>NC_089491.1:39156294-39468142 GCF_036850765.1 Saccopteryx bilineata | reverse complement strand
CATTTTCTTCTCCTTTAAAAAAATAAAGGTGTGGCCTGACCAGGTGGAGGCGCAGTGGATAGAGAACACTGATCTGGGACACTGAGGACCCAGGTTTGCAACCCTGAGGTCACTGGCTTGAGTGTGGGCTCATCTGGCTTGAGCACAGGCTCACCAGCTTAATTAAGTCCACCGTTGCTGGCTTGAGCAAGGGGTCACTATCTTGCCTGGAGCCCCCCACCCCCAATCCTCTAGTCAAGGCACTATGAAAAGCAATCAATGAACAACTAAATTGCCGCAACCAGGAGTTGATGATTCTCATCTTTCTCCCTTCTTGTCTTTCTTTCTCTCTGTTGCTCTGTCTTACTCTCGCTTAAAAAAAAAAAAAAAATGGGCGTGGGCAGTGTATACTTCCTGAGTCATAGACTCAGAAATTGATTACATGTGTTTATGTACCTTCATGGCTAAGAATGTAAGACTATAAAAAACATTGAAGTTCATAGTTACAAAAAAAAAAAATCTATATCCTTAATTCTGAAAAGGTTGGTCAGAGATCATTTACTCCAGGACTTTTTTTTACAGAAGCTTGGAATGTTTTTTGCTTTTCTTTTTTTCAGAGATTTTGATTAGCTCCACACCATTCCATATTAATGGAATCAGTGAGACCAGAACCCAAACATTTATTAACTATCCGTAGTGCTCTTTTTTTGTGTGTGTGTGACAGAAACAGAGAGAGGGAGAGATAGGGACAGACAGGAAGGGAGAGAGATGAGAAGCATCAGATCTTTGTTATAATAGCACCTTAGTTGTAGATTGCTTTTTCATGTGTGCTGTGACTAGGGGACTACAGCAGAGCAAGTGACCCCTTGCTCAAGCCAGCGACCTTGGGCTTCCAGCCAGTGTCCTTTGTGCTTAAGCCAGCGACTATGGGGTCATGTCTATGATCCCACGCTCAAACCATCAACCCTGTGCTCAAGCCGGCGACCTGGGTATTTTATTTATTTATTTATTTATTTATTTATTTATTTATTTATTTATTTATGACCTGGGTGTTTTTTTTTTTAATTTTTTATTTTTTGTATTTTTTTGAAGCTAGAAACGGGGAGAGACAGTCAGACAGACTCCCGCATGCACCGACCGGGATCCATCTGGTACGCCCACCAGGGGGCCACGCTCTGCCCACCAGGGGGCGATGCTCTGCCCCTCCGGGGCGTAGCTCTGCCGCGACCAGAGCCACTCTAGCGCCTGGGCAGAGGCCAAGGAGCCATCCCCAGCACCCGAACCATCTTTGTTCCAATGGAGCCTCGGCTATGGGAGGGGAAGAGAGAGACAGAGAAGAAGGAGAGGGGGAGGGGTGGAGAAGCAGATGGGCGCTTCTCCTGTGTGCCCTGGCCGGGAATCGAACCCGGGACTTCTGCACGCCAGGCCGACGCTCTACCACTGAGCCAACCGGCCAGGGCCTGACCTGGGTGTTTTAAACCTGGGTTCTCTGCATCCCAGTCTGATGCTCAATCCACTGTGCCACTACTTGGCATATGTTAACATTTGATAGGCTAGTCTGCCTTCATGATTTTCATTGGAGTTTTCTCGGCTGTTGTTGCATAGTTGTGATTACCATCTGAATTTTAGAATTTGCATTTCCGGTTTAAAAAACAGAAGCAGAATACTTCAATTTTTATTTGCATCTTGCCAAATTTATATAGCAATTTAGGAGATGATTGGACCTTTTCCTTTTTTTTTTTTTAGATTTTATTTATTGATTTTAGGAGAGAGAGAGAGAGAGAGAGAGAAAGAAGTGGTTGTGGGAATCATCAACTTGATAGTTACTTCTCATATGTGCATTGATCTAGCAAGCCCAGGGTTTTGAACCAGCGACCTCATCATTCCAGCTCAATGCTTTATCCACTAAATTGCCTGCGCCACCACAGGTCAGGGGGGAGAATTGATCTTAGTGATGATGTGTGTGTCCAAGGATTATCATGTTTTTCCAATTGTGTAAGTCTTTGTTATGTCTTTCAGTAGACCTTTAGTTTTCTTCATTTACTTTTTTTTTTTTTTTTTTACAGAGAGAGAGAGAGGGATAGACAGACAGGAACGGAGAGAGATGAGAAGCATCAATCATGTTTTTCGTTGTGACACCTTTCATTGATTACTTTCTCATATGTGCCTTGACCGTGGGCCTTCAGCAGATTGAGTAACCCCTTGCTCGAGCCAGTGACCTTGAGTCCAAGCTGGTGAGCTTTGCTCAAACCAGATGAGCCTGCGCTCAAGCTGGCAACCTTGGGGTCTCGAACCTGGGTCTTCGGCATCCCAGTCCGACGCGCTTTCCACTGTACCACCACCTGGTCAAGCTCTTCATTTACATTTTAAGTTTTTAGATTTTTTTTTTTTAGAGAGAAAGGAAAGGAGAGAGCTAAGAAGTATCAACTCATAGTTGTGGCATTTCATTTGTTTATTGATTGTTTTTTATACATGCCTTGACTGGAGGCTCCAGTGACCCCTTTGTCAAGCCAGCGACCTTGGGCTTCAAACCAGTGATCTTTTTGCTCAAGCCAGTGACCATAGGGTCATGTCTCTGATTCATGCTCAAGCTGATGACTCCACGCTCAAGCTGGGGAGCCCATGATCAAGCTGGTGATCTCAGGGTTTCCATCCTGGGCCTTTAGCTTCCCAGTTCAGTGCTCTATTCACTGTGCCACTACCTGGTTAGGCTAGTTTTACTTCCTAACTCTTGTGGTACATTGTATGTTTCCATTAGATTTCTTACGTGGTCATTGTATATACATATGAAGGCTGTTTGTTTCAGAATATTAATTTTGTACTTAGAAACACTTTATTATATTCTCTTATATTTTCAGTAGCTTTGTAGGTAGTATTTTCCTTGAACAGTTTCTTTTCTGACTTTATACTTTTTACTTTTTAAAATCTAGTGTTAAATAATTTGATAGTAATGGACATCTTTGTCTTGTTACTACTGTACTTAGTGGGAATCTTTTTTTTTTTTTTTTTTGTATTCTGAAGCTGGAAACGGGGAGGCAGTCAGACAGACTCCCGCATGTGCCCGACCGGGATCCACCCGGCACGCCCACCAGGGGGCGATGCTCTGCCCATCCGGGGCGTCACTCTGTCGCGACCAGAGCCACTCTAGCGCCTGAGGCAGAGGCCTCGGAGCCATCCCCAGCGCCCGGGCCATCTTTGCTCTAATGGAACCTTGGCTGCTCCAGTGGAGCCTTGGCTGCGGGAGGGGAAGAAAGAGACAGAGAGGAAGGAGAGGGGGAGGGGTGGAGAAGCAGATGGGCGCTTCTCCTGTGTGCCCTGGCCGGTAATCGAACCCGGGACTTCTGCACGCCAGGCCAACGCTCTACCACTGAGCCAACCGGCCAGGGCTGGAATCCTTCTTTAGTTTCCCCATTAGGCAGCATTCTCTGGCTTTGGTATTGAGAGAAATTTTTGTTGTTGTTTTAACCTCATGTTATGGAGATTACTATGTGACTTTCTTCTTAGATCTAGTAATATATGGTGAATTCTATCAGCAAATTCCTCATATGGAACTACTACTGTATCTTGTGTTCATGAAATAAATCCCACTTGGACCTGATAATGTTTCTGTAATGTACTACTAAACTTGATTTGCACTTTTTATTTTGACAAGTTTTATTTCTATTTATATATGAAGTTTTTCTCTTTTGTGCCATCAATATCATGCTTACTTTGTAAAACAAAAAACAGCAGGTTTTCTTCCTTTTTTCTTTTTTTAAAATTATTTTTATTTTATTTTGAGTTTTAGGGAGAGGGGAGAGAGAGAGAAAGAGGGGCGAAAAGCAGAAAGCATCAAGTCATAGTAGTTGCTTCCTGTATGTGTCTTGACCAGGCAAGTCCAGGTTCTCGAACTGACAACCTCAGCATTCCAGGTCTTTATCCACTGCGCACCACACAAGTCAGGCTCTTCTTTTTTTTTTTTTTTTTTTTGAGAGAGAGAGAGAGAGAGAAAGAAACATCAGTTTGTTGTTTCACTTATTAATGCATTCATTGGTTGATTCTTGTAAGTGCCCTGTCCGGTATTAAACCTGCAACCCTGGCATATTGGGATGTCACTCTAACCAACTGAGTTACCTGGCCAGGCTTGCCGCCTCTTCTTATGTTTTAGAACCATTAAGATCTCACTGGAGTCAGGTTGGTTGTTTTTGGAGGGATGTGGCAAGTGTTCTTTGATAACTTTTTCTCTTTCCTCAGTGATTACAGGTCTGGTTAGATTTCTTTCTCTTCTAGGGTTAGTTTTTTCCCCATTGATTTGAGAGAAGAGGAGGGAGAGGGAGAGATAAGTACCAACTCATTGTTCCACTTAGTTGTACATCTATTGATCAGTTTTTACACATGCTCTGATTGGGGCTCGAACTGGTGTCCTCAAGGTCAAGCCTGTGCTCTTGGGATTGAGCCTGTGACCTTGAAATCTAATCAGTGACCTTGGTGCTCTAGGATGACACTCTATACACTGCTAGGGTCAATTTTTTTTTTGTTTTTTGTATTTTTCCGAAGTTGGAAACGGGGAGGCAGTCAGACAGACTCCCGCATGCGCCCAACCGGGATCCACCTGGCATGCCCAACAGGGGGCGATGCTTTACCCATCTGGGGCATTGCTCTGTTGCAACCAGAGCCATTCTAGCACCTGAGGCAGAGGCCATAGAGCCATCCTCAGTGCCCGGGCCAACTTTGCTCCAATGGAGCCTTGGCTGCGGGAGGGGAAGAGAGAGAGCAAGGAGAGGAGTAGTAGTGGAGAAGCAGATGGGCGCTTCTTCTGTGTGCCCTGGCTGGTAATCGAACCCGGGATTCCTGCACGCCAGGTCGACGCTCTACCACTGAGCCAACCGGCCAGGGCTAGGGCCAGTTTTTTTTAAACAGGTTTATTTTATTTATTTATTTATTTATTTATTTATTTATTTATTTTACAGGGACAGAGAGAGAGTCAGAGAGAGGGATAGATAGAGACAGGAACGGAGAGAGATGAGAAGCATCAGTTTTTCGTTGTGACACCTTAGTTGTTCATTGATTGCCTTCTCATATGTGCCTTGACTGTGGGCCTTCAGCCGACCAAGTAACCCCTTGCTCGAGCCAGCGACCTTGGGTCCAAGCTTGTTAGCTTTTTGCTCAAGCCAGACGAGCCCGCACTCAAGCTGGCGACCTCGGGGTCTCGAACCTAGGTCCTCTGCATCCCAGTCTGATGCTCTATCTACCCACTGCGCCACTGCCTGGTCATGCTAGGATCAATTTTGATAATTAATGTTTTCCTAGAAGATGATTCATTTTATTCATATTCTCAAATATATTTGCAAAGAAGTGAACAGGGCAGTGTTTTAATATTATTTTAGCTTCCTCTATTTGTATACTTATTTTCTCTTTTCTTTTTATTAAGTTTACTGGATGGTGTATTTTCCAAAAATTAGTACTTGAATTTAATCACATGATCTACTTTTCTGATTTTAATTTAAAAAATTTTTTTTATCAAGGGCCTTGATTTTATTTTATTTTTAAAATTTATTTATGACTTTAATTTATTGTTTTTACATAGATTCAAGTGTCCCACCGAATATATATTTTAATTTTTTTTTTTTTTTTTTGTATTTTTCTGAAGCTGGAAACGTGGAGAGACAGTCAGACAGACTCCCGCATGCGCCCGACCGGGATCCACCCGGCACGCTTACCAGGGGGCGTTGCTCTGTTGCGACCAGAGCCACTCCAGCGCCTAGGGTAGAGGCCAAGGAGCCATCCTCAGTGCCCGGGCCATCTTTGCTGCAATGGAGCCTTGCCGCGGGAGGGGAAGAGAGAGACAGAGAGGAAGGAGAGGGGGAGGGGTGGAGAAGCAGATGGGCGCTTCTCCTGTGTGCCCTGGCCAGGAATCGAACCCAGGACTCCTGCACGCCAGGCCGACGCTCTACCGCTGAGCCAACCGGCCAGGGCCGCCACATTCTTCACTAAGAATGAAATTCTAATATTAAAAAAAAAAGAAATTCTAATATTACGTTCAAACAGAAATCTGCACTTTGTGTCTAGGTATACCAGTTTATTGATACAGTATTTGGAAAATGGTTTACTCTCTTACAGGTTATGTTCAGTCCACCAACCTTTGTTGAGCTCTTGCTGTATTTCAGGTAGTATTCAAAAGTATGTTTTTATTATCACACTCATTTGAGGTTTTTATTTTAGATGTGTTGAAAGAAAATGGTTTCCAGACTTCTGGGTTTAATGGATTATTAAAATAAAGGGGTGGTGGTGAGGGGAGGGTTTTGGTTGCTGCATGGCTGCTAGCTTTTGATTTTGCCAGCAGACATCTTGAAAGTACTGTATATAGTAAATGATGGTACAACTTATCTTGAAGGCAGAGTATTTAATTTGGAAACATAAATATTTTCCTTCGTTTTATTCTACCATTACAGATTTATGTTGGTTTGGCTGGTTATTCAGTCTACTACCCTTATTTTACTGATTAAGGAACTGAGGCTCCAAAATGGCCTTGAGAACTGAGAGAGACGAAAGCTTTTTCTCATTTAGTATAGCCTAGTATTGACCCATTTAATATATAAACATGAATTTTTTGTCATATATACATTGGTTTGAGGACTAGTTGTATTGGTGTTAACTTTGTTACTTTGTTTTCAGACTTGAAATTTGATGATTCCCAAAGCCATCTTTTTCTGTAAATTGGCGAATTTTCTGGATTAATTTGTATCTTGGGAAATTCTTTTTTTTTTTTTTTTTCAGAGACAGAGAGAGGGATAGATAGGAACAGAGACAGGAGCAGAGAGAGATGAGAAGCATCAATTATCAGTTTTTCGTTGTGACACCTTAGTTCATTGATTGCTTTCTCATATGTACCTTGACTGTGGGCCTTCAGAAACCGTGTAACCCCTTGCTCAAACTAGCAACCTGGGGTCCAAGCTAGTGAGCTCTTTGCTCAAGCCCGATGAGCCCGTGCTCAAGCTGGCGACCTTGGGGTCTCAAACCTGGGTGTTCCGCTTCCCAGTCTGACGCTCTATCCACTGCGCCACCGCCTGGTCAGGCTTGGGAAATTCTTGATTGCAGCTCTTGGTGTAGTATAAATTTGACTGTGATAGCTTACTGAGATACTAAAATGCTATTGTGTATTGGAAATCTGTTTGTAGAGTCCAATTTCATGTAATAGTAATTTAATAATGATAGGAGAAAAGAAAAAAATATGAGAACATTTATAATTTTCTTTGGGCTTTCTCTTCCTCTTATGAAAGGGCCTGGGCCTTATTAAGATGTTTACTTTCATTCTCCTGGTCTCCTACTTCCATCTTCCTCTCCTCACCTGCTTCATTTTTCCCTTTTTTCATTCCTTACTTCATCTCTTTTGCCTCTTGCATTCTAGTTCCTCTCTCTGCAGTTCTCTTCTTGTTACCTATTTCCCTATCTCTTTTTGTTTTTAGATGTTTTTTAATCAGTGATTCCAATTTTAAGTTACCAGGTTTTATTCCTGTTGCATTTGAACTGAAGTGATACAGAACTGGCAAAAGAGAACATTGTTGTTGAAGTTCCTGGTTGCTTCAGGGAGTTCTATATTTTATTAGCATAAAAAAAGCTTATGAATGAAGACTGTGTTATTGCTATTTCTACTTGATGTTTTTCCTTTAATAAAAGCATTTATATTTATTTTAGTGGAAATTTTGTTTGCTTATGACTTCTTTTTCTCCCTGTGAGCATTTATAATTTTACATTGGTGGCAAATGTGTTTTCTTCAGTCTTATTTTGTGTACATTTTTACATAAAGTAATTCAATGCAACTTGTAAAAACATTTAAAAACTCATACTTCCCATTAATTATGTGCTTTTAATAAACACTGAATACTATCATGACCCATCTTTATTTTTATTTTTTTGACAGAGACAGAGAGTCAGAGATGGACAGATAGGGACAGACTGAGATACTAAAAGGAAGAGAAATGAGAAGCATCAGTTCTTCGTTGCAGCTGCTTAGCTGTTCATTGAGTGCTTTCTCATATCTGCCTTGACAGAGTGGGGGGGCTACAGCAGACTGAGTGACTCCTTGGTCTTTAAGCCAGCAACCTTTTGGGCTCAAGCCAGCGACCATAGGGTCATGTTTATGATCCTGCACTCAAGCTAGTGAGCCTCCGCTCAAGCCAGATGAGCCTGTGCTCAAGCCCGCGACCTTGGGGTTTCAAACCTGGGTCCTCTGAGTCTTCTGTATCCCAGGCTGATGCTCTATCCACTGTACCACCGCCTGGTCAGGCATGACTCATTTTTTGAATTTTCCATTATTGAACATTTGGATTACAGGAAGCTATTATACAATAAATGATTAAAATAAAATATAGGAAGTTTATGAGGAAGCTTATTCATATATATGTTACTTGATTTTGCTTAGATGTTTCGGAGAAGAAAAGTTGATCCAAATAGCTATTAAAATGCCTTTGATCCTTGGGAGACAGTGAGGTTTTACTGTATTTCAAACAAAAATGTTTACTATAGGTGATCAAGTATGGATGTTTTGAATTAAGTTTTGTGGAAAATATATAGGAGGTGCATTCAGTGGTCATCTTAATAGAGAACCCCAAGAAAATTACATTTTATTAGCTCGATTGAGGCGTAATTTTAAAGAATTTACATACTTTAGTAATAAGGAGCGCTATATTTTGATTTTCATTTACTATTCTGTAATAGAAATTTTACTTTGTTGCAGATAATATGCATGCTTTAACATGGGGAGTAAGAGTGGAGTTTTTGATTTGCATTTCTTTGAGGAATAATTATGTTGAATGTCTCATGTGCTTATTGGTCATTTTTATATCTTCTTTGGATAATTGACTTAAATTCTTTTTGCCTATTTTTAAATTGGATTGTCTGTTTTATTGAGGTGTAGAGTTATTTGTATGGTCTAGATACAATTTCCGTATCAGATATAGTATGATCTGGAAATATTTTCTCTCTGTGGATTGTCTTGGTAGAGCCTTTTTAAAAAAGCTATTCAGAACACATTTAAATTTGGTGGAACTTCTTTAAAACATTTCTGATGTTAGCTTGTTTGAGAAAGTATTTATTAAATCATAGGCTCGAACAGCCTCTCCCTAGCCATTTTACCAAAACAAAACAGCTGCGTTTTCAAACACATAATATCCAACAATATCAATTAATATCAGGGACACAGAGGTGAAAACGCTCATTTCCTGCACCTGTGTGGGAGCATAATCACAGCTCTCATTGATGGATGCTTAGATACTGCTTTCCCAGCTGCCAAGAATCTTGCTTCTGGGGTTTATTTATTTATTATATTTTTGCTTCTGGATTTAAAAGTCTCATTGTATTGTAGTTTATGTACATTATGATGACTCTAAAGCCTTTAGGAGCTTATGAAAGATGTCTTCTGCACATGTAAAAAGGTTAAATAATTTTCATTATGGTTTGTTGGTTCTTTGAAAATTAATGATCCATATACTTTGTAATTTTAACTTCCCATTAACTGTACTGCTCACAAAAATTAGGGGGTCAGGGAATGTGCAGATGCTCCAGTACTTTCAGCCTTTTGTATAGTGCATTTTCGCCAATGAAATAAAAGTTGGTTTTGCATCTCATTTACATAATTGAACAACTTTCTTTGACTTGTCATTTGCTTTACTGATGTTCTTGTTTAATTAAAAAAATCAAATGCTTCTAAAAAAATCAAATGCTTTTTTTTTTTTTTAATTTATTTATTTATTACAGAGACAGAGAGTGAGTCAGAGAGAGGGATAGACAGGGACGAAGAGAGATGAGAAGCATCAATCATTAGTTTTTCATTGCGCGTTGCAACACCTTAGTTGTTCATTGACTGCCCTCTCATATGTGCCTTGACCGTGGGCCTTCAGCAGACCGAGTAACCCTTTGCTGGAGCCAGCGACCTTGGGTTCAAGCTGGTGGGCTTTTGCTCAAACCAGATGAGCCCACGCTCAAGCTGGCGACCTCGGGGTCTCGAACCTGGGTCCTTCCACATCCCAGTCCGACACTCTATCCACTGCGCCACCGCCTGGTCAGGCAAATGCTTTTTTTTTATCGTTTCATATATATTTATATTTTTGGTGACAGGCAGAGAGAGACAGAGAGAGGGAGAGATAGGGACAGACAAGAGAGGCATCAATTCTTTGTTGCAGCACCTTAAGTTGTTCATTGATTGCTTTCTCATATGTGCCTTGGACCGGTGGGCTACAGCAGACTGAGTGACCCCCTGCTCAAGCCAGCAACCTTGGGCTCAAGCTGATGAGCCTTGCTCAAGCCAGATGAGCCTGCGCTCAAGCTGGCGACCTCAGAGTCTTAAACCTGGGTCTCCCAAATCCCAGTCTGATGCTCCATCCACTGCGCCACTGCCTGGTCAGGCACGCTTCATATTCACTTTGAAATATCCCCTTAGTTTTGTGAGCAGTATAGATTACTAACCAGAATACTTCATGCCCCCACATCCTGTTGGAAACTGTAAATTTTAAAGTAAAGCTTTAATAAAAGACCTGTTTGCCATGGACTGTTCAGAATCTGTAGAAAAATGTTATGAATTATTTCCAGTCCTACTACCTAGCAGCAGCTACTTTTCTGACTTTCCCCCACACACTTTAAAGTATGGCTTGTTTCTCTTGTTGTATAAGAATGCTTTTTTTTTTTTTTTTTGTATTTTTCTGAAGCTGGAAATGGGGAGAGACAGACTCCCACATGCGCCCGACCAGGATCCACCCGGCACACCCACCAGGGGGCGATGCTCTGCCCCTCCGGGGCGTCGCTGTGTTGCGACCAGAGCCACTCTAACGCCTGGGGCAAAGGCCAAGGAGCCATCCCCAGCGCCTGGGCCATCTTTGCTCCAATGGAGCCTTGGCTGCGGGAGGGGAAGAGAGAGACAGAGAGGAAGGAGGGGGGGGGTGGAGAAGCAAATGGGCGCTTCTCCTATGTGCCCTGGCCGGGAATCGAACCCGGGTTCCCTGCACGCCCGGCCGACACTCTACCGCTGAGCCAACCGGCCAGGGCCAAGAATGCTTTTTATATAATACTTTTAATCCTTAAAGGGCTTGGGTGGAGTCTTTGTTTCCTACTTAATGTTGTTATTAGGTCCATAGCAGTTATCTGTGAGGAATAGAAATGGCGTAATTGTTTGCTGTTGTCACTTTATAAACTATCCTTGAATGACACTTGATGACCAGTAGGCCTTAATGTGGGTACACCTACATTTCTGAGTTCAGTGAACATTAGGACTACTATATGCCTCTTGCTACTGTTACAACTTTCTGCCTAATACTAGGCAAATGCCTCTATGAAATGGACTTGGCTAAGTTAGAGCAGGAATGGGCTATTGGTAGGGGTTTATTTTCTTTGTTTGGTAACTGTAGTTTTCCCCCACTAAAGAGAGTTAATTTATTATCCTACAGATTATAAAAATTAATGGAGACTCTGGCTGTTGGCTCAGTGGATAGAGTATCAACCTGGTGTATAGACACCCTGGGTTCGATTCTCAGGGCACACAGGCAAGGCCACCATCTGCTTCTCCCCTCCACCAGCCCCTCATTCCCCCTCTACTCTCTCTCTTCTCTCCCTTTTCCTCTCCCACAGCCAGTGGCTCTGAGGCAGAAGCAAATTAAGGTCGGTTGAAGCCCCAGGCACAGAAGAAAATACTGGGCCCCTTAAAAAAAAGAGGGAGACAGGGAAAATAAAAATACATGTTAACCATATTTTTAAATAAATAAAAAATACTGTGTACTATTAATGTTAAAATTGCACATATGAAACCAAACTTGGTGTCATTAGAAAAAAGCATAAAGTTGGGGTTTTGCAGGGCCCTTCAGGGGCACCCGGTGCCCCTGCCATTAAATCTGCCTCTGCTCTGAGGATAGCTTGGTTGGTCCAAGAGGTCAGTCAACCTTAGGTGCTAAAAATAGCTCTGGGCAGAGCGTTGCCCCTGGTGGGCGAGCCGGGTGGATCCCGGTCGGGCGCATGCGGGAGTCTGTCTGACTGTCTCTCCCCGTTTCCAGCTTCAGAAAAATACAAAAAAAAATAAAATTAAAAATAGCTCTGTACTTGAGTGTGGGCCCCTGATGGGGCTGCCAGGTAGATCCTGGTCAGGGCATATATAGGAGTCTGTTACTATCTCCCCTCCTCTCACCTAAAAAAAAATTACTGGATAAAATTCACTTTTACCAATAAGTAAAATTATTAGTTTTGTTCATAATAGCCATTATGAAAGTGAAAAGATGTCACTCATCTGTTTCTTTGCCTCTTTATGTACCTAATCATCCTTTAGTTGCACAGCTTACCAAAATTTAGAGCTACTTTTTTGTGTGTGTGTGAGATAGAGATAGAGAGAGAGAGAGAGAGAAAGAGAAAGAGAAAGAGAGAGACACGGACAGACAGACAGGAAGGGAGACAGAAAAGCATTAATTCATGGTTGTGGTACTTTAGTTGTTCATCGATTGCTTTCTCATACGTGCCTTGACTGGGGGCCTCCAGCTGAGTCTGTGACTCCTTGCTCAAGCCAGCGATCTTGGGCTTCAAGCCAGCGACTTTTGGGCTCAGATCAGCAACCATGGGGTCATGTCTATGATCTCATGCTCAGCCAGTACTGTGATAAAGCTGGTGACCCCATGCTCAAGCTGTATGAGCCCGCAATCAAGCTGGTGACCTCTCGGGATTTTGAACCTGGGTCCTCAGTGTCCTAGGGTCAATGCTCTATCCATAGTGCTACCACCTGGTCAGGCTAGAGCTACCATTTTTTGGTAGCAATTTTATTGATATAATTCACATGCCATACAACTTACGTATTTTTATTTTTTATAAATATATATTTTTTAATTTTTATTTATTTTTTACAGAGACAGAGAGTGAGTCAGAGAGAGGGATAGATAGGGACAGACAGACAGGAACGGAGAGAGATGAGAAGCATCAATCATTAGTTTTTCAACTAAGGTGTTGCAACACCTTAGTTGTTCATTGATTGCTTTCTCATATGTGCCTTGACCGCGGGCCTTCAGCAGACCAGTAACTCCTTGCTCGAACCAGCAACCATGGGTCCAAGCTGGTGGGCTTTTGCTCAAACCAGATGAGCCCACGCTCAAGCTGGCGACCTCAGGATCTCGAACCTGGGTCCTCTGCATCCCAGTTCGACACTCTATCCACTGTGCCACTGCCTGGTCAGGCCAACTTAACTTATTAAGAATATAATTGAGTAGTGTTTAGTATATTTACAGGGTTTTGGAATCATCGCCACAGTCAATTTTAGGACATTTTCAGTATCCCATAGAGAAATCCTGCTGGTGATGGTGACTTCATTTTAAAAACTGTTTTAGCCTTGCTCTGTGTATGCCAGTTGTCCCCAACCTTTTTTGGGCCACGGACCGGTTTAATGTCAGAAAATATTTTCACGGACCAGACTTTAGGGTGGGATGGATAAATGTATCACGTGACCGAGACAAGTGTCAGGAGTGAGTCTTAGACGGATGTAACAGAGGGAATCTGGTCATTTTTAAAAAATAAAACATCATTCAGACTTAAATATAAATAAAACGGGAATAATGTAAGTTATTTATTCTTTCTCCGCGGACCAGTACCAAATGGCCCACGGACTGGTACCGGTCCGCAGCCCGGGGGTTGGGGACCACTGGTGTATGCTAAGTTTAGAAGGTATTTTACCAGTTAAAGACATAGTGTTAAAATAATGTTATTTGTATTCATACTTTTTAACTTGTCTTTTTCTAGGAGAGATATAAACTGATTTACTTTGACTTATAATTTTTTTTGCTTATAAATAGGGAGGAAATCCATTGTTAGAAACCATATACACCCTGGCCGGTTGGCTCAGTGGTAGAGCGTCGGCCTGGCGTGCAGAAGTCCCAGGTTCGATTACTGGCCAGGGCACACAGGAGAAGGGCCCACCTGCTTCTCCACTCCTCCCCCTCTCCTTCCTCTCTGTCTCTCTCTTCCCCTCCCGCAGGGAGGCTCCATTGGAGCAAAGATGGCCCGGGCACTGGGGATGGCTCCTTGGCCTCTGCCCCAGGTGCTAGAGTGGCTCTGGTCGCAACAGAGCGACGCCCCGGAGGGGCAGAGCATCACCCCCTGGTGGGCAGAGCATCGCCCCCCTGGTGGGCATGCCGGGTGGATCCCGGTCGGGTGCATGCAGGAGTCTGTCTGACTGTCTCTCCCCGTTTCCAGCTTCAGAAAAAAAAAAAAAAAAAGAAACCATATACATCACTGGAGAAACCCTTGTCCATCAGACAGAAAGCATACTAATAGAATTTGATACAGCTGTATAATTTGTTATTTTGAATTATGGTATTTAAAAAAAATGAAATTTCATTCCACTAAGATTGGTTAAAATATTACTAGTATTATTCAGTGATTCTATGTATTTTCCTTAATTTTAATGTGATGAGTAAAAATACTTTTTAAAACATTGAGGTATAGTTTACAGATATTAAAATTTACCATATTTCCTCATGTATAAAATGCACTCCCCCAAAAATTTGGGGTCTAAAAACTGGGTGTGTCTTATACAGTGATTGTAGATATTTTTACTTGCATTTCCTGCTTTTTCATGCTGGTTTCTGTGCTCATTGTTGAAGACCGTGCTTTGTCATCAGACACAGAGGAGGACCAGCCAATGGGAGTTATGACAGTGATAAGGAGTTGTATGAATTTTATGTTGAATAAAACTTGAGTTCAATAACTTTATGTAGCTTGACCTGTGGTGGCGTAGTGGATAAAGCGTCGACCTGGAATGCTGAGGTTGCCGGTTCGAAACCTGCACTTGTCTGGTCAAGGCACATATGGGAGTTGATGCTTCCTGCTCCTCCCTTTCTCTCTCTCTCTCTCTCTCTCTTTCTCTCTCTCTTTCCTCTCTAAAATGAATAAATAAATTAAAAAAAATAACTTTATGTAGTACATTTCCCCCCAAATTTCGGGCCTCAAAATTAAAGTGCGTCTTATACATGTGATTGTCTTATACATGGGGAAATATGGTATCCTGTGTAGTTTTTAGTTCTGTGAATTGTGACAGATGCTTATACTCATGTAACCAGTAGTACAGTCAAATACGGAACAGTTCTGTCAACCTAAAAAAATTTCTGTGTTGTTTGCTTTTATAGTCAATTCTTTCTGCCACTCATTCACTAATAGCTAAATTACTTTTCTGTCCCCTATTCCAGAATATCATAAATGGAATCACATGGTATGTAACCTTTTGAGTTGGGCTTCTTTCACTTACCATGATTCATGTGAGATTCATCCATGGTGTATCAGTATACAACATACAATTTATATTTAAAATATACAATTCAGTAACTTCTAGTATATTAAAGTTGGCAGTCATCACCACAAGTCACTTTTAGAACATTTTCATTACTCCTAAAAGAAACTCTGTAACTCTTAGCCTTAATTGTTCCATTCCTCTGTGTCAGTTTTTATGTATGGTGCAACATGTGGATTGTTTTTTTTTTTTATATATGAATATTTGGCACTGTTTGTTGAGAAGACTGACCTTTCTCCTTTGAAATGCCTTTGTACCTTTGTTTAAAATCAGTCGGCTGAGCCCTGCAGGGCCCAGTAGCTCCATTGGTAGGAGCATTTGTTGCCCTGGTACACCAATGTTGCAGTTTCGCCAGGGTGCATACAAGAAACAACCAATGATTGCATAGATAAGTGGATCAACAAATTGATGTTTCTCTCTCTCTCTTCCCCTTCCTCTGTCTCTCCTTCCTCTCTCTCTCAAATCAGTAAATTAAAAATAAAAAAATAAAACCAGTGGACTGTATGAATATTTCTGGACTGTTATTCTGTTGATCTGTGTGATACCATTATACCGTTTCCCCACTGTTTTAATTGCTATAGCTTAGTAAGTTTTCAAGTTAGATGGTAAATTCTCTTGTTTTTTTTTGTTTGTTTGTTTTGGCGGTTCTGTTTCCTTTGCATTTCCATGTAAATATTAAAATTAACTTGTCAATTTCTTTTTTTAAAAATCCTGTGTAGATTTTAATTCTGTTTTGAGTAATTTTCACAAGATAGGTGTAATATAGTCAGTTAAAATTTTTTCAGTAAAAAGAAATCATTTTTACTATGATGCCTTGTAATATGGTGTAATGCATGCTAGAAGACACCATTCCATAAATTCATATACTTAGCCTTAATATTATTTTCTGCTTTTCTTTTAGATAAGTTCAAGGTATAAATACTGTACAATATCAAAAGAGATAAACTTTAGGTTTGAAGAGCTTAAAGTATTTGTGCAAGAAAAGACTTTGGCTCGTGAGCCAGATGTGGCTCTTTTGATGGCTGCATCTGGCTCGCAGACAAATTTTTAATAAAAAAAAATAATAACATTAAAAATATAAAACATTCTCATGTATTACAATCCATTCATTTCCTACCGCTCATGTTCATGGTTGCGGGTGGCTGGAGCCAATCACAGCTGTCCTCCAGGACAACACCAAATTTTTATTGGATAATGCATAAGGTACACGGGTTGTTGTATGGCTCTTACGGAATTACATTTTAAAATATGTGGTGTTCATGGCTCTCTCAGCCAAAAAGGTTCCTGACCCCTGATCTAAGGGGTTAGAAGTGCAAAGAGAATGTTAAGTTAGATGTGTCGTTTTATGGGTTTACCTGTGTTTCCCTGAAAATAAGACAGTCTTATATTAATTTTTGCTCCTAAAGACGCGCTAGGCCTTATTTTCAGGGTATGTCTTATTTTTCCATGAACAAGAATTCACATTTATTGTTGAACAAAAAATCAACATTTATGAATATACTGTAGTCCTGTCATCACAGACATCAACATAACCAGCCAAACTGAATTTCATCAAGAATCTTTTGTGACTCCATTTCCATGTACAACAATCTACCCTGTTTCCCCGAAAATAAGTGTTACATTAATTTTTGTTCCTAAAGATGTGCTAGGTCTTATTTTCAGGGGAGGCCTTATATTTCTAAGCTTGAAAAAAATTGCAGAGGTCTTATTTTCAGGGAAACGGTATTTCCCCTTCGTTTTTTAAAAATTTTATACAAAATTAAAACAGTACTTCAGAAATTTTAGTCTTAACAGTTATAATTAATTGTCAGTAAAAGAGATATATATATATATATGATCTACCGGAAAGTTCTGTTCGTTTTTGGAATAAAACAAAATACAAATTTTTCTTACCATCAATAAACTTTATTAAATAATACAATTGCCATTATTATTAATGATTTTTTTTTTTTTTTTTTTTTTTTTTGCATTTTCCCGAAGCTGGAAACGGGAGGCAGTCAGACAGACTCCCGCATGCGCCCGACCAGGATCCACCCAGCATGCCCACCAGGGGGCGATGCTCTGCCCATCTGGGGCACCACTTGGTTGTGACCAGAGCCATTCTAGCGCCTGAGGGAGAGGCCATGGAGCCATCCCCAGCGCCCAGGCCAACTTTGCTCCAATGGAGCCTCGGCTGCAGGAGGGGAAGAGAGAGACAGAGAGGAAGGAGAGGGGGAGGGATGGAGAAGCAGATGGGTGCCTCTCCTGTGTGCCCTGGCCGGGAATCGAACCTGGGAGCCAACCAGCCAGGGTCTATTAATGATTTCTTGCCAGCATGGGGGCAATTTGTATATTCCATTTTTGAAAAATGTTTTATCTTTTGATGCGAAAAGTTGAACCAGTGCTTGTTTGATATCTTCTTTATTTTTGAATTTTTTGCCCTTCAAAAAATTTTATAAGGACAAAAACAAGTGATAGTCGGAGGGTGCTAAGTCCAGGCAATATGGTGGATGCGACAGAATTTCCCAGCCTAGTTCTGCAATTTTTTGACGAGTCCCCAAAGCAGTATGTGGCCTGGCATTTTCATGATGCAGTATGATGTTCTTCCTATTGTACATCGCCGGCCTCTTTTCTTGGACTGCTGTCTTTAAATTATCCAGTTGCTAACAATACTTCTCTGAATTGAGCTTTTCGTTCGGTTTTAAAAGCTCATAATGTATTGGTCCTCGAATGTCCCACCATATACACAACATTCTTTTATTCAGAGTCAAATTTGGTTTAGAGGTGGAAGGGCTAGGTTTTCCGGGTTCACAATATGCCCTTTTCCTTACGATGTTTTCATAGGTAATCCACTTTTCATCCCTAGTTATCATCCGGTTCAAGAAGGGCTTGATTTTGTTCTGAGCAAGCAGAGATGTGTATATGACCACTCGATCATCCAAACTCTTCTGACTTAATTCATGTGGCACACATATTGAATATTTTCACACCAATCCTATCTTCCGAATATGGTCAGAAATGGTTTGCTGAGCTGAATTAAGCCTTTCTGCGATATCCGATGTTGTCAGAAAAGGATCTTGCTCCAACATGGTCTTAACAACATCGTCATCAATCAAAGATGGTCGCCCAGAACGTGGCTTATCAGAAAGGTCAAAATCACCTGTTTTGAATTTTTCGAACCATCTTCTGCATGTCCTGTCAGAAAACTGTACCTTCACCAAACACTTTCAATAAATTTCTACATGTTTCTCTAGCATTTCTTCCTTGTTGAAATTCATAAAAATTACAGTGGTGTAAATAAACTTTATCAGTACACTATGGCTTCACACATAAGACTAACGTGAATCAACTTTGTTTTAGTTAATTTGCTACGTCAGTATGTATACATTAAGTGATAAAAATAGTGAGGCACACATGCGCCAAATAAACGTGCTTACGTGTCGAAACTTGTGATAGAAATGGACAGAACTTTCCGGTAGACCTTTATTTGCATAACTGAATAAAATGGAATATCTTTCTTCTATGGACATATTTTAGTTTATGTCAGGAAGATATGTACTTAGTTATTTTTTCCTTTTGATAGTTTGCATGTAAATTGATCAGTAGCTGGTATGTTATTGTCATTTTTCCTAGAACATGCAGATTTCAGAAATGTTAAATTTTTCTCTAGAAAATTAATTTCTCCCCCTTTCAGCTTTCTTTTTTGAGACTTGGGGGCTGAGAAGTTTGAGGACTTATGTCAGTCCTTGTCATCTTTAATCTTCTGGTTTTCTTTTTATAGCCTAGTTTTCTTGTAATGATTTGTTTATATTCCCGTAAGGCATCATGAGCCTAAGAAATATTCCTTTGTTTTTCAGGTTCTAAATGGCTTCTAAGAAGTTGGGTGCAGATTTCCATGGTAAGTAGATTGACTGTTAGATACCATGCTTTAAGTTTTAATTTGATCAGAGAATTTGAAATCACTTAAGTGCTCCTTTTTGTTTATTTAAATCAGCAGCTTGAGATAAATAAAATTGTACACCAAGGTAGCATATACATTCCATAAGACTTCAGATAACTTGAATATATATATTTTTTATATTGGAGTTTTATTTTTCAATTATAGTTTACATTCAGTATTGTTCTGTATTAGTTTCAGGTGAACAGCATAGTGGTTAGACAGTCATATACTTTACAAAGTGGTCACTCTGATATTCCAGCTACCCAGCTGGCCCCGTAGAACTATCAGTCTGTTCTCTGTATCTGTGAATTTGTTTCTGTAGATAGCTTTAATATTGAAGTAGTTCCTCAAAATGATAGTTAAGCCCTGGCCTGTTGGCTCAGTGGTAGAGCATCGGCCTGGCATGCAGGAGTCCCAGGTTCAATTACTGGCCAGGGCACACAGGAGAAGCGCCCATCTGCTTCTCCACCACTCCCCCTCTCCTTCCTCTCTGTTTCTCTCTTCCCCTCCTGCAGCCAAGGCTCCATTGGAGTAAAGTTGACCCGGGTGCTGAGGATGGCTCTTTGGCCTCAGCCTCGGGTGCTAGAATGGCTCTGGTTGCAACAGAGCGACGCCCCAGATGGGCAGAGCATTGCCCCCTGGTGGGCGTGCCGGGTGGATCCCGGTCAGGCATATGCGGGAGTCTGTCTGACTGCCTCCCTGTTTCCAACTTCAGAAAAATACAAAAAAAAAAGGGGGGGGGGATAGTTAGAATCTCTCTGTGGTTATTGTACTTGAAATTCCCAGGGATAGTTAGGGAGGCTGCCTATTTTTGTTGTCCTGTAGCAGTATTTTGAAGTAGTTATTTCCTGGTCATAACTCTTCTCCATCTCAGGTGTGAAAAATTCTAAACTTTTAGTTAACACTTTATAATATTTTGGTTTCATTGCCAATGCCCCCAGGAAGTGATATATTACAAATGAACCATGATCAGTAGATCAATATACATATTAGAGAAGTATTAGTAGTAATAATGACAATTTTGCATTAGAAACTAATAGTTTACCATCTTTTTTCTAAGATAATACATTGTAAAAAACTTTATCTGCATTTGGGAGAAATGGAAATGCCTAAGAAGTTATAGAGACCTCTTTTTATGTAGTAGAAGATAAGAAACACTAGAAATATCCAAATAACAATTATTTTGAAGGGGTTTTAAAACTGATCTTTCATTTTAAAAATGTCATTGGATGAATGATTTGCTGGACAGTTTGTCAACATGTGTTTGTCTGCTCTTCTGATCTGTGAGTACTTGATCGTATCACTCAGCTGAGGCAGCAGTCACTGTGGGTTAACGTGCTTATATGCTTTAATGATTTTATTGATTGATTCTAGAGAGGGAGGGAGAGAGATCATAGTTGCTTCACTTTTAGTTGTTCATTGATTGCTCTCATATGTGCCTTGATCAGATAAGCTCAGGGTTTTGAACTGGTGACTTCATTGTTCCTTGTCAACGCTTCATCCACTGCACCATCATAGGTCAGGTTTGCTTATATACTTTATACAACAGCTTTAATATTTTGAATTGTCATTGTACATATACTTACATTCATTATTTGCATATATTTTATTAAATCCCTTTGGAGTTAAATCATTCAAACTCTGGAATTTTCATTTTACATAACAGGTCAGGCATCAGATCTGTCAGGTAAGTTATCCTATTGTTCAAGGATTATTACAGAGCTCTTTCAAAATACTACAGTGATGCGCTGCATAATGACGTTTTGGTTAACAACGTTAACCAATATAGCATGAACTTATAATGAAACTTAGAAATTCCTATCACCTACTGATGTGGTAGTTGTCATAATATTATAGCACAACAGTTTGTTACTAATATTTGTAGTGATGCTGGTATAAGCAAACCTAGTGCGCTGCCATTTTATAAACGTATAGCACATACAATTATGTATATAATACTTGGTAATGATAGTAAACTACTGTGTTACTGGTTTATGTGTTTACTGTGTTATACTTTTTATTTTATTTTGTTTTATTTTTTTATTAAGTGAGAGGTGGGAAGGCAGGGAGGCAGAGAGACAGACTCCTGCATGCTCCGCAACCAGGATATACCCAGCAAGCCCCCTGTAGGGTGATGCTCTGCCCATCTGGGACTGCTGCTCTGTTGCTCAGCATCTGAGCTGTTTCAGCCCCTGAGACGAGGCCATGGAGCCATCCTCAGTGCTTGGGTCAACTTGCTTGAACCATTTGAGCCATGGCTGCAGGAGTGGGGGCGGGGGGAGAGACAAGGAAAGGGGGAGGGATGATGGAGAAGTGGATGGTCACTTCTCCTGTGTGCCCTGACTGGGTATTGAACCTGAGACTTCCACATGCCAGGCTGACACTCTGCCATTGAGCCAACTGGTGAGGGCTACGTTTTATTATTTTAGAGTATACTCTTTCTGTTTATCTATTTTTAAATTTTTTCCATAAAACAGTAGGCCCTGATATGCTGGGAACAGCCCCAGACATCTTATTTTGACTGCATCTCTTGATTGCACCATTATCTCTTGTGCTTGATTTAATCTTGTGTTGTTTTACCCATCATGGCCCCTAAGTGTACAAAAATCCACTGCTAATGTTACCAGTAAGCAGCCACATTGAATGATCTGGAAATGAAATAAAGAGTGATCTAGGACTAGAAAGATGGAAAATCAGTGTTGGTTACTGCTTGCTAGTCAGGCATATCCCATTCCGCCATAGGTATAATCTTGAAGAACAAGAACAAAGGGACGGAAACTCTTAAAGGATCTGCTTCAATGAAAGCAATAAGACTGACAAAAATTTGCCTGTTTGATGGTGGCACAGTAGATAGAGCGTTGGCTTGGGATGTTGAAGTCCCAGGTTTGAAACTCCAAGGTCAGTGGCTTGAGCGTGGGATCATCAACATGATCCCATGGTTGCTGGCTTGAGCCCAAAGATCACTGGCTCAGCTGGAGCCCTTCAGTCAAGGCACATATGAGAAGCAATCAGTGAACAATTAAAGTGCTGCAATGAAGAATTGATGCTTCTCATCTCTCTCCCTTCCTGTCTGTCTGTCTCTCAAATAAATAAAATAAAATAAAAATTTGAGAAAAGCCTGCATTGGACATGGAGAAACTTCTAATGACCTGTATTGGAGACCAGACATAATAAGTATATCTAAAGTATATCTAACCTTTCAGCACATGATGTCATGGCCAAAACAAAACGGTTGTTTTAGATATTGAAAGAAAAGGCTGACCTGACCTTCCTGGCACAGTGGATAAGGCATTGACCTGAAATGCTGAGGTCACCAGTTCAAAACCCTGGGCTTGCTCAGTCAAAGCACATATGAGAAGCAACTATTATGAGTTGATGCTTTTCACTCTTTTCTTCCACCTTTCTCTCTCCCCTCTAAAATCAATATATAAAATCTGAAAAAAAGAACGAACCAAGAAAAATCTTTAAAAAAAGAAAGAAAAGACTGGACAATTGATTACAATGTTGAATTTATTGCTAGCTCTGGGTGATTTAAACGATTTAAGAATTGTTATTCATTGCTATTCAAAAGTGAGTGGTGAGTCTGAGAATGCTCATGTGAAGGCAGTTGAAGAATTCCTGAAAACAATGGAAGAGCTGATGATTGTGGAGGAAAATTACCTGCCAAAGCAAATATTCATCAATATGGATGAAAGCTCCCTATTCTGGAATCAGATGTCTGAAGGACTTTTATCTATTAAGGAGGCCAAGTCAGTGCCAGGTTTCAAGGTTCTTAAGGAAAGGACAAGTCTTGCTTGGGAGCAATGTTGTAGGCTACAAATTGAAACCCTTTGTGACCTGGCACAGTGAAAACGCATAGCCTTCAAGCATGTCAGTAAGCACACACTGCCAGTATACTAAAGGAATGGTAGGAAGTCATGGATGACCAAGCTCTTCTTCCAAGATGCTCTTATTGTTGATAATGTTCCTGGACATTCTCCTTTTATTAGTGATCTCTACCCCCAAATCAAAGTGGTGCTTCCTCCCTCCAATTACCACTGTTTGATACATTCAGTGGATCAAGGAGTTATAGCAGCTTTTAAGGCCTATGACCTGAGGAGGATCTTTGCCCAGGCTATTGCTGCAACTGAGGAGGACACTAAGAAGACACTGATGCAGTTCTGGAAAGATACAGTCTGTGACTGCATCAAGAACCTTGCTTTGGCTTGTGATGATGTAACCAAGGAGTGCATGAATGACATCTGGAAGAAGACACTCAGGAGGTTCATCTATGACTTAAAAGGATTTGCCAAGCATGAGGAGGTTACAGAAATTAACAGGGCTGCCTGACCAGTGATGGTGTAGTAGATCGAGTGTCCACCTGGAATGCAGAGGTTTCAGGTTACTGGCTTGAGCGTGGTCTCGTTCAGCTTGAGCACAGGATCATTGACATCCCAAGGTCACTGGCTTGAGCCCAAGTTTGCTGGCTTGAGCAAGAGGTAGGTCACTGGCTCTGCTTGAGGCCCCCCCACCCGGCACATTAGAGAGGCAATCAGTGAACAACTGAAGTGATGACTACAAGTTGAAGTTTCTCATCTCACTCCCTTCTTCCTCTCTTTCTTTCTCTCTCTCAAAAACAAAAAAACAACGGCAAAAACACAGGTCTGTGGTTGAGACGGCACACAAGTTTAACCTGGGTGTGGATGAGGAGGACATTGAGGCTCTCCTAGAGGTGGTTCCTGAGGAACTGACTGATGATGAGTTGTTGGAACTGGAACAGGAACACACAGCTGAGGAAGAGGGGAGAAAAAGAGAAAACTTCAGAAGAAAAATAAGATCCCCCAAGGAAATTCACAATGGAGTGTTTAGCAAAAGCTTTTGTAGACCTTAACAAGCTCCTTAAATAGTTTTAAACATGGACTCCAACACTATATGGTGTTCATTAACTTGGATGTTACTGTGCAGTATCTGCTTACAAGCACCAAATCTGTGATGAAAAGGAAACAAACCAAGCAAACCCTCATGGAAATATTTCTTGAAAGAGTGACTCTTCCAGGAGAAGAGCCTGAGGCAGGTCCTTCAGGAGGTATTCCAGAAGACAGCATTATTATGGTAGATGTCAGCTCCATGTGTGTTGTTGCCCCCGAAGACCTAGTTGGACAAGATATGGAGGTAGAAGACAGAACATACTTTTGTATAGTTGTACATTGTTTGTTTTTTAAGCTGTTATTACAAGAGAGTTGAAAGTTAAAAAATTAAGTTTATAAATTTAATAAATTATAGTAAAGCTAAGGTCACTTTATTATTGAAGAAAGAAAACTTTTAAATAAATTAAGTGTAGCCTCAGTGTACAGTGTTTATACATTCTACAGTACTGTCCTAGGCCTTCCCATTTACTCACCACTCATGGACTCACCCAGAGCAACTTCCATTTACACAAGCTTCATTCATGGTAAGTGCCCTATACAGTTGTATCATTTTCTATCTTTTGTGCTGTATTTTTATTGTACCTTTTCTCAGATACCATAGTGCTACATTTGCCTACAATATTCAGTGCAATAACATGCTGTATAGGTTTGTAGCATAGGAGCAATAAGGCTAAACCATATAGCCTATGTGTGTAGTGGGCTGTAGCCTCTAGGTTTGTGTGTGTGCACTTTGTGATGTTTGTACAGTGATGAAATTACCTACCAATGCTTTTCTTAGAATGTATCCCTGTTGTTAAGCGACCCATGATTGTATTCAGATGATAGTAAAGAGGCAGATTAGAAGTTGCCTCTGAATCCCTTTTTCAGGGAAGAAGACGGAATATAGTCAAGGACAGAGGAAGGGCCTAGTGAGAGGAAATAGCAAATATGAAAATTTGTATTTTTAATCTTATTTCTTTTTTTTTTTTAACTTTTTTCCTAAGATTATTATTATTTTTTTACATTTTTATTTATTCATTATTTTAGAGAGAGGAGATACAGAGAGAGAAAGAGACAGATAGGGCAAAGAACAGGGGGAGGAGCAGGAAGCATCAACTCCCATATGTGCCTTGACCAGGCAAGCCTGGGGTTTTGAACCGGCTACCTCAGCATTCCAGGTCGAAGCTTTTACCCACTGTGCCACCACAGGTCAGGCTTTAATCTTATTTCAAAAGAAAAGCTTTTTTCTATTTTGAACCTTAGGGAATTTCTTTTTTTGATTGGAGTAAAAGTAAGTTGGGTTCTAGTTATGAGTTTCAGTTACACAATTTGGAGAGATTATAATTCAGAAGTTATCTGATCAGTAAAGTCTTTCTCTCTCTCAAGAAAGAGAGAGAGAGAGGGAGACAGGAAGGGAGAGAGATGAGAAGCATCAACTCATATCTGAGGCACTTGAGTTGTTCATTGATTGCTTCTCATACCTGCCTTGACCAGGGGTACTCTAGCTGAGCCAGGGACTCCTTGCTCAAGCTGATGAGCCTGTGCTCAAACTCTATGAGCCCATACTCAAGCTGGCGACCTCTGAGTTTTGAACCTGGGACCTCAGCATCCCAGGTTGACACTCTATCCACTGCACCACCATGGGTCAGGCAATAAAGGCTGTTTTTAGAATTTTCTTTATATCCTTCTATTCCTAACAAAAATTTTATTGTTGAATGAAACGTTCTACCTGAGTAAAACTTGAGAATAGATTTTCTTTTTTTGTCTTTGGCTTCTGCTTTAATTTGCTGAGCTCCTACTTGAGTTACAAAGACTTTCGTTAGGTTTTTAGATTAATAGTTTTATTTTTAGATATATAAATTAAAGGTAATAGTTGGAAAATATTAAATAGGCAATCTTGTAGGCATCTGAGTGCAGGAAAGTTTATTTTGGCTTTATGAAGCTGATATTAGCCGAGAAACCAAGTCTGCTACTCCCTCCATCTCTTAGGAAGCTAAATAGACTTTCCTCACTGTTTTTTTGTGTGGATGTGCTCCTTTTTAATTCTTCTGTTAAATAGACTTGCTTTCTTGGCCTACTTGGGGTAGGTTGCTCATGACCAAAAATGGGCACCACAGTTATTGGTGCTTCTTGCTACTTGATCTTTCAACTTAAGTGGCTAGTATCATATAGCTAGAGTAGTTGTATCTTTTGGTCAAGGGAGTATCTGATCAAAATTTAGAATATTTCCCTAAATTAGAAACTCTGGTCCATTGGTGGGGGATGTAAGTCTTCTAGGGCATTGACAAAGAGTTAACAACTGCTCTCATGAAAATGCTTTTTTTCCTGTATATGTACATATTTGAGCTGTGTAGATCTTGTGCTGTATTGTCTTATGACTCATATTTGATTTACCTTCAAGTTTATTCTTTCCAGCTGAGGTTGAACTTTTCCACTGTCATTGATAATCATGTATTCCTAAATAACAGAATGAGAGATATTAACAGTTAACTTCTTAAAGGCCTTTAAAAATATTATCCTTATGTACATTACAAACACTTGTCTTAGTTTAAAGCAGGCCTTTCTTGGATCCTGGTGCTTTAAAATGTCTTGTTTAATTTTTAATTCATTATCCATTTGTTTCATCTGAGAAAAAAGTTATTTTCCAGAAGTGACTTTTCAAGAATTCTAAAAAGGCTCTGGCTGGTTGACTCAGGAGTAGAGCATCGGCCTAGCGTGTGGAAGTCCTGGGTTCGATTCCTGCCAGGGCACACAGGAGAAGCGCCCATCTGCTTCTCCACCCTTCCCCCTTTCTATCTCTCTATCTCTCTCTTCCCCTCCCGCAGCCAAGGCTCCATTGGAGCAAAGTTGGCCCGGGCTCTGAGGATGGCTCCATGGCCTCTGCCTCAGGCGCTAGAATGGTTCTGGTTACAGTAGAGCAAAGCCCCAGATGGGCAGAGCATCACCCCCTGGTGGGCATGCCGGGTGGATCCCGGTTGGGCGTATGCAGGAGGAATCTGTCTGCTTCTCACTTTGGAAAAATACAATAAATAAATAAATAAATAAATAAATGAATTATAAAAAATATTTTGCCCTGGCCAGGTAGCTCAGTTTGTTGGAGAAGCATTCCAAAGTACAGAAGTTAACTGGTTCGATCCCTGGCCAGGGCACACACGGGAGCAGATTCATGTGCCTATCTCTTTCTCTCTCTCTCTCTCTGTTCCCCTACCTCTCTCTCTAAAATCATTAAATTAAAAAAAATCTTTTTAAAAATTGAAAAAAATAAATTAGTCTTTTAATATCTGAAAAAATACCTTGAGGTTCTAATTTAGGAAAACATGTCTTTTTAATCAAACAAGAAAAGTAACTCCTTCCTTTGAGACACCAACCTGTCTTATTTATTATCATTTAACTAACTCCTAGAGAGGTGTATTTTGTTCTTGGCTTAATTTCTACTAAGATACTGAAGTGCCTTTTTTTATTTTATTTTATTTTTTTAATTTATTTTATTTATTTATTTATTTATTTTTTTGTAGTGAAAGAGGGAGGGGGACAGGCTGGAAGGGAAAGAGATGAAAAGCATCAACTTGTTGCTGCACTTTAGTTGTTCATGTGCTTTGACCTGGGGGCTACAGCAGAGCCAGTGACATTGGGGTCATGTCTATGCTCTCATGCTCAAGCTGGTAACACCACACTCAAGCTGGTGAGCCCGTGTTCAAGCCGGTGACCTTGGGTTTTTGAACCTGGGTCCTCAGTATCCCAGGCCGATGCTCTGTATATTGCACCACCTCCTGGTCAGGTGACATTGAAATACTTTTTATATTAACTGATAGAAAAAGGTATTTTAGGCCCTGACCCGTTGGCTCAGTGGTAGAGCGTCGGCCTGGCGTGCAGGAGTCCCGGGTTCGATCCCTGGCCAGGGCACACAGGAGAAACGCCCATCTGCTTCTCCACCCCTCCCCCTCTCCTTCCTCTCTGTCTCTCTCTTCCCCTCCCGCAGCCAAGTCTCCATTGGAGCAAAGTTGGCCCGGGCGCTGAGGATGGCTCTGTGGCCTCTGCCTCAGGTGCTAGAATGGCTCTGGTTGCAACAGAGCTACACCCCAGATGGGCAGAGCATCGCCCCCTGGTGGGCGTGCCGGGTGGATCCTGGTCGGGCTCATGCAGGAGTCTGTCTGACTGCCTCCCCGTTTCCAACTTCAGAAAAATACAAAAAAATAAATAAATAAATAAATAAGGTATTTTATATTATAGAAAAGGTTTTAAGTGTTTTTTGTTTGTTTGTTTTTTACAGAGAGAGAGAGATGAGAAGCATCAATCATTAGTTTTTGTTGCGACACCTTAGTTAGTTGTTCATTGATTACTTTCACATATATGCATAGCAGACCAAGTAACCCCTTGCTCTAGCCAGAGACCTTGGGTCCAAGCTGGCGAGCTTTGCTCAAACCAGATTAGCCCACACTCAAGCTGGCATTCTCGGGGTCTCGAACCTGGGTCCTCCACATCCCAGTCCGACGCTCTATCCCAGGGGTCCCCAAACTACGGCCCGCAGGCCGCATGCGGCCCCCTGAGGCCATTTATCCGGCCCCCGCCGCACTTCTGGAAGGGGCACCTCTTTCATTGGTGTCAGTGAGAGGAGCATAGTTCCCATTGAAATACTGGTCAGTTTGTTGATTTAAATTTACTTGTTCTTTATTTTAAATATTGTATTTGTTCCCGTTTTTTTTTTTTTTTTTTACTTTAAAATAAGATATGTTCAGTGTGCATAGGGATTTGTTCATAGTTTTTTTTATAGTCCGGCCCTCCAATGGTCTGAGGGACAGTGAACTGGCCCCCTGTGTAAAAAGTTTGGGGACCCCTGCTCTATCTACTGCACCACCGCCTGGTTAGGTGACATTGAAATACTTTTTATGTTAAGTGATAGAAAAAGGTATTTGATATTATAAAAAAGGTTTTAAATGTTGATCTGTTAATGCTTTACAGTTTTATGTAGAGAAGTTAGCCATCATTTAATTGTTCTGTATGTAATATGCTGCCCCCCCTTCTTTAAAGATTTTCTTTTTATTTTTTGATTTCAATATTTGGACTATGATGTTATGCCTTGGTTGATTTTCTACGTATTTATCCTGCTTGGAGTTAGCTAAAATTCTGGGATTTGTGGGTTGAGGTTTTTATGAATTTATTTTTATTTTTATGTTTTTGTGACAGAGAGAGGGACAGATAGGGACAGACAGACAGGAAGGGAGAGAGATGAGAAGCATCAGTTCTTCATTGCGGTACCTTAGTTCATTGATTGCTTTTTCATATGTGCCTTCACGGGGGGGGGGGGGGGGGGGGGGGGGGGACGGACAGCAGATTGAGTGACCCCTTGCTCAAACCAGCCATCTTAGGCTCAAGGTGGTGAGCTTTGCTCAAAACAGATGAGCCCGCATTCAAACTGGCAACCTCTGGGTTTCGAACCTGGGTCCTCTGAGTCCCAATCCAACACTCCACCCACTGCGCCACCGCCTGGTCAGGCAAGGTTTTTTTTTTTTAATCACTTTTGGAAAAGTTGTAGCCATTTATTTTCTCATCACATTTCTTCTGCCCCTTGCCTCTCTCTCATCCTTTTGAAACTTCAATTACATATGCATTAGGTTGTTGGATAATATTCCAGAGACATGTTAAGAATCTGTTTCTTTTTTTTCAACTATTTTCTCTTTGTGTTTACATTCAGTAACTTTTTTTTAAACCTAACTTCAAGTTTTCTGATTCTTTTCTCTGCTGAGTATTGTCTTCTGATTAGTGCATACATATCCTTGCTTGTGAGCTATCAAAATTTTCTTCTCTGATACTGCTTTTTTTTATTTCTAGCATTTCTAATTGTCTTTATATTTCCATCTCTGTGGAAATTCCCAATCTGCTCACGCATGTTAACCTTTTCCATTAGATCCTTTAACATTTATTATAGTTATTTTAAAATTCACTAATCCAATTTCTTAGCCATCACTAGATTTGTATCTGATGACTGACTGGTTCCTCTCTTGATGGATTAGATTTTCTTCTTTGTATGTTTTATTTTTTATTGAATGCCAGACATTGTATATTGAAAAGTTCATTTTGTAGATTACCTGGCTTTTTTTTTTTAGAGTATGAGTAGCATATTCTTTCTATTTCACATTCTGTAGCAGATCTCTTATGTAATTTTGTGAGTGTTCAATTGAAATTTTTCACATAACTTTAAGTTCGATCTGTTCTTTTTCAAAAACCTGTTTGAATGGATTTGAATTAACAGAAAACCTGAATTAAGCATAATCCACTTGCTACCTTCTATTAGGAATTTCTCTCCAACATGGAATTGTACTTTTTTTTAGAACTGCATGTAGGTCACAAGATCATAAGTATATTAACAATTTAGAAAGAAAAGGGACAGATTGAAGCCCTCCCAGAATTAGGAGTCATCACATGCACAGCTCCGTCTTTTCCAGCGTGGCCTAGTGCAAAGTGATGTGCAGAACCTGGCACAGTCATCAGTGGTGTGCTTTCTTTTTCTAAATTGAACTTAGGAAAATGGGCTCAGACATTTTAGGAAGATTTTTAGTGATAAAGCCTGGAACTAAAGGTATTTGGGGTGACCCCAGGAAACGGTTAGCCACCATGCTTAATTCTCTTATCCATGTGGTTTTCACGGAATCCACTTAAACATATATTGAGAAAGGAGAAAATTTTTTTTTCTAAATTTTATTTATTTTTTTTACAGAGAGAGAGGGATAGACAGGGACAGACCGACAGACAGGAATGGAGAGAGATGAGAAGCATCAATCATTAGTTTTTCATTGCGCGTTGCAACACCTTAGTTGTTCATCGATTGCTCTCTCATATGTGCCTTGACCGTGGGCCCTCAGCAGACCGAGTAACCCCTTGCTAATGCCAGTGACCTTGGTCTCAGGCTGGTGGGATTTTGCTCAAACCAGATGAGCCTGCGCTCAAGCTGTGACGTCGGGGTCTCGAACCTGGGTCCTCTGCATCCCAGTCCAACGCTCTATCCACTGTGCCACCGCCTGGTCAGGCGAGAAAGGAGAAATTAATGTGTTTTTAAATAGATATTCTGCTATGTTGAATAAAAATTAATAGTTCCTAAGCATGGTTAGGTTTGAAAAAAAAAAATTCTTTGTAATGCTTACAGCATCAGTCGTACTTCTGGTACAAAAGGTTGCTTTGTTGTTGCCATCTCTTTAATTGCCTTTATACTCTTTTTTTTTTTTTTTTTTTTTTTTTTTCATTTTTCTGAAACTGGAAACAGGGAGAGACAGTCTGACAGACTCCCGACCGGGATCCACCCGGCACGCCCACCAGGGGTGATGCTCTGCCCACCAGGGGGCGATGCTCTGCCCATCCTGGGCGTCGCCATGTTGCGACCAGAGCCACTCTAGCGCCTGAGGCAGAGGCCACAGAGCCATCCCCAGCGCCCGGGCCATCTTTGCTCCAATGGAGCCTTGGCTGCGGGAGGGGAAGAGAGAGACAGAGAGAAAAGCGCGGCGGAGGGGTGAAGCAAATGGGCGCTTCTCCTGTGTGCCCTGGCCGGAAATCGAACCCGGGTCCTCTACACGCTAGGCCGACGCTCTACCGCTGAGCCAACCGGCCAGGGCTGCCTTTATACTCTTTATTTCTGTCCTCTCCTCCAGTAATCACACAACCAGGCTGAATCCCGTTAAGAAAGTTTCAAGGGCTAAAGGAAGGTTAGGGGGTGTGGTAAATGACCTTGGCATTGGCTTTGTTAGTGGAATGGAGCTGCTTTTTAAAGCAGATACCTGTAATTGGTGCTAATAAAGGCGTTTAAAGGTATTGTACTTGATCTTGTCAGTCCCTAAGCCAGGACCTACTTCCATTTTAGAATATTAAATCATAAGTGTATATATACAACACCGTTACAGTTTCCTAACTGAAAGGTAGGCAAGGGAACTGAACACCTTTCTTGAAAGATATTCTCATTTGGCTCAGATATCTTTAGTACTTTTTTATAGATAGTTCTCAACTCTCTATTACCATATAATAGAACTGTTTATTTAAGAAAATTTTGTTAGTAGTGTGGGTAGATTTTCTTGTACATCATGTTTGTATTACTATGGATAGGATTTTTTTGTAATTTGTGTGTATCATGTAATTAACTAACTTTGAATGTATACTTAAATTTTTCTTAAACAAAAGACTTAATTTTGTGATTAACTTGATTGTATTCTTTCCAGTGCTTCTTAGAAAATGCTAATTTCAGCTTTGTTTCCAGTTAATGGGAGTACTACTTAGAGTTAGAATCTAACTTTCAGTAACATTTGAGCACCTGTTTTCATGGGATATTTAAAATTAAAAAGAGCCTTTATTTTTTTAAAAGATTTTATTTATTGATTTGAGAGAGAGAGAAAGGTGGTGGGGAGTGGGAAGCATCAACTCATAGTAGCTGCTTCTCATATGTGCCTTGACTGGGCCAGCCCAGGGTTTCGAACCAGGAGACCTCAACATTTCAGGTTGATGCTTTATCCACTGTATAACCATAGGTCAGGCAAAAAGAGCTTTGTTTTTAATTTTCAATGGAACTATATTTGTGCCTTTTAAAGAAAAATTATTTGTATTTGTGTCTTGCATGAGTATTCTATTAAAACATTTTCATGACTAGCCTTGCCATTTTAAGTAAATTATTTTGAATTTAAATAAGTATTAATTGAATATGAGTTAGTATGAAGGGTGAGTTAAACACAAAAGTATAAGACCATGTCTTCTTTATTTGCCTTTTACTTTGAGCAAATCTCATCTGTGAGACATTGTACTGAGCTTGGTGGGAGTAGATACGAAACATTTTCCCCTTACGGAACACTCAAGTTCTCACCCATAATGTCTAAGGGGAACAAGGAAACAAATTACAGTGTGTTTGTAAAGTCATGGTGCACTTTTGACTGGTCACAGGAAAGCAACAAAAGATGATAGAAATGTGAAATCTGCACCAAATAAAAGGAAACTCTCCCAGTTTCTGTAGGATGATGTGGCAGCATGTGCGCATGTACAGATGATGACGTAACACCGTGTATACAGCGGAGCAGCCCACAGCCATGCCAGTCGAGATGTGGGATGGTACAGAGGAAAGTTCAGTGTGTTCTGTGGCTTCCTAAATTCGAATCCGTGACCAAAGTGCAACGTGAATATCGGCGTGTTTATAACGAAGCGCCACCGCATAGGAATAACATTACTCGGTAGGATAAGCAGTTGAAGGAAACCAGCAGTTTAGTGGAGAAACCCCGTTCTGGTAGTTCATCAGTCAGTGACGAGTCTGTAGAGGCTATACGGGATAGCTACCTAAGGAGCCCTAAAAAATCTGTGCATGAGCCCACATCGAACTGCATTGAATAGGTATGAAACTGGGAGAGTTTTCCTTTTATTTGGTGCAGATTTCACATTTCTGTCGTCTTTTATTGCTTTCCTGTGACTGGTCAAAAGTGCACCATAACTTTACGAACACACTGTATTAACAACACAGAATGGTAAATTAAGACCTGAGTTGGTGGTGTGAAGTAGGTGTTCAGAGATTGAGAAGAGATTTATTCTTAATCATTCTTAAAGAACTAAAAATTATTAATCAAGTAAATAAGAGTAAGAATGTGGTAGGCATTGCCATGTGAGAAAATAGCACTTATGAAGGTATAACCAACTTGGAAATTTTTCTAGGTTGTTAATAATTATGGTTATGCCCTAGAAAAGGCATTAAATAGAAATGTTATAGATTTAATTTACAAGCTGAGTGGCAAATAGTTAAAATGTTTTGACTTTGGTTGGGTAGGAGCAGGAGTTTTCTTCCTGTTGGAGGGTTTTAGGTGTATCAGAGCAATATCTACATCAGGATTGGGAATGATGACAAGATTACAAATATATCTTGAGCTTGATAAGTCTTTAAAATCTATAGACTTTTTAGAAGGGAGAGAATTGATCTTTATGGAAGAGGTATACTTGGCTTTGTCTGTGAGTGCTAAAGAGAATATACTAATGTGAGGCCCAGAAACAAGCCTATTTTAGTAGCTGCTAATATTCAAAAAGAAAAATTCATTTTATCAACTATGTTTCATCGTGTTGGTCTGCCAGTAAGTTAGTCCCAAACCTGGTCTAGAAAAGAAACATGGTCCAGTTTTTAGTGTATAGCCAGTGGGAGTCATATATAAGCCACTCTCATGTTGTCTGACCTTATAAAATCTGTGATGGTGTCCTGTTCATTCTGTATTATTCATCTATGATAGGCAGCAGTCTATAGGGAGTTAAGGCAGTTTAGGTGTGTCTCCTGATAATCCTACTTGAAATCCCATGGTCTTGTTTGGTTTTTCTCTTAAGTGTTGTGCTTCTTAGGTATTTCCACATCTGTTCCAGAAAGCAGTCTTAAAAACAAGAAATCTAGAGTAATTCTTTATATTAAAAAGTGATTCCTACTAAAGTAGAGAAGTCCTAATCAAGGGAGATTCTTTTGTGGAGATTCTGTCATCAATTCAGCAATATTTGCTAAAAGCCCAATAGGTGCCAGGCAGTGCTGTAGTTTTTGAGACTACATCAGTGAATAAAATCATCTTAAATACTTGCCTACAAGGAGCTTACATTCCATTGAGCAAGTCAGACAATCAATATAATTAAAAAGTGAATTATATAGTAGGTTAGAAAGTAGTAAATGCTATTGGGGGAAGATAAGTGGTTACATGGGGGTTTTGTGATAAGGGTGGGGTGGGTAGTAATTTTAAATAGGGTAGTCAGGGCAAACCTTACTGAGAAAGTGACATTTGAGCAAAGAGTTGAAGGGAATAATGGAATAAATCATGACTATCTGAGGGAAGACATCCCAGATAGAGAGAGCAGCCAGGGCAGAATTTCTGATTTATGTTTGACCCAGTTATGGTTGAGGAATAGAGAGAATTATTGTGACTTAGTGCATTGTGTTAGGAGGTGACTATTAGGAGTTGAGGGCACAGAAGTTATAAGCATTGAGGAAGCCTTTCAGGCCACTGTGAGTACTTTGGCTTTTGCACTAAGTATAATTGAAAATAAACCCTAATAAGATAAAGTAGAATTTCTTCAGTTGAGATCTAAAATCAAGAGACGGTAAGCAGTCAGAGAAGGAATCTTCTAGTCTTAAGATAGCATAAATTAATGTTGTATCCTAGACCTAAGCTTATAGCAAAACAAGTAATAAGATTTTTGCTGATATTTTCTACTTTATTTTTGATTGTAGGGACTTTCAGTTACCTTGATGATGTCCCATTTAAGATAGGAGACAAATTCAAAACACCAGCTAAAGTTGGTCTACCTATTGGCTTCTCCTTGCCTGATTGTTTGCAGGTTGTCAGAGAAGTACAGGTAAGTGGTGATTTTTAGTTAAAGTTTAGTGCGTTTAAAATTTTAATGAGTAAGAATTTGATGTATAGTGAAACAGAAATAAAACATTCTCATATCCCTTATTTGTATTTCTCATAGCTTCTGTTATTGCTTGGCTCACATTGTCACATACACACATACATACGCATTTGTATATCTGTTACAAATCTTGTATAATCTGTTAGATTGTATATTCCTGGGATTCTGTGCCTTGTCTGAAACAAGTCCCCATTGCCTATCTGACTTGCTTATTCACCTCTTTCTCTTTTCTTTATTAATATCCTCATCTTCTTGGTCACTCAAGTTAGGTAATATTTTTCTCATTACTCTGTCCCCCCTTTACCGTCCCGTCCATCTATGTTCCCTCTAACCAGGTTACTAGCAATTTGTTGAATATACAGTGTTTATTACCTCTGTATGCCATGCTTTTTCTCATGAGCTGTTTATCTCCACTTTGAAAATTTTTATTTCTCACCGTACTAAACTGTTAGTTACTCTTCTAGAATTGTGCTGAAAATCCATCTCAAAACCTCAATTCTCTTGTCTGTAAAGCTCAGTTATATATAAATGTATATATAGAATTACTTCTTGAAAGCAGCAGATAGTCTTGTGTGCCTTCCTTTCTTCCTTCAGTACACATATATTGAATGCTTGCTTTTGAGTAGTGCTCTGCGGGGCTGATGATAGAGATGCCTTAATCACTATCCTCCAGGATCTTACAGTTTAGAAAAGGGGTCAAGTGGAAAAACAGTGAGGTACAGTACTCATTCAAACACTTCTTCCTGTGACTTAAGAATTTTATTCATTTTTGGAGAGAAGCAGGGAGAGAAAGAGACAGGAACATTGAGATGCTCTTATGTGCCCTGACTGGGGAATCAAACCTGGCAACCTCTGTGCTCTGCTCCAGGATGATATTCCAACCAATTGAGCTGTCTGGCCAGGGCTTAATTTTTATTTTTTAGGGAGGGAGAGAGAGGAGGGGGAAGGGAAGCATTTGTTGTTCCACTCAGTTGTGCAATTTTTGATTGCTTCCCATGTGTGCCCTAACCAGGGATTAAACCCACAACCTTGTTTTGGGGTGGTGCTCTTAATCGACTGAGCTAACCAGCCAGGGCCAAGATTTTTTTTTTTTTTTTTACAGAGACAGAGAGTAAGAGAGAGGGATAGACAGGACAGACAGACAGGAACGGAGAGAGATGAGAAGCATCAATCATTAGTTTTTCGTTGCGACACCTTAGTTGTTCATTGATTGCTTTCTCATATGTGCCTTGACTGTGGGCCTTCAGCAGACCGAGTGACCCCTTGCTCGAGCCAGCGACCTTGGGTCCAAGCTGGTGAGCTTTGCTCAAACCAGATGAGCCCGCACTCAAGCTGGCGACCTCAGGGTCTCGAACCTGGGTCCTCTGCATCCCAGTCCGACACTCTATCCACTGCGCCACTGCCCGGGCAGGCAAGATTTTTAATAATATACTTTCTGTTAAAGTTGTTTTGTATCTAGGGCATCCAGAAACAAAGGCATCAGCATACTTTTCTAAAAAAATACTTTTTGTTGTATATTCAGTCTATATGCAGTGAGTAGTCATAGTGGGAATATTTCAGTTGCATTTTCAAAAGTGACATCTTTATTAAGATATAATTCATACCATAAACTTCACCCTTTTAAGGTGTGCAAATAAGTAGTTTTTAGTATATTTACAGTTGTATAACCATCATTATGATCTAATTCTAGAACATTTTCATCACCCCCCCCCAAAAAAGAAAACCCTAGTGCTCATTAGCAGCTACTTCCTATTTTTCCTTCTCTATGAACCCCTGGCAAACACTAAATCTACTGTTTTCATAAATTTGCCTTTTCTGGGCATATATAAATGGAATATTATAACATATAGCCTTTTGTAACTGGCTTATTTCACCTAGCATAATGTTCTCAAGTTTTATTCATGTTGTATGAATGAAGTATTAGTACATTTATTTTTATGGCTGAATAACATTCCATTGTATTGATAATGCCATATTTTGTTTATTCATCAGTTGATGGACATTTTGGTGGTTCCCACTTTCCGACTATTAGGAATAATGCTATGAACATTTGTATATAGGTTTTTGTGTGGACATGTGCGTTCATTTTTCTTGAGTATGTACCTCAGAGTGGAACTGCTGGGTCATATGGTAACTACAACCTTTTGAGGAGTTGCCAGACTGTTCTCAAGTGGCTGCATTATTTTATAATCACACCCACACTGCAAGGCAATTCCAGTTTCTCCACATCCTTGCAACTATTGTTATTATCTTTTTTTTATATGCATCCTTTTAAGTGTGTAGTAATCTCTTGTTGTGGTTTTGATGTACATTTCCCTAATTACTAATGATGTTGAGTATCTTACATATTTTTTTTATTTAAATATATATATATATATTTATTTTTTTTTTTGTATTTTTCTGAAGCTGGAAATGGGGAGAGACAGTCAGACAGACTCCTGCATGCGCCCGACCGGGATCCACCCGGCACGCCCACCAGGGGCGACGCTCTGCCCACCAGGGGGCGATGCTCTGCCCCTCCGGGGTGTCGCTCTGTCGCGACCAGAGCCACTCTAGCGCCTGGGGCAGAGGCCAAGGAGCCATCCCCAGTGCCCGGGCCATCCTTGCTCCAATGGAGCCTTGGCTGTGGGAGGGGACGAGAGAGACAGAGAGGAAGGGGGGGTGGGGGTGGAGAAGCAAATGGGCGCTTCCCCTATGTGCCCTGGCCGGGAATCGAACCCGGGTCCCCCGCACGCCAGGCTGACGCTCTACCGCTGAGCCAACCAGCCAGGGCCTCTTACATATTTTTGAATACTGAATTGGCATTTCTTTTGTGTAGAGAGACTTTATTGGACCAGAAAACATAGATTTTCCTTATAAAGTTTTACTTTGTTTTTGTTTGCTTGGTGACTTTTTTTATTGGCAATAACAAATATTTGGTAACTACCTCTCTGTATGCAGGATACTATTAATAATATGATTTTAAAAACCTTCATCTTCTTTCATTAGTTCCCATATTACTCATCACTTCATTGATCCATTCTGAAAACTTATTTTGAATTCTCTATTTATTTGATCAGTGCTCTCTGACTCATAGCACCCACTAATAACAAAAGAGGAGATCAAGGCTTCAAGCTCTATTCCTGTGTGGGCCAGCAGGGGGAAAAAATTTTTTTTTTTAAGTGAGAGGAGGGGAGATAGTGAAATAGATTCCCACCTGTGCCCTGACCAGGATCTACCTGGCAACCCCATCTAGGGCTGATACTCCAATCAACTGAGCTATTTTTAGCACCGGAGGCTGATGTGGTGGGACCAACCCAGCTATCCTCAGTGCCCAGGACCAACACTGGAACCAGTTGAGCCACACTGCAGGAGGGGAAGTGGGAGAAAAAGGGGACGGGGGGGGGCAGATAGTCGCTTCTCTTGGATGTCCACACGCCAAGCTGACACACTATCCACTGAGCCAACCAGCCAGGGCCAAAATTTCTTTGTTTTCTGTTTGCAGAATTTTTTTTTTAACAAAGTTCTTCCTAATTTTTTTTTTCTTTTTTATTTATTTATTCATTTTAGAGAGGGGAGAGAGAGAGAGAGAGGAGAGAGAGACAGGGGGGAGGAGCTGGAAGCATCAACTCCCATATGTGCCTGACCAGGCAAGCCCAGGGTTTTGAACCGGCGACCTCAGCATTTCCAGGTCGACGCTTTATCCACTGCGCCACCACAGGTCAGGCCTGTTTGCAGAATTTGACTGTGGTATTGGTGCTGGATGTGCAGAGAAGAATCAGACCTAGAGTCATAGACAGCTAGCTTGAAGCTTCCTTAACTTTGTCATATTTGTCCTTGCATGGTAGTACAAACTGAATTTTTCAGATGAAAGTTCATCAGAGGGAACCGGTAAAAATAAATAAATAAATAAATAAATAAAATAACCCTTGAACCCAGGGCCCAGAAAGCTTTCATTGAATGTGGTGGTGGTAGCCACAGAAGTAGAGAGTGGTCCTTAGTGTCGAGGTTTAAAGTGGAATCTGCTGTCACTCATTCATGGGCTAGAATTACCATGTAATAGCAGTGTAACCTTGTACAGATTGTTTAAATTCTCCAAGCCTCCATTTCCTCATCTGTAAAATGGGGATAATTAGCTTTTACGGTTGTGATAAAGATTAAACAAAATAAGGCACTTACATTGCTTACTGTGGTTCCTGGTACTCTGTAAATTTTTTGCTGTTATTATTTATTATTGTGCACCCAGACCACATTCTTATTTTTTCAGTCATACTTCTGCTATTTTTTCCTGCATTTTTTCTATGTTCCATGTATTCTACATTACTTTAGTAATTAAAAAACAAAAGCTCAGTAAAGGTTTTATTATAAAGGAAAGAAATTTCTAATTGTTCTTAAGAGTAAAACATCAGAGACCTATGTTTACAGGCAGCAGAAAGTTCGTCACAGCCTCAGTTTTTGGTGAAGGAAACCAGCTGCAAAATTGAATTTCCTCCCCAGTTAGAAGCAGCAGTATTTGCCCAAGTGCTGTTTTCTTATCGTGTTGTTAGTGACACACGTGGTAATCCCCCAGGTGTCTTTGTGAGACCTAGCAGCTGGTTGGGGTGGGTGTTAATGAACTTGATGTGCATTTTCAGGCTCCTCTTGTGCTGTTTGAAGCTAAAGGCTTGGGAATGACAAGAGGTACTTATATTTCGCCTACTTTGTATCTCTGTTCTCCTTCCCCCCCTTTTTATTGTTAATCTGTCTCCAACCTTGACCGCACACAAGGTATTGATTAGCTTCTGTGCTTTAGGGTGAACGACAAAGGTTTTGTTTTCTTCTATCCCTAGGTGAATTTTGTTTTATATAATATTTTTTCAAGAGTGCAAATGAAATTTTTGTAAATTGAACTGTGTTTTAAGGGATTGTTAAACCATGACATAAATCCTTGTGCAATGTGCTCTGTAAAATCTTAATTTGACTATGTCTAGATTGCTTAATAAGCAGTTTCCTTGCATTTAGAGAAGTCTGTATATTGTAATTTGATAGTGGTTTAAGAAGCATACACCCTGGGTTCAGATCCAGGATCTACCACTTAATAGCATTTATTACCTTGGGCATAGCCGTTGTAAAGTTGGATTGAACAGTAGTACCTACTTTAAACTATTGCTGAGAACTTCTAGAGAGTGATTACATAAACTGTATTTTGAATCATGCATGGTACCTTGTAAGTGCATTTTAAATGTTAGGGACTGTTATTATTGAGCAGATCTATTAGGTCATTGTGCTAGATAATAGAGACTGTAAGGCCTAAAGCCCAGTTTACTGCCCACAAAAAGCTTGTGATATTGTTAGGGAAGTGTTTAGAGGAAGATTAAAGCTACTTGTGATCACTTGCTCTTCATCAAATGGTAGATATTAGATACTTTATAAAACAGTTCAGAGGAAGGAGCAGGCCATCAGGAATGTTTCATAGAGGAGGTAGTTGAGCTTTGAGCTAACAATGAAGAATTCTAGGAAGGGAAATGGCCTGAGAGGAGAGAAGCAAGGGAAATGGCAAGTTAACGTTTGGCCTGGTTCATAAGATTAGAGATGGTGGGAGCTCTTTTTAGTTAATTTCTGAAAGTAATCTGGGAGCATAGTTTGATTCAATCCTTTAAGATTAGGAAGCCTTAGTCTTCCTGAGTTGAGATCCTTCAATGCACTTTAAATGCTGCCTCACGCAGTTCTCCTCTTGTGCCGAGTGGGGAAGTAAATCGGGTGGGGTTGCGCTGGGGAGGGGCAGCCACCTGGGTTCACACCTCCTTTCTCTGATATATCTTTGCAGTATGACTTCTCCTTGGAAAAGAAAACCGTTGAGTGGGCTGAAGATATTAAGAAAATCCAAGAAGCCCAGCGGGAAGCAGGGCGTAAGGCTGAGGAAACAGAAGTTAAAATGAATTCTAAGAGTGGCCCAGAGGGCGATAGCAAAATGAGCTTCTCCAAGACCCACAGTACAGCCACAATGCCACCTCCTATTAACCCCATCCTTGCCACCTTACAGCACAACAGCATCCTCACACCTACTCGGGTCAGCAGCAGTGCCACGAAGCAGAAAGTTCTCAGCCCACCTCACACAAAGGCAGATTTCAATCCTGCTGACTTTGAGTGTGAAGAAGACCCATTTGATAATCTTGAATTAAAAACTATTGATGAGAAGGAAGAGCTAAGAAACATTCTGGTAGGAAACACTGGACCTATAGTGGCTCAGTTATTGGACAATAACTTGCCTCGAGGAGGCTCTGGGTCTGTGTTACAGGATGAAGAGGTCCTGGCATCCCTGGAGCAGGCAACACTAGATTTCAAGCCTCTTCACAAACCTAATGGCTTTATAACTTTACCACAGTTGGGCAACTGTGAAAAGATGTCGCTGTCTTCCAAAGTGCCCCTCCCCCCCATCCCTGCAGTAAGCAATATCAAATCCCTGTCTTTCCCCAAACTTGACTCCGATGACAGCAGTCAGAAGACGGCCAAGCTGGAAAGCACTTTCCATAGCACATCCTGCCTCCGCAGTGGCACGTTCCAGAATTCCCTAAAGCCTTCCACCCAAAGCAGTGCCAGTGAGCTCAATGGGCATCATACTCTTGGGCTTTCAGCTTTGAACTTGGACAGTGGCACAAAGGTGCCAACCCTGACCCCTTCTGATATGATCTCCCAGATGCCTTCCCTCTCTGTCTTGTCTGTGTGCACAGAAGAATCATCACCTCCAAATACAGGTCCCACGGTAAGCCTTTTAAATCCCCCTAAATTACAGCTGCAAAGATTTCTAAATTTTACCTAGCAGTTGCCACCTCACATTCTTTTCAAGGTTTTGGGTAAGATGGGCCTGGCCAAGTAGACCTTCCATATATATATGTAATTATTATTTTTTAAAGATTTTATTCAGTTTAAAGAGGAGAGGGAGAAGGGGGAGGAGCAGGAAACATCAATTCCCATATGTGCCTTGACCAAGCAAGCCCACGGTTTTGAACCGGTGACCTCAGTGTTCCAGATCCACTGGGCCATGTAGTTCTGGTTATTTTTTTAAGGACAAGGATTATTAGCTCTGCACCTACACTGGTTAATGTGGGCTTTTCCCTGCCTGCATCTTTTGGTCTTTACCTTTAAAAAGGTAGTGTGTCATATGAATGGTGTTTTCCTGCCTAATCAGTTTCTTCTCTGCGCTTGCATTTTTTTAAGGCTTTCTTTTTTGGGGGCACCTTTTTACCATTAGCTTTCTTTCTTCTTTTTTTTTTGTATTTTTCTGAAGCCGGAAATGGGGAGAGACAGTCAGACAGACTCCCACATGCGCCCGACCGGGATCCACCCAGCACGCCCACCAGGGGCGACGCTCTGCCCACCAGGGGGCGATGCTCTGCCCCTCCGGGGCATCGCTCTGCCGTGACCAGAGCCACTCTAGCGCCTGGGGCAGAGGCCAAGGAGCCATCCCCAGTGCCCGGGCCATCTTTGCTCCAATGGAGCCTTGGCTGCAGGAGGGGAAGAGAGAGACAGAGAGGAAGGGGGGGGAGGATGGAGAAACAAATGGGCGCTTCTCCTATGTGCCCTGGCCGGGAATCGAACCCGGGTCCCCTGCACGCCAGGCCGACGCTCTACCGCTGAGCCAATGGCCAGGGTCTCTTTTTTTTTTTTTTTTTTTTAAGGTTGCTTGGCACTCCTCCTCATATATTCTCCCTGTCTCCACTTCTCTGTCTCATTCTGCCCTGAAGTTTATTTTTTATTGGGATTGTTTCTTCAGACTGGGTGGTGCCTTAGTACCTGGAAGTCTAAGCAAAATGTAGAAAATTGTCACTTTTAAACCCATAGGATTTTTTTTTTTTTTTTTGCATTTTTCCGAAGCTGGAAATGGGGAGGCAGTCAGACAGATTCCCACATGCGCCCGACCGGGATCCACCTGGCATGCCTACCAGGGGGCGATGCTCTGCCCCTCTGGGGTGTCACTCTGTTGCATCCAAAGCCATTCTAGCACCTGAGGCGGAGACCACAGAGCCATCCTCAGTGCCCAGGCCATCTTTGCTCCAATGGAGCCTCGGCTGCAGGAGGGGAAGAGAGAGACAGAGAGGAAGGAGAGGGGGAGGGGTGGAGAAGCAGATGGGTGCCTCTCCTGTGTGCCCTGGCCGGGAATCGAACCCGGGACTCCTGCATGCCAGGCTGATGCTCTACCACGGAGCCAACCGGCCAGGGCCTAAACCCATAGGATTTAATCCTGTAATTCCTTTCTCTTGTTCTCCCCTCTAAGAATTTGGCAGTTTTCTCCAAAGAGAGGGGGAGGGAAGGTAGGAATTCAGATTTAGTGTTGTTGAAGTAGGGGCTGATAAAAAAGTTACGTCTTGTATCATCTTGAAAATCTGCATATTTTGTCACACATACACACAAAGTTGTACATACAGTGAGGTTACTTTGTCAGAGTGTAGGCTTAGCTTTTTCTTGTGACAGAAGGACGGACAGGTCGAGGCATACAAACAAGAAGGGAGAGAGATGAGAAGCATCAGTTATTCATTGCAGCACCTTAGTTGTTCATTGATTGCTTTTCATATGTTCCTTGATTGGGGGCTCCAGCTGAGCCACTGACCCTTTGCTCAAGCCAGTGACCTTGGGCTCAAGCCAGCAACCTTGGGTTTCAAGCCAGCAGCCTTTTGGGCTCAAGCCAGTGACCATGGGGTCTGTCTGTGATCCCATGCTCAAGCCAGCAACACCACACTCAAGCTGATGAGCCTGCGCTCAGGCTGGTGACCTCGGTGTTTCCAACCTGGGTCCTCTGTGTCTCAGTCTGATGCTGGATCCAACCGGGCCACATCCTGGTCAGTCTAGGCTTAGCTTTTGATGTGGTTGTTTCAGCTGCACAGAATAATACATTGTTCCATTTTAGGCTAGAAATCAGAGAGGTCCAAGAACCTTCTGCTGTACCAGTCCACAGATTTTTATAACAACAGCCTTGACCAGGGGTCGGGAACCTATGGCTTGTGAGTCAGATGTGGCTTTTTTGATGGCAGCATCTGGCTTGCAGACAAATCTTTAATAAAAAAATAATAATAACATTAAAAATATAAAACATTCTGGCCCTGGCCGGTTGGCTCAGTGGTAGAGCGTCGGCCTGGTGTGCAGAAGTCCCGGGTTCGATTCCCGGCCAGGGCATACAGGAGAAGCGCCCATCTGCTTCTCCACCCCTCCCCCTCTCCTTCCTTTCTGTCTCTCTCTTCCCCTCCCACAGCCGAGGCTCCATTGGAGCAAAGATGGCCCGGGCGCTGGGGATGGCTCCTTGGCCTCTGCCCCAGGCGCTAAAGTGGCTCTGGTCGCAGCAGAGCGACGCCCCGGAGGGGCAGAGCGTCGCCCCCTGGTGGGCGTGCCGGGTGGATCCTGGTCGGGCGCATGCGGGAGTCTGACTGTCTCTCCTCGTTTCTAGCTTCAGAAAAATACCAAAAAAAAAAAAAAAAAAAAAAAAATATATATATATATATATATATATACACACACACACACACACATTCTCATGTATTACAGTCCATTCATTTCCTACCACTCATGTTCATCGTTGCGGGTGGCTGGAACCAATCACAGCTGTCCTCCGGGACAACACCAAATTTTTATTGGATAATGCATGGCTCTCATGGAATTACATTTTTAAATATGTGGCGTTCATGGCTCTCTCGGCCAAAAAGGTTCCCGACCCCTGGCCTAGACCCTGGCCAGTTTGCTCAGTTGGTTAGAGTATCATCCTAAAACAACTAGGTTGTAGGTTTGATCTCCCAATAGGACACATACAGGAAGCAACCAATGAATGTTCCCCCCTTTCCTCTCTTTGTCTCTCTAAAAGCAGTAAAACTAGCCCTGGCTGGTTGGCTCAGCGGTAGAGCGTCGGCCTAGCGTGCGGAGGACCCGGGTTCGATTCCCGGCCAGGGCACACAGGAGAAGCGACCATTTGCTTCTCCACCCCTCCGCCGCGCCTTCCTCTCTGTCTCTCTCTTCCCCTCCCGCAGCCAAGGCTCCATTGGAGCAAAGATGGCCCGGGCGCTGGGGATGGCTCTGTGGCCTCTACCTCAGGCGCTAGAGTGACTCTGGTCGCAACATAGCGACGCCCAGGATGGGCAGAGCATCGCCCCCTGGTGGGCAGAGCATCGCCTCATGGTGGGCGTGCCGGGTGGATCCCGGTCGGGCGCATGCGGGAGTCTGTCTGACTGTCTCTCCCTGTTTCCAGCTTCAGAAAAATGCAAAAAAAAAAAAAAAAAAAAAAAGCAGTAAAACTTTGTTTTTTTTAATGACAGCATATCAAAGACCATATTTAGAGCCAGAAAGGAGCCAGATTGCACTGGTGGAATATCTTTTAGAGACCATAACAAACCTGCTATTAGTTGGTAGAAAGATGAGCATTGGCCTGCTTATAACTAGTGTAAGTTCCCAGCTTTAGCTTTTTTTTCTTAAGCGAGAGAAAGAGACAGACAGGAAGGGACAGAGATGGGAAGCATCAACTCATAGTTGCAGCACCTTAGTTGTTCATTGATTGCTTCTTATATGTGCCTTAAGGAGGGCTCCAGCCAAGCCAGTGACCCCTTGTTCAAGCCAGTGGCCATGAGGTAATGTCTGATCCCACGCTCAAGCTGGCAACCCTGTGTTCAAGCTGGATGAGCCCTGTGCTCAAGCTGGCAACCTTGGGGTTTAGAACCTGGGTCCTCAGCATTCCAGGCCAACGCTCTATGCACTGTACCACCGCCTGTTTAGGTAGCAGTAGCAGTCTTTTTTTTTTTTTTTTTTTTAACAGAGATAGAGCGAGAGTTAGAGGGATAGATAGGGACAGACAGGAAGGAACAGAGAGAGATGAGAAGCACCAATCATCAGTTTTTCATTGCGACACCTTAGTTGTTCATTGAGTGCTTTCTTATATGTGCCTTGACCATGGGCCTTCAGTAGACCGAGTAACCCCTTGCTCAAGCTGGCGACCTTGGGATCTCGAACCTGGGTCCTCTGCATCCCAGCCCAATGCTCTCTCCACTGCGTCACCGCCTGGTCAGGCAGCAGTAGCATTCTTGGTAAATGATTGTGTATGTGTCAGTGCTTTCTTTGAGAGAGCTCACTGCTGCTTAGAAACTTCCATGGACCTTGGCCCAGATTAAACTTGATAGAATACATAACACTCTTGTGTTACCTCCTAAGAATGGGCTTCATTCTAAATCCTCCAGGTTCATTGTTGGGCTCCGGTCAGCAGGATCCTCCTTTATGACTCATTGAATACTTTAGAGGAATTAAAAGCACTATGGAAAAAATTAGGGATCCTCAGCCATCCCAACCCCATTAAAGTTATAGTAACCATTTAGATCAGTGTAGTCAACCTGGTCTCTACTGCCCACTAGTGGGCGTTCGAGCTTTCATGGTGGGCGGTAGCGGAGTAACCAAAGTATAAATAAAAAGATAGATTTAACTATAGTAAGTTGTTTTATAAAGATTTATTCTGCCAAACTTAGCGAAAATCCGACATAAAGTACTTGGTAATTATTATTATATGCTTTAATTTGCTGTAACTCTGCTTTATAAATTTTATAAAATTACTTCCCTACTTTATAAGTCACCATTACTGTGGAACCTGTGGGCGGTTAGAAAATTTTACTACTAACAGAGATACAAAAGTGGACGGTAGGTATAAAAAGGTTGACTACCCCTGATTTAGATGAACTAATGATGAGATCATTCTCAAACCAGAACACTCATCATTCTTTGACCTACCTGATTGTAAAGTTTCTTTTGGATCCATTCATTTTAGGGTAGGAGGGGACCTATTTCTTGCTAGCTGGGGGACTTGCTGCCTTTATTAAGGGGCAGATAGAAACAGAGTGGAATTCTAGTGTTCTTCAAAGGAAGTCATGACCCTTACTCTAGGGAAGAAAGCCTGGTTTCCATCCTGGTAAACATCCTCTCGTTTAGGGTGAGTCTTTGAAACCCACAGTGAGAATCTTTCCCAGAGATAGCTGCTCTTCTCTCCAGTATAGTGAGTAACTTGCTCTTCCTGGCAGTATAGTGAGAAACTTGCTCTTCCCTGCAGTATAGTGAGTAACTTGAGGCAAGGGGGTTGTTGTGGTATGGTCAGCTGGGCTAAACACATCCTTCACTTAGGAATTCCCAGGGAAGTATTCCTGGAATTTGCTTCTTGTTGGCTATTTTAGGTCCAATGTTTGGGTCTTATTTTTCAGATTTTGATTTCATGTTTTAGTGGAGTCTTAGAAGTTTATAAATCCATGGGGTTATCTTTAGAGAACAGCCTTCTAATGTGCCCTTATTTTGAGTCCAACATAAAACTGCCCGTCCTAGCTCTAGTCAGTGTCTCTTCCCACTGTCTCCCAACCATTCAGAGATACTGTTCACAGGTAAGGTTCACTCCACCATTGGGTTCTCTTTTCATTCCTCTTTTGTAGTTACTTCAGCAAACTATTTCTGCCTTTCCCTTTACACTTCTGAGGCCTCGATTTACTAATTGTGGCCAATAAGCATAAGAATAGTGCCTTCAACTTGTATTTTAAAAATTTTTGACATACAGACTATCTTAACATTAGGTGTTTGAATCTGTTGATCATTTTTTATGTTGCCATTGTTTTGATACTTACAAAGTTCTCTATCTCTAGATTTTAAAAATAAATTTATTTTTTATCAAAGGAATACAAACACATTTTAATGAAATCAAGTAGCTCCCTGCCTCACCTCTCTTCAGCTCCAGTTTTGCTTCCCATTAGTTAGGCACTTGAAGCTATTTCTGGTGGGGTTTATCTATTTCTAAATAAAATGCTTATATTGCTTTTTCTAAATTTATCATTTTGGATACTTTTATATATTTCCTTTTATAGTTGCTGAGGATTTAGCTCTTTTTTTTTTTTTTACAGAGACAGAGAGAGAGAGGGAGAGACAGACAGGAACTGAGAGAAGCATCAATCATTAGTTTTTTTGTTGCTTGTTGCGACACCTTAGTTGTTCATTGATTGCTTTCTCATATATGCCTTGACCGCGAGCCTTCAGCAGACCGAGTAGCCCCTTGCTCGAGCCAGCAACCCTGAGTCCAAGCTGGTGAGCTTTTTGTTCAAACCAGATGAGGCTACGCTCAAGCTGGTGACCTTGGGGTCTCGAACTTGGGTCCTGTGCATCCCAGTCTGACGCTCTATCCACTGTGCCACCGCTTGGTCAGGCAAGATTTAGCTCTTATAGCAGCCCCTCTTCCACCTTCTTCCCAGAGCCTCCATCATATTTATATCACAAATTTTGTGCAAATTAATGTGATTTAGTCACATTATTATGATTGGGTAAATACATATTGCTAGGTTCAGATGGTATACTGTGATTCCTTTTATTTTTATTTTTTACAGAGAGAGGGACAGACAGGAAGGGAGAGAGATGAGAAGCATTAATCTTCATTGTGGCACCTTAGTTGTTCATTGATTGATTTCTCATATGTTCCCTGTCCAGGGAGCAACCTTGGCCTTAAGCTGGTGAGCTTTGCTCAAACCAGATGAGGCCGTGCTCAAGTCGGTGACCTTGGGATTTTGAACTTGAGTCCTCTGCATCCCAATCTGACACTCTATCCCAGGGGTCTCCAAACTTTTTACACAGGGGGCCAGTTCACTGTCCCTCAGACCGTTGGAGGGCCGGACTATAAAAAAAAACTATGAACACATCCCTGTGCACATTGCGCATATCTTATTTTAAAGTAAAAAAACAAAACGGGAACAAATACAATATTTAAAATAACAAGTAAATTTAAATCAACAAACTGACCAGTACTTCAATGGGAACTATGGGCCTGCTTTTGGCTAATGAGATGGTCAATGTCCGGTTCCATATTTGTCATGTCACTGTTAGCCGTAACAATGATATGACACGCTTCCGGAGCCATGACTTGTGCGTCCCGCGTCACCGGAAATAGTACTGTACATGAGCGAAGGGGCACTTTGCAACCACATCCTGTGCTCCTCTCACTGACCACCAATGAAAGAGGTGCCCCTTCCGTAAGTGCGGCGGGGGCTGGTTAAACGGCCTCAGAGGGCCGCATGCAGGCTGCAGGCCATAGTTTGGGGACCCCTGCTCTATCCACTGCTCTATTATCTGGTAAGGCTACTGTGGTTCCTTTTTGGGGCAGCTTTTTCTTTCTCATAAATTGCCCTTAAAATTTTTGCATAGTTTCTTTGTGTCTATTTCTAATTTTGTTCAGATGCTCCAAAAGACCTATCAAAGACCTAATGTTAATTTTCTCAAACATAATGGCTAACCTGTCAGTTTTTGCATCCTTGAATATCCAAAAATGTCTTAATTTTACCATCATGTGTGAATAATAGCTTACCTATATTTAGATTTCTTATTTGAAGATTTTTCTTTAAGAATTTCAAGACATTGCTTTTTTTTGGTATTTTTCCAAAGTGAGAAACAGGATGGCACGCAGACTCCCACATGTGACCTACCAGGATCCACCCGGCATGCTCACCGTGGGCGATGCTCGGCCCATCTGGGGCATTGCTCCGCTGCAATCGAGTCATTCTAGTGCCTGAAGCAGAGGCCATGGAGACATTCTCAGTGCCCGAGCCAACTTTGCTCCGGTGGAGCCTTGGCTGCGGAGGGGGAAAGAGAGATAGAGAGAGAGAGAGAGAGAGAAAAGAAAGAGAGGGAGAAGGGTGGAGAAGCAGATGGGCACTTCTCCTTTGTGCCCTGGCCGGGAATCAAACCCGGGACTTCCAGCCCTGGCCGGTTGGCTCAGTGGTAGAGCATCAGCCTGGAGTGCAGGAGTCCCGGGTTCAATTCTCGGCCAGGGCACACAGAAGAAGCGCCCATCTGCTTCTCCACCCCTCCCCCTCTCCTTCCTCTCTGTCTCTCTCTTCCCCTCCCGCAGCCGAGGCTCCATTGAGCAAAGATGGCCTGGGCGCTGAGGATGGCTCTGTGGCCTCTGCCTCAGGTGCTAGATAGAATGGCTCTGGATGCAACAGAGCGACGCCCCAGAGGGGCAGAGCATCGCCCCCTGGTGGGCATGTCAAGTGGATCCTGGTCTGGTGCATGCGGAAGTCTGTCTGACTGCCTTCCTCGTTTCCAGCTTCGGGAAAAAAAAATCCCCCCCCAAAACCCGGGACTTCCACATGTTGGGCCAACGCTCTACTGCTGAGCCAACCGGCCAGGTCAGGGCAAGAGATTGCTCCTTTTAAAAAACTTTTATTAATTGGAGTATAAATGCCACTGATTGCTAATATTTCAAAATTCTGTGCCATTCTGCATTGTTTTTCCTGCTCCATCACCCAAGCTTTTGTAATTATTTCCTTCATTTCTGGAGATTTGAATTTTACCAATGATGAACCTCATTCATTCATTGTGCTAGGCCCTCCTGGATCCTTTCAAACTAAGGTTCATGCTTAGTTTAAAAAGCTGGTATTTGGGCCCTGGCTGGTTGGCTCAGTGGTAGAGCATCGGCCTGGCGTGCAGAAGTCCCGGGTTCGATTCCCGGCCAGGGCACACAGGAGAGGCGCCCATCTGCTTCTCCATCCCTCCCCTTCTCCTTCCACTCTGTCTCTCTCTTCCCCTCCCGCAGCGAGGCTCCATTGGAGCAAAGATGGCCCAGGCGCTGGGGATGGCTCCTTGGCCTCTGCCCCAGGCGCTAGAGTGGCTCTGGTCGAGACAGAGCGACGCCCCCTGGTGGGCGTGCCAGGTGGATCCCAGTCGGGCGCATGCGGGAGTCTGTCTGACTGTCTCTCCCCGTTTCCAGCTTCGGAGAAATGCAAAAAAAAGAAAAAGAAAAAAAAGCTGGTATTTGGCGGGGAGGAGAGTTGGTTGAGGGAGAATGTCTGTGATACTTGTCTCTCTGTTCATTTTCTGGAATTCCCATACGCTGGATGTTGGATCTCCTTGACTGTTTTTCTAATTTGGTATCTATTTTCTAGCTCTTTGTTTTACTTTCTGGGATATACCCTTGACTGTCTTATAACCTTTAAAAAAATCTCAGCCTTTTAAGTAAAAATTTTACTTGATCATATTTTAAATTTCCAAGTGCTTTGTCTGTTCTCTTTTGTTTTGGCATCTCGTATTGGCTTGGCTTTCCATTCATGTTTGAGTGAAGTATACTAAAATGAAAACCAAAAGGAGGGATGTATGTGTGGCTGTGCTTAATGATAATTAAGCTTCACTATAAGTTGAAGGTTAGTTGGCTTTGAGGGGAGCTCTGCAAAATGTCAACATATGATCCTCGCTGGATAACTCAGTGGTTAGAGCATCGTCCCAGTATGCCAAGGTTGCAGGTTCAATTTTGGTTAGAGTACATATAAGAATCAACCAATGAATGCATGAATAAGTGGAATATCAAGATGAAGTTCTTTGTGGCTGTGACAGTTTATCCAGAGAATTATGTTTGAGGGCAAAGGAAAGTTGAGTAGGCTGCTATAGATTTTTTTTTTAATCCCCATTTTGGTTCTTACATCTGTGCTGTGTGTTATGTCTGGTGTATCTGGTGTCTGGTTCCCATTTTCTAGAGATTAAATTTTCTGCCTCCTTTAGAGGGTGAAGGTGGGTGGGAAAAATATCACCCCAACACTTATTTTGTGCTCTTGCCTTATTCCAACAGTGCCTTGTGCTGCTAAACACTGAACCCCTCCCAGGGGTCTTGAGGGGCTGGTGGATTGACTCTCCTTTTTATTTCGTTGCTTCTGTTAGTTATCATTCTTCCTTTAGTGTTCCATGTTCTGAAATTTTATTAAAATATATTTTCTCCTGCTGTTCCCACTTTATTTTTCACTTTAAATAGTTTTCCTTGTTTTATTATTTTAGTGGGCTTTAGGAGGATCAGTGTCAGTTTGCTGTATTAAATGGAATTCCCTTTTGAAGTTCTCCGTTTTTCAACAACTATTGATCTGTAAGTGCCAAGCCCAAAGCCAGGCTCCCAGGATTCAGCAGTGCATGGGAACGAATCTCTCAGAGCTCAGATGAACATCCTTGGATGTGAAAAGTACTGTGCCACCAGTGTGGCCAGACGCTATTTGGCTGTTGGTATTCTTGGGTCCAGGCAGAGTTTATCCCTGAACAGAACGAATCTTGGGACCTGCAGAGTGGCTAGATTGGTGTGATCCAGTTCCTGTGCCCTGTAGTAACTCCTCTAACCTTGTGACTGAGCCCTGTGACTGTGTGTTAAGTGGAAACAATGGGCTTTTTTTAACATTTATTTTTATTTTTTATTTTTTACAGAGACAGAGTGTGAGTCAGAGAGAGGGATAGACAGGGACAGACAGACAGGAATGAAGAGAGATGAGAAGCATCAATTATTAGTTTTTCATTGTGCGTTGCAACACCTTAGTTGTTTATTGATTGCTTTCTCATATGTGCCTTGACTGTGGGCCTTCAGTAGACTGAGTAGCCCCTTGCTTAAGCCAGCGAACTTGGGTTCAAGCTGGTGGGCTTTTGCTCTAACCAGATGAGCCCGCGCTCAAGCTGGCGACCTCCGGGTCTTGAACCTGGGTCCTCTGCATCCCAGTCTGATGCTCTATCCACTACGCCACCGCCTGGTCAGGCGAAACAATGGGCTTTGAGGTCTATTATTCTTTTGGCTTTTTCCAGCTGACTTTGAGAGGAGCATCTTTCTTTTTTTTTTTAAGTTTATTTTCTTGAATTTGAAGTTTTTTAAAAAATTATTTATTTTAGAGGAGAGAGAGAGAGAGAGAGAGAGAGAGAGAGAAGGGGGGAGGAGCAGGAAGCATCAACTCCCGTATGTGCCTTGACCAGGCAAGCCCAGGGTTTTGAACCGGCAACCTCAGCAGTCCAGGTCAACGCTTTATCCCACTGCGCCACCACAGGTCAGGCGGAGCATCTTTTTTTTAATCTGAAAGACTGGAAGGGAGATGAGAAACATCAGATCGTAGTTGCGGCACATTAGTTGTTCGCTGATTGCTATCTATTATGTGCCTTGACTGGGGGGCTACAGCAGAGCCAGCGACCCTGGGGTCATGTCTGTGATCCCACTCTCAAGCCAGTGACCTTGGGATTTTGAACCTGGTGCTCCACGTCCCAGGTTGACGTTCTATCCATTGCACCACTACCTGATCAGGTGAGAGGAGCATCTGGTTTTAACTATATAATTTTTAACTTGATTCTACAATAGGGCTCCCTGCTTCCTAACCACCTCCTCCATAAATAAAAAGTTGATAAATTTTGTTGTACCATTTTTCGTGGTTCTTTAAAAATATATATATATACCTATATATTATATATATATAGGTATATATATATATTTTTTAACAGTGAGTCAGAGAGAGCAATAGACGGGGACAGACAGACAAGAACAGAGAGATGAGACGCATCAATCATTAGCTTTTCGTTGTGCATTGCGATACTTTAGTTGTTCATTGATTGCTTTCTCATATGTGCCTTGACCGTGGGCCTTCAGCAGACCGAGTAACCCCTTGCTTGCCAGCAACCTTGGGTCCAAGCTGGTGAGCTTTTTGCTCAAACCAGATGAGCCCGCGCTCAAGCTGGTGACCTTGGGGTCTCGAACCTGAGTCCTCAGCATCCCAATCCGATGCTCTATCCTCTGCGCCACCACCTGGTCAGGCTTTTTCGTGGTTCTTAAGAGCTGTGACCTTGTTCCTTTGATAGTTTGGTCCTCTGGCCTTTGTGCCTTGGGCCTGAGTCATTATCAGAAGTGATGAGAGGAGTTAATCATGGGATTCTGTCCACTAGTCAGACTGGAGTTAGCAAGGTTGGGTGGCAGGGAGCAGGCTGCCATGCCAGTACAGTAGAGATAGGGCCCTGGAGTCTACATTCCAGTCCTTGAGGGCACAGTCTTGACTCTATAGGACAGCAGCTGTAGCCGAGAATTGAAGCACAGTGCATGGTGTTCGGCAAAGGTGGAGTGTTCTCCAAACTCTGTATCCCTGAGCTGGCCATGTATGGGAACAGCACTCAGTCTGCCAAGCCCAGCAATAGAAGTGAGGATAGTGACATGGTTGGGAGAGGCAGCTCCAGAATTTGGGGTGTTTGAGGCAAATGATCCCTTCAGGACTCTTGAGGATACAGCCTAGGAAAGGGATAATGGAGCCCTGCAGAGAAATCATAGCCAGCCAGGGCTTCAGCCCCCTGGACAGGGTCAGAACTTCAACTCAAACCCAGGGGATTTGGGCATGGAAGAGGATCTGGCTGTCGTGCTTCTCATTCCGCACAGTGGACTAGGGCAGAGGACAGTCACTTGCAGATGTCTTCCCAGCTTTTTCTCTTCCCTCTGCTGGAGCTCCCATACACATATCCTGTTCATTCCTGTTTAGGATGTTTGGCCAGCAACCTGGCCCTTTTTCCCAGGCAGACTGCTTGACTAGGGTTTTGATTAGTGTCAAAAATGGCAAACCCTCCAGCTGGGCCATTTCAGAGACATGTCTTCTGGGACCCGTGTTTTTCTTGCTTTGATTCTGTTGTTTCTCCACCACCAGGTCATGCCTCCTAATTTCTCAGTGTCACAAGTGCCCAACACTCCCAGCTCTCCCGAGGTTTATTCTGAACTGCAGTCACTGTCTCCCAATGAGCGGCAGTGTGTGGAGACAGTGGTCAACATGGGCTACTCATGTGAGTGTGTCCTGAGAGCCATGAAGAAGAAAGGAGAGAATATTGAGCAGGTAAACTCCCCCCCCCCCAAAGTGAGAGCAGGGGAGGCAGACAGATAGACTCCTGCATGCGCCTGACTGGGACCCAGCAAGGAGTGATGCTCTGCTGCAACCGGAGCCATTCTAGCGCCTGAGGCGGAGGCCATGGAGCCATGTCAGCACCTGGGCCAACTTTGCTCCAATGGAGCCTTGGCTGCAGGAAGGGAAAAGAGAGAAAGGAGAGGGGAAGGGTGGAGAAGCAGATAGGTGCTTCTCCTGTGTGCTCTGGCCGGGAATTGAACCCGGGACTTCCACACACCAGGCTGACGCTCCACTACTGAGCCAACCAGCCAGGGCCGAGCAGGTGAACTTTTGGTTGGGGGGGTGGGTGTGGGTGTGGGTAAGGGGGATGTGCAGTCAGCCAGAGAGAGGTCCTAGACCTCTGGAGCTGAAGTAGTGTCCTGCCTCTATCCTAGAGCCTCTCTGACTCACAGCAGCAATGTCTGTTCCTGAATATGGGGGGACTCAAGGCACTTTGTTGGGGAAATCAGCAGCAGTGTTTCTGCTTTGGGGCTGCTCTGGAACCTAGGCTGAAGCAAAGCCTTGGAAGTAGTGGAGCTGTTGGACTGTTACTCAACTACTCCCCTTCTCTGCCCAAGAGCCTGCCCTAGGGTTGAGGTATGGTCAGATTTCTTCCAGAAATGTTTATCCTGTCAATGCTGCTCAGGGAATTCCAAAATAGGGTACTGGAGGCCTAAACCTTAGGGCCATTTTTTTTACTTGAGCCATTTCTTAGAGGAATATCCTGCTCAGACTTTGGAGTTAATGTTCTGGGAGATAGGAGTCAGCTGTAACAGGAACTCCTTTGAAAAAGGGCTACTCATGTTTTGAAGGGTGTGCCTGTCTGTTGTTCAGCAGATAGTCACTGAGGTCTTACTGTTGATGGCATAAAATCAAGTCCTGTCCAGGATCTAATAGGGTGGGGAACAGACATCACACTTGCTGGTTTATGTAAGACTCTTGGGAAACGGGTATGCTTAGACGTTGTTTCTTTTTTTAGATTCTCGACTATCTCTTTGTACACGGACAGCTCTGTGAGAAGGGCTTCGACCCTCTTTTAGTGGAAGAGGCTTTGGAAATGCACCAATGTTCAGAGGAAAAGGTAGGAACCTTCATACTTAATGGGAACCCTCTGGGAAGAAGGGACATATTAACCCCCTGGAGTCCCCCCCTGCCCCACAACCTCCTTTTCCTACCAGTGACTATAAGCAGAGACAGCTGAAGCTAGAAATCTCTCAAGATGGGTGTTTGTCTCCGATGAAACATTAGGGTGAAGACTATCTATAATCCTATATAGAAGGGTAGGGAAAAATGACCTGGGCACAAAGCCAGACACCTTCAGGTGACTGGGAAGATTGTTAGTCACTTTATCTAGCCTGCTGCCTGGAGAGCAGCTGTTTCTGGGTTCAGTAGATTGCTGTGGTGAAAATGTGGCTGTGCGTGATGGAACCAGAATGAAGGTTAGCAAGAACTGGGGCTGTGCCATCAACCTGTCTGCCCCAGCTTCCTCCACCCTCCTTTGCTTGCTAGGGGACCTCAGAGAGGCTCAGGAAGCTCTGGCAAAGGATACAGACTCCCCCCAGGCAGCCCCCTACACGTGTATTTCTCTACTCAGCTGTGCAGCTAGACCTCTTTCTTTAATCTGGACTCTCTTCTGTCCCTTAGATGATGGAGTTTCTTCAATTAATGAGCAAATTTAAGGAAATGGGCTTTGAACTGAAAGACATTAAGGAAGTTCTGCTATTACACAACAATGACCAGGACAATGCTTTGGAAGACCTCATGGCTCGGGCTGGAGCCAGCTGAGACCAGGCCCTGCCTAAGCCCTGCCACGGAACCACCCCTGCAGGAGGCCCTGAGGAGCCCATCTGTGTGGAACAGGAAGGGGGCACACTTCCGAATTTTCTTTTGGGGGTGGAAGGTCAGGTATGGGGACTGCTTGTTGGTCTCTATGAGCCTAAGCCTTGAGCTGGGAGAAAGGGAAGAGCTGGGCATGTGAATGCCCTCAGAACTGTCCTGGTTCCTTCCATATTAAATGTATTTGTATTTTGAGAAGTGTCCTTCCCACCTTGGCCCTCCAGAGACTTCCCTGGTTTTCTGGGATCTGTATGTCTTCAGCTGAAGCCTGGCTTGGCTGCCAAAAGGAGTCGGGGAGAAGGGATGGGAGCCAGACTCAGTGCTGCTCTGGGGCTAGATGCTTCCCTCCCCTGCACTGGTGGACTGAACTCTAATCCAGGTTGAGTGCAATTGAAAGGTTCTTCCAGGGTTTTATTTTTCCCCCCTCTTAACAAAGTCTCTTAGCATTACACTGGTTCTGCAAGTCACTGAGGTGCAAAATATGCCCTTTTTCCCATGGGGCCCTGAGTTTGCCTCTTCTGCCAGGCAGTTACCATGCTTCTCTGACCCAGCCTGGTTTTTCTTTTGGCTTGGTTTGGACCACAGTCCTCTGCTGCCAAGGTTTTAAGAGCTCCCTGCTCTAGGAAACAGTTGTCACATTAAGAAATCATTGGTCCCTTCCCAGCACATAAAGTTGGGGAGAAACAGGCCATGATTTAGTTGCCCAGCACTAACTCCACCTCAGTTCTCTTTAGAGAACAGCCTATCCCCCAGCTCCCTGCTCTAGGATGACACAATAAATAACACCCAGTCATAGAAATCAGTCTCTTTGGTTTGTTTTGTATTATGCTGTACATCATTAAAGATCTAAATACAAAGATATACAGTCTTGATGAATCTAAAGTAATTTGCTAACTATTTTGATTCAGAGAGAGCTACTAATAAAAATCTAAAAGGTATGTCCTGCTATCATAATTTCTTTATTGCCAAGAATTTTTGGGGTGAGGGTACAGAGGGGGAGAGGAAGGGATTTCCTGCTTAGATTTGTTGGGAATCTAATAGGACCTAACCATTTTCTGTCATTGCAGTACTTTCTTCCCAGTGTTGTAGGCCTTTGGGACCTTGGATCTGGCCCTCCAGTTTGCCCTGGGTTTCATTTGCAAAGGCAGGCCAAGAGGAAGGTCTGTTTTAGCCTGATCTACTAGGTCTCTATCCCAAGGACATTCCTGTGAGACTGACTGGGCCTTCGGGGTAATCACCTGGAAATGAGGAAGAGGTCCCTTGTCTTGTGAATAGCACCAGGCATTTATGTACTCTGTGCTACAGGCAGAACTGGATTCAGACTGCCCCTCAGCCCTCCATGGTGCTCTTGTACCTAATAGAACTTGATATATCACAAAAGTTTCTTGTCCTTATACTTAATACTGTCCCATAGTCCCTGTTGTGCTCTTGGCTGAAGGTGGGTTTCTAATTCTTTTAGTTATCACTGGAGGGACTGCAGAGCCTTTGGGCCAGGAAGCACCAAAGTGGAAAGAGGCTGCCCTCTCGTGGTCAGATCTGGCTTGGCCAGAGGTTGACAGAAGCTGACAAAGGGTAGCAGGGCTGCAGTCTCAAAGCCAGTTAGCCCCACGTCTGGCCTTCAGAATCAATTACCCCCTTTTAAAAACCTTAAAATGTTATTCTTTACCTGTAGGAAATTAAAGTTTAACACCATGGGCATCAGGTCAAAGCTGTGACACATGGGCTCAGTTTGATCTAGGGTGGTAAATGACGGACCAGCTGGAGGCCACTTAGTATCTGTCTTAAGCTTCTTCCTGCTAAAAAGACAGCAGAAGTGAAGATGTGTGTGTAAACTGCCCCAGGGTCTCAGACTGTTAACTAGAACACTCAATGCCAAGATACTGAACACGCCCTTGTGAGGAGGGAGTGAACCAGGGTGAGCCTGAATGAAGGTGAGGCCAAGCTGGACTTGCCTGAGAACTGCCAGTTCCTAAACTGTTCCATGAGTGGGTGTGGCGGGTGAGGAGTCTCGGGAGCCAGGAACAGCCACAGGAATATGAGGGCAACGGGGCTATACAAGGCTGATCATCCTAGCAAAAGGCAGAGATGGAAAAAGAACAGGGATTGTAGGAAGGGAGAATAACTAAAAACATAAAGCCTGTCTCACATCTGCTATTATTAAAGAAAGAGCAAGTCAAGTTTTACTCATTTTACATTTCAAAACTAACCTAAAACCCCAAATGGGGCAGAGCTCACCTTGCTCCTGCCCCACTAGTAACAATGTTTTAGTTTTTGGCCAGTCCTGAGGACAGGCACAGTTCTGATAAGGCTCCTGGGCTCAGCATATTACATTCCCCAGCTTCTGACCTCTGGCCTCTAGGTTACCACTGACTACCCATCCTCTTAATTTCAAACTCAGAAATGGCTACAGGGTTATTATTAGATCCATGTGTGTTTCCACAGACAAGGGGTTAGTAAGACAAAATCTCTTCCAGCCCCAAAGAAAAGGGAGGGGCAATTAAAATGCTCCTGTGCTTGGAACTGAAGGATAGAAGCTTGTCCGGAGAGAGGAGCTGGGGCCCAGTCAAGGCCATGTGTGGCTGTGGAGAAGCTAGCATGGACAGGGCCAAGGAGTGGGTTCTGAAATCTGTAAGATGACCTGGCAGAGGCCCCATCAGCTCCTGAGAACCTAGCATACTGGATCTTGCTCTAAGACACCACTGTCCTCTCAGGGGCCTCAGACAGCCTGTGGTAGGCCAGGTACAGCTGCAGCTGGTTCCTCAGACTTTGGATACACTTGGACTTCAGAACCATGATTTCATCCAACTGGGTGACAAAACCGTCAAAATCCTGAAATAGGAAACAAAGGACAGATGGTGCCGTTGCTGGGCCTTTCCCAGGCCTGCTCTTCTCTTGTAGGAAGAGTTCAGAGCCCAGGCCCTCCAGCTGGAAAACCTGCAGGATAGTCATCATGACACAGGATGGGGTTCACGTTTCTGCATTTTCACAGAAGTACCTCTGGTTTGCGTGTGCCTCACTGTTACTGTCACAAGGAGGGGCCCCAATGAGCCACTAGGAAGGCAGAATGGTGAACAATAGAGGCCAGAAATTTTAGCCTTGGAATGGGGAGTGGATTACCATCTCCCAGCTATCCTTGCTGTCCCTTAAACCAGTGGTCCCCAACCCCCGGGCTGCGGACTGGTACTGGTCCGTGGGCCATTTGGTACCGGTCCACAGAGAAAGAATAAATAACTTAAATTATTTCCGTTTTATTTATATTTAAGTCTGAACGATGTTTTATTTTTAAAAAATGACCAGATTCCCTCTGTTACATCCGTCTAAGACTCACTCTCGACGCTTGTCTCAGTCACGTGATATATTTATCCGTCCCACCCTAAAGGCCGGTCCATGAAAATCTTTTCTGACATTAAGCCGGTCCGTGGCCCAAAAAAGGTTGGGGACCACTGCCTTAAACTATTCCAGAGGAATGGCAAGAAGTGTCCCAAGAGCTCAACAGTAGTTATAGAGTGTGACAGCAGGCCCTTACCCCATACCTAACCACAGCAAACAAAGCTGAACATCAAACTAGCTACATGCTAATTCCCAACAGCCTTCGATTGTCCAGCCAAGGCCACTTACATTAGGAGCCAGCTGGCTCATCAGCGTCTCCTCCTTGAAGCCTAGCTCCGCCATTTCATCCAGCTGTTCCTGATGTGCTCGGATGACTACCTGCCTGGGAACATCAGAGGGGATGCTGTGAGCGTCTGGGCCTCACATGTCTCCTGGACAGCCTTCTGGAATTGAGCCCCATTTCCAAGCCAAGAGCTGGCTCTGCCCAAAGAGGTCAAGGCTTTGATCAGGAACAGCTCACCCCTCCAACTGTTTCTCAGGACTTGTCAAGAGACTGGGGAATACCAGTTAGATACTGGGAGAGATGAGCTTCTCAAGCTGTCCCCTACCTCTACAGGTATACTAAGGAACAGAGCTGGGTGCTGCTTCTACAGAGGAGCTGCCCACAGCTCTACAGAAAGGCTTAAGACTGTGCCACTGCAGCTGGCATACTTGGTACAAGGTAGAGCCTGCTGCCTAGCTTGCTATCATTTCTGTCTTATGGGGACTCCAGGACTAAAACGGGGGTTTGCGCTAGAAGCCTGAGGATCTTTTTCGTCAGATCCTGCTGATGGGTAGAGACCACAGAGACAGCAAGATTGTCTACCCAGGAAAGGTAGGCCCCTCACCTGCACATCCCTTACATGCTCTTTTCTCTTTGTCCATGGCCCTGGCCTGAGCACCAGTGAGCAGCAGACAGAGCTAGTCTAGGTATCAGAAGCCCTAGCAAAGGGTTGCAGCCTGATAAAGGAAGCATCTTTCCCCACAGGCTCACCCTGCTCTCCAGCTCCTTGGCTTTTGATGCTGTGAGGGGCCCTGCTAGATCCCTCCACCTCCTTACTCCAGGAACGCAGACCCAACAGAAGAGGATCTGGATCTCACCAGAGGTCACAGGCCTGCTTACAGGGACGGATGCTCCCTTCTCACTCACATCTCAGCTTTCCCAGGCAGAAGGTCTGCCCACCTTGGGAGGCCTGCCCCAATGTTTTCTTTCTGCTCTTGTCAGATGCATCTAGGTAGACTCCTTTAAAAAGCTAAACAAAGCCTTTCCCTAGTTGCAGCACAGCTCTGACACAATCAACCATAGCTTTTTCCAGAACAGACATTGTTAAGCAGAGGTGGGAGTTGGGGTGCCAAAGAGGCTCAAATCTCAGGAAGAAAGTCCAACTTACTGTGCGTGCCCCAGGGTGGGCTGATACAGTGTCCTGGCACTCTTGGGAGAGCAGCTGGAGACCGGGGGAGAGCCTGGCCTTGCTCTTTGGATTGGCTTGCATTGGGGCCATGTGACATCCTCACTGTAGCAAGGCAACTTGGTGGAATATGTGGACAAATCCGAGTGCTCCTGCCAACCAACGCCTGCCAGATGCTTTCTCTCCTGGGCACAGGGCTGGTCAGCCACATCACCACTTCCTGTCTGTGGGGTGGGTGTAGGCTCACAGTGAAGTCCTCCAGCTTGTATGGTGGACAAGGGCTTTCCTGGGAAACCCTGGGAGCTGTTCAGCTCTGTCTCCTCAGCCTCAGCATCAGCATCAGACTGCTCACTAGCCACATGCTCCTGAGAGAAAAGTGTGGTCTCTCTGCTCAGGTTGACCTCCCCCAGGTCAGCTTCCCTGTTGGGCAGCTTGTCAGGTGGGTGCTGACGGATAGGTGATGGGGACAGAGCTGGAAGATTGTTAGCACCAGGCTTATTGTCAGGGGGAGATGACGAGAGCCAGAGGTGTCCACTTGCCAAAGACATTGGTAGTACTGCCTCTTGATCACCATATGACACAATGTGGCCCACAGCTGGCCCCCCTGTGCCTGCTAGGCTGTGTGTAGCCCCATCCTGGGCTGGCTGATACAAGGGAGGAGGCCCCTCATCGTCTGGGTTCCTGAGGAGGGACACAGTGAGGGGAGCCATCAGTCCAGAAGCATATTCAGAGTCTCTGCCTAATTCCTCTCTAGAGTCTTCTCCTTGGAAAGGGTTACTGTTTTTCATTGTTCTGGTTGCCACATTTGGGCTGTTTTCACTGACTTCTCTCAGAGGTGTGCTGACTGTGTCTCTCTGGCCTGGGGATCCAGGAACAGCAATGAGGGATAGTGAGAAAGGGACGCCATCTTCCTCCAGGAATGGTGAGCTGCCTTCAGTCTGCTCAGGAACTTCACTTGTGAAGGCATCTTGTTTGAGATCAGAGGCTGAGACGCCACCTCTTTGGTTATATACAAAGTCTACCTGTGAGCAATAAGGCTTCTCTGCCAGTCTGTCTCTGGGAGAAATCCCTGAGGAGGTAGAATCCTCTTGTCTGCTCCAGTCCAAGAGCACCTTATTTTGGTTGTGGTTGTGATCAACTGCTGCTCTCCTGTGGCATGTGGGATCCCTGGAGTACATCCAACTTCCAGTTAGATCATTCTCATCACCATCTAACCTGCGGCTAAAAAACAGACTCGGCTGCCTTTCAGCCACATGCTTCTCAGGATCTTGTTCCCTCTGATGAAGGAAGAATGAGCCTTCACTATTCACAAGGGTGTTTCTGTGCTTTGTGGCCTTCTGACTGGACACATGTGAGAAAGAATCTTCACTGATATCACTGTCATCAAGGTCCTCAGCTTGGGTTCCATCATGACTCTCAGAATAAGAGTGCAAGGTAGGAGGGGTCTCATTCTGGAGTTGCCCTTCTTGGGGCCTGTACTGGCATAAAAGCCTTTCCAGTGGTTGGTACTTTAACTTCTGTTGGAGAAGAGGTGGCTGCTGGAACTGCTGGTGATAAAAGCGCAAGTGTTCCTCCCTCTCCTTCTGATGTGGAGGGATGTTTGTCCAAGTTTCAGAGGCAGGCCTGGCAGGGGTGCCCCCTTTGCTGCCCTGACTGTACTCTGCTAAGTGGTGGATACTGCCGAAGGAAAGCTCACCTCGTGGCACAAGTTGTTTCTGTACTGGCTGCACTGGCTGCACTTTCTTGCACCTGTTGGTCAGCTTACCATGCGACAGGTCTGCTCCGGGGCCAAAGGCCCTGCTTCCCCAGCCGAGGGCAGTTTTGTTGCCGATTTGATTTTTCTCAGAGGACAATGAAGCTGACTCTTCTTTTTGGGGGGCTAAATGTCCAGACCGTATAGCTCCTTTGACAGGGCTAGTCTGAATGACCCACTCTTGAGGAAGACGCCCTCTGGAAACACCCCTTTTACCAGGGACTTTCGGTGCAGAAGCAAAAGGGATGTTGGGTGGATGGCTGGACAGAGGCCGGGCCTTCCCTCTCGTGGAGCCAGGTACTTCTGTGAGCGACTGCTGAAGCCCCAGCTTGACTTTTTTGGGAGAACACTTATCTCCTGACAGGGCCACAGGGGAGCTCTGAATTCGTTTTGGAGAAGAGTTTCCAGCTGTCCGATTTCGAGTGGCAGCTGAAGAGCAACACTTGATTCCTTTCTTTACTTCTTTGACCCTGTAAGTGACCATTTTTCATTAAATGTGATTCTTCATGTTCTATAGTTCCTTTTCTTTCAGGGAAAACAAAAACCAAAGAAAAGTATTACAGGGACTGAGAGTTGTATTTTCTTTTTTAATCTGGGAGAGAAGAGGAAATGGGGAGGTTCTATTTCAGCATGAGATACTGCTCTTTACTTGAACAAAAAAGACCAATGTCTTCTCTGAGAATAAAAGCATCTATCCAACAGTCTATAATCAGAAGAGATTAGGAAATCACTGCAGTCCCATGTAAGGGACAGGCCAGAGGAGCTAGCTAGTGTCAGAACTGCACTATGTCCAAGTAGGGCCCATTCTACGCTTCCTGAAGGTGGGCCAACTTGGAAGCTTCATGTCTCCCACTCACTATTCTACAAACGGAGCCCTCTTCCTGAAAACCACCTACTTTCAGGCTTCTGAGAAAATGAGTTCCTTCAAACTTGCTAGGCACTTCAGGAAGCAAGAGCCCTCCGAAAATAAGCAGACTTGTACTAACATAATTAAGGGGAAAATGGCCTGTGTATTCCAGGCCATTGTTTCTCAATCTTGGCACTAGTGGTATCTGGGGTCAGGTAATTCTTTGCTGTGGGGGCTGTCCTGTGCATTGTGGGATGTTTAACAGCAACACTGGCCTCTACCCACTAGAGGCCAGTAGCACTTCTCCCCAGCTAGGACAATCAAAAGTGTCTCCAGCCTGATTTGTGGTGGTGCAGTGGAGAGAGCGTTGACCTGGAGTGCTGAAGTTGCCAGTTCGAAACCTCAGGCTTGTCTGGTCAAGGCACATACAAAAAGCAACTATGAGTTGATGCCTCTTGCTCCTCCCCCCATGCCTTTCTCTCTCTCTCTCTCTCCTCTCTCTGAAATCAATAAATAAAATCTTTTAAAAAAAAGTGCTCCAGACATTGCCAAATATCCTCCAGGGAGCCAAAATCGCCCCCTTAGATAAATAGAAAACCATGCTCCATTCCATAAGGGAATTTTAAAGAACAAAGAAATCCAGAATTAGGTATCTGCTAGGATTCAGTTGCCAAGATCAAAGTCTCTTACTCTGTGATACTTAACATAAAAACACTATAAAAATTAGAAATTACAAGGAGACATCAAGTAAAAATGTAAACTCTCCAGTGGTTTGTAGATTCTACATTAAAATCCCCTAGGAGGGCGCAGTACTTCTGCCTGGAAGCTCCTAGAAAATGTCTTTTCCATTGTTTTGATTTTAATCCAATCCTCAATGGCGGCTAAATGAACCCCAGGCCATTTCTGAAAACCGAGACAGTAAACCTGACACTAAAACTTGATTTAAATCTTCCTTTTAGGTCTGAGAGGGAAGGCAGGCAGGCTAACAGCTAAGCAAGAAGATGTAGCAACACATGAATTATGTCCAAGGATGGGCCTTTGCTTAGGTGTTGCAGTAGGGTGTGCATAAAAGGAATGGGCTGACAGGTGCTTCAATAAGTCTAGATGGTTACAAATTACTTCCTGTTATTAAAACCTAAGCTATTTAGTTTTATTAAGAGAAACATCAAAATTCCTCCTGGGAATAGTAGTACATAATTCTAGAAACCTGAGTGCCAGAGGAATCTTAAAGATACTTTGTTCATTGATGCTAAATGCTTCCAATGTACTCTGTATGAAAATCACTCCTGTCACTGAGCTCTCTTCTGATATACCTGTTAGGGGTCTACCTAGAACTTTTATTTTTTTAAATTGATTTTGAGAGAGAGAGACCAGAAGGGAGAGGGAGAGGGAGGAGAGAGATGAGAAGCCATCAACTTGTAGTTGCTTTCACTTTAGTTGTTCATTGATTGCTTCTCATACATACTTTGACCAGGGGGCTCTAGCCAAACCAATAACCCTTGATCACACCAGTGACCTTTGGACTCAAGCTAGTGACCATGGGATCATGCTGATGATCCCTGACTCAAGCCTGCCACCTTGCGCTCAAACTGGTGAGCCTACACTCAAGCTGGACGAGCCCACACTCAAGCCAGTGACGTCAACATTTTTCTAGTACGTGGAGAGATGAAAATTTTATATTAGAGGAAATTTAAAAATAAGCAATAAAATCCTCACCCTGTGTGTGCATAGACTGTTACCTAAAAATTGTTAGGCCTCATTTAAGCACATAAAATAAGTGGCTATCATATTTATTTTCAATAATTTATCAAACTGCTCTAAATGGGAGAGATTTTTTTGTCTTGTATGTTCTCTATTTTTTTTTCTTTATTTTTGTATTTTTCCGAAGTGAGAAGTGGGGAGGCAAACAGACTCCTGCATGCGTCTGACCAGGACCCACCTGGCATGCCCACTAGGGGATGACCTTGGGCTTCAAGCCAGAGACCTTTGGACTCAAGCCAGTGACCATGGGGTCATGTCTATGATCCCACGCTCAAGCAAGCAACCCCATGCTCAAGCTGGATGAGCCTGTACTCAAGGCGGCAACCTCAGGGTTTCAAACCTGGGTCTTCAGTGTCTCAGGTCAACTCTATCCACTGCGCCACCACCTGGTCAAACTTTTTTTTTTTTTTTTTGTATTTTTCTGAAGCTGGAAACGGGGAGAGACAGTCAGACAGACTCCCACATGCGCCCGACCGGGATCCACCCGGCACGCCCACCAGGGGCGACGCTCTGCCCACCAGGGGGCGATGCTCTGCCCCTCTGGGGCGTCGCTCTGCCGCGAGCGACCAGAGCCACTCTAGCGCCTGGGGCAGAGGCCAAGGAGCCATCCCCAGCGCCTGGGCCATCTTTGCTCCAATGGAGCCTCGGCTGTGGGAGGGGAAGGGAGAGAGACAGAGAGGAAGGAGGGGGTGGGGGTGGAGAAGCAAACGGGCGCTTCTCCTATGTGCCCTGGCCTGGCCGGGAATCGAACCCGGGTCCCCCGCACGCCAGGCCGACGCTCTACCGCTGAGCCAACCAGCCAGGGCCTCAAACTCTTTTTTTAAAAAAAATATTTATTTATTTACAGAGACAGAGAGTGAATCAGAGAGAGATAGACAGGTACAGACAGACAGGAACAGAGAGAGATGAGAAGCATCAATCATTAGTTTTTCATTGCGCATTGCAACACTTTAGTTGTTCATTGATTGCTTTCTCATATGTGCCTTGACCGTGGGCCTTCAGCAGACCGAGTAACACCTTGCTGGAGCCAGTGACCTTGGGTTCAAGCTGGTGGGATTTTGCTCAAACCAGATGAGCCCGCGCTCAAGCTGGCAACCTCGGGGTCTCGAACTTGGGTCCTCTACATCCCAGTCCGACGCTCTATCCACTGCGCCACCGTCTGGTCAAGCAAACTCTTTTTTTTTTAAAACCAAGATTATTTCAAATAATTTCTCAGCCTTGGCTTGTTGGCTCAGCAGTAGAGCATCGGCCCGGTGTGTGAAAGTCCCGGGTTCAATTTCCAGCCAGGGCACACAGGAGAAACGCCCATCTGCTTCTCCACCCCTCCCCCTCTCCTTCCTCTCTGTCTCTCTCTTCCCCTCCCATAGCCAAGGCTCCACTGGAGCAAAGTTGGCCTGGGTGCTGAGGATGGCTCCATGCCTCTGCCTCAGGCGCTAGAATGGCTCTGGCTGCAAGGAAGCAATGCCCCAGATGGGCAGAATATTGCCCCCTGGTGGGTATGCCAGGTGGATCCCAGTCGTGTGCATGTGGCAGTCTGTCTGATCGCCTCCCCACTTCTAACTTAGGAAAAATACAAAAAAAGGAAAAACTCAATTGTACTCAATATATTCCCTTAGGATAGAGGGTTATTTCCATCTTCCTTTACTTAAGAGCATTGAGAGGAATTACTTGTTCTCTGTGTCTAATGATGAAATTCAAGCAATTGACATATCTATGATTTGGGGGCTGGGTGGGGTTATGAAACAAGATTGGCTTAGAGTTCATAATTGTTGAAGTTGGGTATTTAATACATGGGGGAAAAGAACTTCATGACATAGTGGTTTTTTGGAAACAATTTTATATCATCCCATTCTATCTGATCTCAGTTCGTGAAGTAGCCACTTTCTTCTAGCAGTGCTAGGGTGCTTGCATTAGGAAATCGCTTAATAAAGGAAAAACCTTCTTCAGGAAACTTATTTGCAGGACCTATTAAATTTTTTTTTTAGTGACAGAGACAGAGAGAGACTGAGAAAGGGACAGATAGGGATGAACAAACAGACAGAAAGGGAGATGAGAAGCATCAGTTTTTAGTTGTGGCATCTTAGTTGTTCATTGATTGCTTTCTCATATGTGCCTTGGACCAGGGGGCTACAGCAGAGTGAGTGACCCCTTGCTCAAGCCAGCAACTTTGGGCTCAAGCTAGTGATTTTGGGCTTCAAGCCAGCAACCATGGGGTCATATTTATGATCCCACGCTCAAGCCAGTGACCTCAAGGTTTTGAACCCAGGTCCTCTGCATTCCAGGCCGATGCTCTATCCACTGCGTCACCACCTGGTCAGGCAATATCACTATTGTTAAAGTGAACACACATTGACTCCTCACTATGTGTTGGGCATGGTGCTAAGCTCTTCATACATATTACCTCATTGGTTCCACATAACTGTTATATGAGGTAGGTGCTATTATTACCCCCTTTTGGGTAAGAAAACTGGGGCTCAGAGAAGTTGAAAACTTGTCCGAGGGAACTCAGCTAGCTATTGGCCAGAGGCAGGGTACTGGCCCAGACAGTATGACTCCGAGCCCACTCTATTTTTTTAAAAAATATTTCTATTGATTTAAGGGAGGTGGAGGGAGGCAGCGAGAGAGGAGGAGAGGGGGGGAGAGAGAAACAGAGAGAAAGAGATAGGTAGAGGGAAGAGCATCCAACTCATGTTTCACTTAGTTCCATTTAGTTATACACTCACTGGTTGCTTTTCATATGTCATATGTGCCCTGAGTGGGGATCAAACCCGTGACCTCAGCACACCAGGACAATGCTCTATCTACTTAATCACATGACCAGAGCCCAGAGCCCACTCTTGAAACCACTTTGTAAGCTCTCTCCTATTTATTTAATTTTTTAAAATTTATTAATTTTTAGAGAGGAAGGGAGGGGGTTGGGAGAGACAGACAGACAGACACACTGATCTGTTCCTGTATGTTCCCTGACTGGGAATTGAACTGGCAACCTTTGTGCACTGGGACAATGCTCTAACCCACCGAGCTATCCAGCCAGGGTGCAACTCTCTCCTATTTATATAAGGCACACAAAGGGCCTCACTCAAGTCTAGACACCGAGAAGGAGCTCCTCCTCTCATTCACAAATATTTTTTGTGCATCTACTAGGTAGCAAGTATTGTCTGGGCAGCAGAGATATAGTGGAGAAAAAGTGGTTAAGTTTTCTGTTCTCGCAGAACTTAAATGATAGCTCATCTTTCCTTTTCAATGAGTTCCATAAAATACCACGGATACTAAGATTCTTCAACAGTAATAAAAAAAAAGGTTTCCCTCAAATAGTTTTTTAACCTTGGAGACAACTTCAGGGAGACTAAAGAGGAGGTTGTAAGACAGGACAAAGCAGCAAAGCAGCCAGAGAAAAGGAAGGTAATGAGAGCATCTTCATTCACCATAGGAAACGTGATACTAGAGCAGTACTAGCTCTGCCAGCAGCTCCCAGAGAGCCCTTTTAAAGTTCCTGCCCTTCTCTGGGCCTGTTTATCCATCTGTAACATGTCTGGGTTGGTCTCTTCTAAGTGCTTCTGCCTTGACAAGTAATATGTATTCTATCCCTTACAATTAGGACAGAGGCTAGTCGGAAGATTCCACTCCAGAGAAATATTTCATCTCCCATTAGCCATTTAAAAGCCACTGATGGAGCTGTCTCCCAAACAAGGGAATGTGTCACCTTCCTCTTGTCCCATTCACACCTGTAAAATGTCAGGGCCTACCAGGTCACATTTTTCAAATGCCAACTGCACAAAACCCTGGTGGTAGGATCACTTCCCCAAGAATAGGTTTGTGGAGCTCAAGGTTAGATACCAATGTACGTATGAGACAAGGCAGATAGACACACGCACGTGCATGAGTGTGCGGTCTGCCACCTGACAGGGACTCACCGGTCAGCATAGCGCAAGGTATTTAGAGTGTGTTCAGTGGCCATGTGGCTTGGGGAAATGTTGGCGATCATGCAGGTTTTGGCTTTGCCGATGAAAGAGTCTTTGAGGACCTGTCCAAAACAGAAAACAAGCCCAGTGAGGTCAGCGAACAAAGGGCATACTGATTACTATTGGACAGTCAGCCATAGTTCCCTGTCTACAAAAAGGCAATTCACATAAGAAGAAACACAAATAACTAATAAATACATACAAAAAAAGGTACTTACTTTATCATTAATCAAAGAAATGCAGACAAACCGTTAAGAGAAATGAACACATTTTTCCCTCATAAGATTAAAAAAGATTCATGATACCCTGCCCTCTGGGGGCCTAGGAAAATGTGCTGTCTCCTACACTGCTAAACTGCCCATGTACTGGGCAGTTTGGTAATAGGTATCAAAATATAAAAAATGCACGCACTATTGGTTGGGAAAATCTAGGAGTCTATATATGGAACCAACCAGATAATCATAAACTGAATACAACCATTCAAAATAATTATGTATATCTGTACTTAGATACATGGAAAAATCTAAAACTATCTTAGAGTGAAAAATGTATGATTCTGTAACTCTGTAAGTGGATCCTCATGAGGATATAGGGCAGAGAGATGCCTGGAAGGATGTTCACCAAAATGTAGTAGTGGTTGTCACTGGGAGATGGGATTTTCAGGTACCCCATCTTCTTTGTACTTGTATATACTGCCTGAATTATTATTATTACATTTTCTGGTACGAGAAACTTGTTTTAAAAAATAGAGCAGCCTGACCAGGTGGTGGCATAGTGGATAGAGCATCAGCCTGGGACACAGAGGATCCAGGTTCAAAACCCCGAGGTCACTGGCTTGAGCCCAGTGTCGTCGGCTTGAGCATGGGATCATAGATAGCTATGACCCTCGGGTTGCTGGCTTGAACCCAAAGGTTGCTGGCTTGAAGGCCAAACTTGCTGGCTTGAGCCCAAGGTTGCTGGCTTGAGCAAGGGGTCACTGGCTCTGCTGGAGCCCCCTGGTCAAGGCACATATGAGAAAGCAATCAATGAACAACTAAGGTGCCACAACAAAGAATAGATGCTTCTCATCTCTCTCCCTTCCTGTGTGTCTGTCCCTATCTGTCCCCTCTCTCCATCTCTCTCTTTCTCTTTCACAAATACTACTACTACTACTACTACTACTAATAATAATAGAGCAAATGTCAGAATCAGGACTAATCATCCATAAGAAGGGTTTCCTAAAGCCTGACCAGGCGGTGGCACAGTGGATACAGCGTTGGACTGGGACATGGAGGACCCAGGTTAGAAACCCTGAGGTCGCCGATTGAGCACGGGCTCACCAGCTTGAACATGGTGTTGCTGGCTTAACCCATGGTCACTAGCTTTAGTGACCATGGTCGCTGGCTTTAAAGCCCAGGGTCGCTGGCTTGAGCCCAAGGTTGCTAGTTTGAGTAAAGGCTCACCAGCTTGAGTGTGGTGTCATTGGCTTAACCCATAGTCGCTAGCTTAAGCCCAAAGGTCGCTGGCTTGAGCAAGGAGTCACTAGTTCTGCTGTAGCTCCCCCACCTCGGTCAAGGCACATATGAGAAAGCAATCAACAAACAACTAAGATGCTGCAACGAAGAATTGATACTTCTCATCTCTCTCTCTTCCTGTCTGTCTGTCCCTCTCTCTCTGTCAAAAATAAAAAAAGGGTTTCCTAGGTTCCTGGTTGAAATCATGTTTGAGAAGACACAATCTAACCCATAAATCACCAATTCTGCCTACTAAGGAGTTATGTTACTATAGACTCTGCCCCAATCCCTGTGGAGCTGCTACTCTAGCTACACAGAGTGAAAACCTCTCCCAGAACACACAGATCTTCACCTAGACTGCCCTCCACCTAGTATGTCCTCCACTGTGCCCAGGATTGGGTGAAGAAAGCAACAAGAGACACCATGACTATCTTCACAGCTGGTTGTACCAAGGCAGACCCCTCCATGAACTATCTTCTGCAGCTGTTACAGATGCTGACTTATTGGTGTTTTCTGTTAATAAATATGAAGCACATTTTTCATGATAGAAAAACAGGAGAAAAAATTACCTATAGTTCTACCACTCAGAATAATCAGTTAATAAACACATAATTTTTCTGTGTAGTTTTTTCTCATTTCATATTTTTAAATTATAGGTCTTGATCATCTTTCCTATCAGTACATGCCAAAATCTATCATTCTTTTATGTGTGTGTATTTTTCCAAAGTTAGAAGTGGGGAGGCAGTTAGACAGACTCCTGCATGCGCCTGACTGGCATCTACCTGGCATGTCCACCATGGGACGATGCTCTGCCCATCTGGGGCGTTGCTCCATTGCGACTGGAGCCATTCTAACGCCTGAGGCAGAGGCATGGAGCCATCCTCAGTGCCCGGGCAAACTTTGCTCCAATGGAGCCTTGGCTGCAGGAAGGGAAGAGAGAGACAGAGAGAAAGGAGAGGGGGAAGGATGGAGAAGCAGGCAGGCGCTTCTCCTGTGTGCCCTGACCATGAATCAAACCCGGGATTTCCACACGCTGGGCCAACGTTCTACCACTGACCAACCGGCCAGGATTAATCTATCATTCTTTTTAACTGCAGCCATTATTTTTTGACACTGGTCAAAGTCTTACAGCTAAGAAAGTACCAAGCACAGCTATACCACATTCCCTGCAAAGGATCAGAGACTCCTGAATCAACAAGATTTCTTTACATATGGATGCTGTGCTGAATGAACAAATGAATGGAAGAAAGAATATATAAGTGAACCAGAACAAACTCAAAACTCACATTTTACTTTACCTGAGTTAATTTGCTTTGCCGGAAGGGAGTATGGGTGTGTTCCTGATCCAGTGCTCGGATACATTCCTTCAGCTGCAAACAAGCACATCAAGTAGATGCAACGAGAGTAACAGATCAGACTTTTCTTACAGTCAAAAGAATGTCAGGCCCTGTACAGTGTCTCAGTGGATAAAATGTTATATCAGTGCACCAAGGTAGCAGGTTCGATCTCTGGTCAGGGCAATGAGTGCCCAACTAAATGGAACTAAGTGGAACAATGAGCTGATGTACCTCCCTCCTCCCTCTCTCTCTCTCTCTCCCTTACCCTTTTTCATTCCCCCTTCTTCTCTCTTTCTCTCTCAAATCAATGGGAAAAAAAGGAATATATCACCATTTTGGAATCCATAGTGAAACAATGGATATAACTGATGTCCATCAATGGCTGCTAAAACCATTAGGTGAAAAGGCTGACAGGAAACTTTATAATGGAGGAATTAGGTTGAAAACATTTGAATCTTTCTTAATTTTTTTTTAAAAAAATTTTATTTATTGATTTTAGAGAGAGCGGAAGAGAGAGAGAGAGAAACTGGAACATGAACTGTTCCTGTTATGTGCTCTGACCAGGGATCAAACTAGTGACCTCTGTGCTTTAGGACAATGTTCTTTTTTTTTTTTTTTTTTTTTTTTTTTCATTTTTCTGAAGCTGGAAACAGGGAGAGACAAGAGACAGTCAGACAGACTCCCGCATGCGCCCGACTGGGGTCCACCTGGCACGCCCACCAGGGGCGATGCTCTGCCCACCAGGGGGTCGCCATGTTGCGACCAGAGCCACTCTAGCGCCTGAGGCAGAGGCCAAGGAGCCATCCCCAGCGCCCGGGCCATCTTTGCTCCAATGGAGCCTTGGCTGCGGGAGGGGAAGGGAGAGACAGAGAGGAAGGCGCGGCGGAGGGGTGGAGAAGCAAATGAGCGCTTCTCCTGTGTGCCTGGCCGGGAATCGAACCCGGGTCCTCCGCACACTAGACCTTAGGACAATGTTCTAACAAACTGAGCTATCGGGCGAGAGCTCTTCTTAATTCTTTTATTTTTTATTTTATATATATATATTTTTTAGAAGGGGAGGGGCAGACAGACAAGAAGGGAGAGAGATGAGAAGCATCAGTTCTTCACTGTGGCACCTTAGTTTTTTTTTTTGTTGTTGTTGTTGTTTATTTTTTTACAGAGACAAAGAGTGAGTCAGAGAAAGGGATAGACAGGGACAGACAGACAGGAACGGAGAGAGATGAGACGCATCAATCATTTGTTTTTCGTTGTACATTGCGACACCTTAGTTGTTCACTGATTGCTTTCTCATATGTGCCTTGACCGCGGGCCTTCAGCAGACCGAGTAACCCCTTGCTGGAGCCAGTGACCTTGGGTTCAAGCTGGTGGGCTTTTTGCTCTAACCAGATGAGCCCGCGCTCAAGCTGGCGACTTCAGGGTCTCGAACCTGGGTCCTCTGCATCCCAGTCCGACGCTCTATCCACTGCGCCACCGCCTGGTCAGGCCTTAGTTGTTTATTAATTGCTTTCACATATGTGCCTTGACTTGGGGGCTCCAGCTGAACCAGTGACCCCTTGCTCATGACAGTGACCTGGGGCTTCAAGCCAGTGACCTTAGGGCTCAAGCAAGCGGCCATGGGGTCATGTCTATGATCCCAAACTCAACTCACTGACCTGCGTTCAAGCTGGTGAGCCTGTGCTCAAACCGGCAACCTAAGGGTTTTGAACCTGGGTCCTTTGTGTCCCAGGCAACGCTGTATCCACTGCGCCACTGCTTGGTCAGACTTTCTTAATTCTTAAAATCACAAAAAGAAACAACCAGACATTCTGTACCTCCTGATGTTTTTTATAGGAAGTCTAAGACTGAGTCATGAATTATTCTTGCCAAAGTAAATAGAACCTAAATCTGATCACTCCTCTAGATCAGTACTTTACCAGTAGAAATATGTGAGCCACAAAAGCAAACCATAGTTGTAATTTTAAATTTCTAATATCGACCTGCGGTGGCACAGTGGATAAAGTGTTGACCTGGGAACGCTGAGGTCGCCGGTTCAAAACCCTGGGCTTGCCTGGTCAAGGCACGTATGAGAGTTGATGCTTTCTGCTCCTCTCCCTTCTCTCTCTCTCTCTCTCTCTAAAAAAACTGAATAAAGTTAAAAAAAATAAAATAAATTTCTAATATCCACATTAATATATATTAACTATAGTATTAGATATATAATCTTGCTTATATATTTTAATCTGATAAATCCAAAAGATTATTTCAGCATGTAATTAATATGGAAAAAGAGATATTTTAGATGTTTCAAAATCCAGTTTGTATTTTGTAGTCAGAATATATCTCAGTTCACACTCACTACAATTCAAGTGCTCAATAGTCACATGTAGCTAATTGCTACCATACCGAACAGCACAAATAGAGATCTTAACTACTTTAAAAAATATATAAGCTAGAGTACCATGTTACACAGCAACATGGGAATGCAGTCAGCCTAATTCAGACTGTGGGAAATCTTAAAGGACACTGACTAGTTTTCTTAAACATATACATTGATATGAGAAAACACACAAATAAACAAAAACAGAGGGAGAAGCCCTGGCCGGTTGGCTCAGTGGTAGAGCGTTGGCCCGCGTGTAGAAAGAAGTCCTGGGTTCTAGTCCTGGCCAGGGCTCACAGGAGAAGTACCCATCTGCTTCTCCACCCTCCCCCCTCTCCTTTCCATCTCTCTCTTCCCCTCCTGCAGCCAAGGCTCCATTTGAGCAAAGTTGGCCCAACACTGGGGATGGCTGCATGGCCTCCGCCGCAGGCACTAGAATAGCTCCGGTTGCAACGGAGCAACGACCCAGATAGGCACAGCATCGCCCCCTAGTAGGCTTGCCGGGAGGATCCTGGTCGGGTGCATGTGGGAGTCTGTCTCTCTGCCTCCCTACTTCTCACTTCAGAAAAGTACAAAAAAACCCCAAAAAACAAACAAACAAAAAAAATAGAGAAAGAGAGAAAACAACTATATAGAATAAGAGAGACAGCAATCAAAAGCAATCCAAGGATCTCATTTGCATCTTGATTTAAACAAACCAGCTATAAAAAGACATTTACGGGCCTGGCCTGTGGTGGCACAGTGGACAGAGCATCAACCTGGAATACTGAAGTCACTGGTTGGAAACCTTGAGCTTGCACAGTCAAGGCACGTAGGACAAGTCATCAATGAACAACTAAAGTAAAGCAACTATGAGTTGATACTTCTAGTTCTTGCTCCACCTCTGCAAAATAAATAAACTAAATCTTAAAAAAATTATTTTTGTAAAAACAAAGACATTTATGGGATAACTGGAGAAACTATAATACTTAATGGATAATAGATAACATTAAATAATTATTTCTTTTTTCTTTTTTGTATTTTTCCGAAGCTGGAAACGGGGAAAGACAGGCAGACTCCCACATGCGCCCGACTGGGATCCACCCGGCACGCCCACCAGGGGCGATGCTCTGCCCATCAGGGGGCGATGCTCTGCCCCTCCGGGTCGTCACTCTGTCGCGACCAGAGCCACTCCAGCGCCTGGGGCAGAGGCCAAGGAGCCATCCCCAGCGCCTGGGCCATCTTTGCTCCAATGGAGCCTCGGCTGCGGGAAGGGAAGAGAGAGACAGAGAGGAAGGAGAGGGAGAGGGGTGGAGAACAGCAGATGGGCGCTTCTCCTGTGTGCCCCGGCCGGGAATCGAACCCGGGACTTCTGCATGCCAGGCCGACGCTCTACCACTGAGCCAACCAGCCAGGGCCAATAATTATTTCTTTAGGTATGAAAATAGCATAATTATATTAAAAATAAGAGTCCTTATCACATAAAGAAATACTTGTGGAAGAAATAGCATAATGACTCACTTTAAAATAATTCAACTAGGGCTGGGGTCCCCAAACTACGGCCCGCGGGCTGCATGTGGCCCCCTGAGTCCATTTATCCGGCCCCCGCCGCACTTCCGGAAGGGACACCTCTTTCATTGGTGGTCAGTGAGAGGAGCATAGTTCCCATTGAAATACTGGTCAGTTTGTTGATTTAAATTTATTTGTTCTTTATTTTAAATATTGTATTTGTTCCTGTTTTGTTTTTTTACTTTAAAATAAGATATGTGCAGTGTGCATAGGGATTTGTTCATAGTTTTTTTTATAGTCTGGCCCTCCAATGGTCTGAGGGACAGTGAACTAGCCCCCTGTGTAAAAAGTTTGGGGACCCCTGAACTAGGGAAAGAAAAGTATTGGTTAGATTTTTCACATGTTGAAGCTGAGTGACAAGTATTTGGGAGATCATTTTAATATTTGCTCTCGTTTTGCCTGACCAGGCAATGGCGCAGTGGATAGTGTCGGACTGGGACATGGAGGACCCAGGTTCAAAACCCAAGATTGCTGACTTGGATGCTAGCTCATCTGGTTTGAACAAGGCTCACCAGCTTAAGCCCAAGGTCGCCGGCTTGAGCAAGGGGTCACCTGGTCTACTGTAGCCCCCTGGTCAAGGCACATATGAGAAAGCAATCAATGAACTAAAATGCTGCAAGAATTGATGCTTCTCATCTCTTTCCCTTCCTGTCTGTCTGTCCCTCTCTCTATCTCTGACACATACACACACACACAAAATTTGTTCTCATTTTATAAGTTTGAAAAAGTAATACAATTTTAAAACTTGATGAGAGGGAAAAAGCTTATCTAAGTTAAACATTTCAAAAATACTTCTCTACTCCTAAATGACAAGGAATGACTAGAGGAAGAGAAAACAGGGAGAGAAGGGAAGAGTGGCTTAGAATTGCTGAGAATCAGATTGAGCAGCCTCCACTTCCACCCCTGGAATTTACTGCCAGATAAGAGCATGCCCTTGCTCTGTTGATTCTGTCCTACCCTCACCCACCTGGCTGCATGTTAACGAGGGGCAAAATCTCTCAAGAAGATTTTTATATTTTTCTTAAGTTGGAAACGGGGAGGTAGTCAGACAGACTCCCGCATGTGCCCAACCGTGATCCATCCGGTATGCCCACCATGGGGCGATGCTCTGCCCATCTGGGGCGTCACTCTGCTGCAACCAGAGCCATTCTAGCGCCTGAGGCAAAGGCCACAGAGCCATCCTCAGCGCCGGGGCAAACTTTGCTCCAATGGAGCCTCTGCTGCGGGAGGGGAAGAGAGAGACAGAGAGGAAGGAGAGGGGGAGGGGTGGAGAAGCAGATGGGCGCTTCTCCTGTGTGCCCTGGCCAGGAATCGAACCCGGGACTCCTGCACGCCAGGCTGATGCTCTACCACTGAGCCAACTGGCCAGGACTCAAGAAGATTTTTAGATCAAAGCTTTCAGGCCCTGGACGGTTGTTTCAGTGGTAGAGCACTGGCCCAGCATGTGGAAGTCCTGGGTTTGATTCTAAGCCAGGGCACACAGGAGAGGCACCCATCTGCTTCTCCACCCTTCCCCTTCTCCTTTCTATCTCTCTTCCCCTCCCTCAGCCAAGGCTCCATTGGAGCAAAGTTGGCCTGGGCGCTGAGGATGGCTAAATGGCCTCTGCCTCAGGTGACAGAATGGCTCTGGTTGCAATGGAGCAACACCCAGATGGGCAGAGCATCGCCCCCTGGTGGGCATGCTGGGTGGATCCCAGTTGGGCGCATGTGGGAGTTTGTTTTTCTGCCTCCCCGCTTCTCACTTCAGAAAAAATACAAAAAATAAAAAAGAAAGAAAGAAAGAAAAAAAAATCTTTCAAACACTTACAGCCAGAAGACTCTGGTTAATTTCTGCACCCTCCATCTTTGTCTGTTTATCCGAGTCTCTAGCATCTGCTGCTCTTTCACTGCCAGCTAAGTCAATGAAAGAGATCCTAGAGAAAAGACATAGTAGGCATCGACATCTTTGGAGCTTTGGTTTATTTTCACATCAGTCAGCATTTTGTGACAGCCGGAAGAAATTAACACTGGCCTATACTTAGGGGAAAAAAGACATTACTGTCAGCTTTCCAAAAGTATTGCAAGATTCTGATCTGCTTGCTGCTGCTGGCAGTGTTCACCCAGACAATTCCATTGGTTTTAATCATTTGTGAGAAAGTATGACTGAAATTAATAAAACATTTTTTCCATAAGGCTAAGTGACCACAATGTAAATCACTTAGGGGACCCACTTAGATAATTAAATAGAAACTTTTGTGGGCTGCTTTCCAGCCAAAAAAAAAAAAAAAAGAAAAGAAAGAAAGAAAAAAAGACTCATTATTCAGAGGTGAGATAGGCTCATCCATCAGTGTGGCAGAGTTGGCTAAGATAGCACCAGAGAAGCAATGAATGTACCCAATTGTCTTACGGCTTCTTTCAAGAAGGATGGATTAATTTTCCTTTTTTTTTTTTTTTTTTTTTGGCCTGTAAGCTCTCTGAGATGCATTCTCTGCTATTCCTCTGCTGATTCTGTGTTTCATGTTAGAAGCAATCAATGTCCCTTTTAATAAGTTAGGGTTGACCAACAATAGGCCATTACTTCATGGTTAATCAACTGATGGCACTTTAGTACAATGATTTATTTCAGGGCTAACAACTCTACTCTGTATCCCTGAAATAAAGAACTCCATGGTGGCAGGGTGTCCTGTTGTTGATAACACATATTTCAAAGTCACATTAAGAAAGGGCAGACAATGCTGTTCCCTGAATATTTCTAGCTTACCTGCCAAAAGTCCTCTTGGCTGAATCTTTGATCTGAATTTGAATGATAGCATGGGAGCGGGAGGAGTCTGCATTAACTCCAGTGGCCCCGGTGCTGCGCTCCTTGCTGCCCTTCAAAATCACCTGGAAAATAAAATCCATAGGGTGACTTCCCCAGGGAGAAACAAAGTCCTACGGCTCCCAAGAGTGGGCTGAATGCAACAGACACCAGATGTGTAACTTTGTTAGTACACTGCAATTTTTTCCCCCTTCATGTTGAAAGCTGCCTAAACACTATATCATACAGAGTAAGTACCCAACAGCAATGAAAACAACATGGAATACTAATCTTAGGGGAGAATGTTCAATAGCTTGAAAGCTAATTTACTTCTTGATCTCATTTATTTTTTAATATCTTTGATGGATTCAGCCTGACAAAAATCTCTAAGGCATAACTTGGCTCCAAAGCAAAGGTCCCATAATACCCATCTATCTTAGTAACTGAAGCAAAGGATAGAACATCCACCTGTTCCACCAGGATGCAGTCATAAAGGGGGTCAGGCCTGATGTGTGGGAACATGGAAGTGATGAGTTACTGCAATTGCCATGAGCCCATGATTTCCCTTGAGACCAATGCCCCTCCAAAGAGGAATAAAGATTAACTTGGGTCCCTCTGGCCACAGGGAATGGTGGAGAGGAGGTAAAGCCTCAGGATTGACTTCTAGCCACTAAAAACACACTCATATATAAACATACTGCCCTGATTTTGGACAGGGAAAGGAGTATTAATTGCTGAGAATCAGAAAGGTGAAAAACTTTAAATATATTATTTGATAGAATTCTCACAACAGTCTAATATGAGGTGAGTATGATTATCATGCCCAGTTTACAATTGAGAAATAAACTCAGAGGTTGATTTTCTTACAAACAGTTGTTGTGTGGTAGAACCAAATTCTACATCCAGAATGTATGTGGAAGTTGACAGAGTCAAACTTCCACAATAAGCCACAAAATATCTTAATAAGCAGGGACTTGTGCTTTTTAAAAATTGAACTGGCCTGACCTGTGGTGGCGCAGTGGATAAAGCGTTGACTTGGAAATGCTGAGGTTGCCGGTTCGAAACCCTGGGCTTGCCTGGTCAAGGCACATATGGGAGTTGATGCTTCCAGCTCCTCCCCCCTTCTGTCTCTCCTCTGTCTCTCCCTCTCCTCTCTAAAATGAATTAAAAAAATAAATAAAAATAAAAATAAAAGATAAAAATTGAACTAACTGGCCCTGGCCGACTGGCTCAGCGGTAGAGCATCAGCCCAGAATGGGGAAGTCCCCAGGTTCGATTCCTGGTCAGGGTGCACACAGAAGCGACCACCTGCTTTTCCCACCTCTCCCCTTCCTTCTCTCTCTCTCTCTCTCTCTCTCTCTCTCTCTCCATACCCTCCTACAGCCATGGCTCGAGTGACACGAGCAAGTTGGCCCTGGGCACTGAGGATGGCTCTATGGCCTTGCCTCAGGTGCTAAAATAGCTTGATTGCCAACCAAGACAGCAGCAGTCCCAGATGGGCAGAGCAGCAGTCCCAGTGACAGGGGGTGCCAGGTGGATCCCAGTCAGGTGCATGCGGGAGTCTGTCTCTCTGCCTTCCTTTCACTTAATTAAAAAAAAAATTTGAATAAGTTCCTCCATGATCTGAACAATAGTTATGTTCCTAAAGATTAATTGTAGGTGAGATTTAGAATTATATTAGTATATTTTAGAATTGAATTTAGAGTCATACTGTGAATGCACTAATTTTGTAAATTGCTTGCTAAAAGTTTAAAGGGACTACCATAAATTCTTCTGTAATGAGAAAAGCCTGTTAATTTATTATCAACTTCATGGATAGCATGTTGCTGCTAATCAGAAATCAGGAAAGTTAGAACAGTAATCCCTTACACTGAGTGGGGCAAGTGCCAAGACAAAGTATAACTAACTAAACTTAGATGTGGGCTGGCTAGGTCACTTAAGGCTATATCTGTGACTGAACCATCCCGTTTAAACGCACTTCCTTATCCTAGCTTCTCCCTATAGCCCTGATTTCATGCTTATATAGACTATAATGCAATGATTATGGATCACCTTAGTTAGATTTGCATTGTTCTTTTTATCAAACTTTTCTTTTTGTATTAGAAAATTAAGACATGCTTCCTGTGGCAAATACAGGAAAAGGATGAAGAAAAAAATATACACCTTCCATAATCCCAGAGTTAACAAGATTCTGGTACATTTCCTCCTAGAGTTTTAGGGTACTCATCATTTTGTTTTGTCTTTTACAAACCCCATGAAGAGACAAGACAGATCTTTTAAATCTCCATATTTGTGTAAGCAAAATGCTTGCTGGATAAGGGAGGGGTCATAGAGAAGTTAAGTTAGTTATCCAAGGTCACATAGGTGAAATACTGTCAGGAAGGGATAGAAGCCAAGTGCCCTGTGCCAGGTGAGTAACGATGATACTTCTGCTGGGCCTGTGAGCTCTGAAGGACTAAGGACTGTACTTGGTCAGAACTATGGATATTGACAGGAAGCTGAAAGGATGGCCTTGTGGTGAAATTCACCCACAGGGGAGTCAAGAAAGACTGGCTTCTGGGGTTCTACTACAGAGTTCTGCACTTGGCTTTTCACTATACCTTGTCTATCATAGAGTACTAGGTACCTGGTGAGTGCATCTCAGAAAACCTAACATGTTGAGGCAACCTTTCCTGACTAAATGCCTTTTAGGGAAGGCATGAGTTTCTGTCTTTGGTCCAGTTTCCTCAGCATCAGTAACAACAGTCTGAAATCACCATGCTTTTCAGAAACTGTGGAATAAAGCAACTGAGTTCTGAAGAGTAAAAAAATGAGGCAGTTTGTGAAGATCATCGACAAACTTGTAAATGGCATACAACTCAAGTTAAATTAGGTTATCTGGATTCACATGCCAGCCCTCATACATGGTTGTGTGAACTCTTGCAATGTGTGAACACTTGCAAATCACTTAACTATTTAGAGTCTCATTTTCTTATCTATAAAATGGTCATCTCATAGGTTAATTTTTTAAAAATTTCTCCTTTTAAAGTAATAAAATGCTATGCTAATTTTATTTTATTTTATTTAAAAAAAATTTTTTTTTTTTTTTTAAATAAAAAATTCTGAAGCCGGAAACGGGGAGAGACAGCCAGACAGACTCCCGCATGCGCCCGACCGGGATCCACCCGGCACGCCCACCAGGGGGCGATGCTCTGCCCACCAGGGGGCGATGCTCTGCCCATCCTCGGCCTCGTCATGCTGCGACCAGAGCCACCCCAGCGCCCGAGGCAGAGGCCACAGAGCCATCCCCAGCGCCCCGGCCATCTTTGCTCCAATGGAGCCTCGGCTGGTGGAGGGGAAGAGAGAGACAGAGAGGAAGGAGAGGGGGAGGGGTGGAGAAGCAGATGGGCGCCTCTCCTGTGTGCCCTGGCCGGGAATTGAACCCAGGACTTCCGCACGCCAGGCCGACGCTCCACCACTGAGCCAACCGGCCAGGGCCTATAATTTTATTTTGTTTTTAAATAGTACTCATAAAATAATGAATGCTTAGTTGATTTAATGACTATGTCTTTACATACAAAATTAAATTGATCTCTTAAAAAATCTTCTGAGAGTCACTATGTCCTCTGCAAGGACCTAAATACATGTTCAGATCAAGACCTTTTCACTGCTTCAATTTCATCCCATATTGCAGCTTTAATTTTTTTTTTCTTTTAGTGAAAGAGAGAGATGAAGAGAGATAAACAGGAAGGGAGAGAGATGAGAGGCATCAACTCATAGTTGTGGCACCTTAGTTCATTGATTGCTTTCTATTATGTGCCTTGACCAGGGACTCCAGCCGAGCCAGGGACCACTTGCTCTATCTAGCCAGTGACATTGGCCTCAAGCCAGTGACCATGGGGTCACATCTATGATCCCATCCCACGCTCAAGCCTGAGGAGCCCATGCTCAAGCCAGTGACCTAAGGGTTTTTTTTTGTTTTTGTTTTTTTTCTTTTTTCTTTTTTTCTGAAGCTAGAAACGGGGAGAGACAGTCAGACAGACTCCCGCATGCGCCCAATCGGGATCCACCCGGCACGCCCACCAGGGGGCGACGCTCTGCCCACCAGGGGGCGATGCTCTGCCCCTCCAGGGCATCGCTCTGTTGTGACCAGAGCCACTCTAGCGCCTGGGGCAGAGGCCAAGGAGCCATCCCCAGCGCCCGGGCCATCTTTGCTCCAATGGAGCCTCGGCTGTGGGAGGGGAAGAGAGAGACAGAGAAGAAGGAGAGGGGGAGGGGTGGAGAAGCAGATGGGTGCTTCTCCTGTGTGCCCTGGCCGGGAATCGAACCCGGGACCTCTGCACGCCAGGCTGACGCTCTACCACTGAGCCAACCGGCCAGAGCACCTCAGGGTTTTGAACCTGGGTCCTCAGCGTCCCAGGCTGACACTATCCACTGCATCACATCCTGGTCAGGTGCAGCTTCAATTCTTGAAGTATCATATTTCCTCATCATATCAATTCAAGCTATGGCTGACTCCATTTCTGAGCTGCTTTCATTTGCCCTTCAGTTAAATAAAGATCAATTTGATTCCTTTACTATTAAACTTTGGATGCTTCCACCGTTTGGACCAGGGTGTAGGCTTTATTTTTACTTTCAGCTTATTAACAGGATCTTCTTGGCTAGATTCTTATACTGTTGGCCTCATATTAATATCAAAGTTGCTGTATTCAGGAAGGGCATCTCGTAAATATAACAAGCTATCATTGAGCTCTTTCTCTAATTTGACCTCCTGGATCTTCTGAATTCTAGGAAGTTCAAAACAAATCCCAACACCTTTTCCTTCAATAGTATTACAAAGTATAAAAGTAGCTCCAACTCCTGTTCCTGATCTCTGGATGCAGGTCCCCAGAAACTGGCTGGTTTTCCCACTGGCACACATTGGCTGTAGTAACATGAGGAATGATTCCAACAGAGAACTCCACATTGTGGGGTACTTTTCTCTGTTCTAACACATCTTTTATTTCTATTTGAAATTTCAGAGGATTTGTTCTTCCTTTTGAAGAAATAAATTCAGGACTCAAGAACTTGGTTTCCTGGTGCAGGGGACTGTGCTGGTCCATAATGACTGGTTTTGGAGGCAGCGGGGCCTGCTGGGCTGGGAAAGTCTAGCACTCTGCTGCGGGCCCAAGCCCCATGAGGGCCTGGCAGGTGAAAGAGGCTGATGTAGGAAGCAGCACCCTGGCAGTTCCAATGCTCTCAGAGGTTACTTACGAGAATTAAAAAGATAACAATGTATAGTACTTAGTACCATAATTGGCACATAGTAAGTTTTCAATAAATATTAAAAAAATAATACTAAGGAACCTACATCTCCATGTAAACTTCCAAAACTTAAACTATTTTTCACAAATGTAAAACAATTAGTTTCACGGGGAAATAAGAGTTTTATAGATCAACATAAGATTCCATGCGCTGCCCAGTATAAGGGAAAAAGCCTGACCCGGTGTTGGTGCAATGGATAGTGTCAATCTGGGATACTGAGGACCCAGGTTCAAAATCCCGAGGTCACCAGCCTGAGTGCATGGTCACTGACTTGAGCATGAGATTATAGATATGACCCCATGTAGTTGCTGGCTTGAGCCCAAAGGTCGCTGGCTGGAAGCCCAAGGTTGCTGGCTTGAGCAAGGGGTCACTGGCTAGGCTGGAGCACCCTCTCCCACCCTGATCAAAGCACATATGAGAAGGTAATCAATGAACAACTAAAGTGCTACAACTATGAGTTAATGCTTCTCATCTCTCTCCCTTCCTATTTGTCTCCCCCACCATCGCATGTACACTAAAGAAAAAAAAAAGAAAGAAAGAAAGAGAGAGAGAAAGAGAAAGAAAAAGAAAGGAAAGAAGGAAGGAAAGGAGTGAGTGAGGGAGAAAGAGAATAAAGAGAAAAAAAATTTATGTGGGGGAAATAAAAGTCTAGGAGTAGAGCAGAATTAATGCAATCACTTTAAAAATAATTAGGCCCCCTTTTCCTCTCATACCTCCCTCTCCTTTTCAAATTCCTTCTTCCATAACTAAAGTCTATATGGCAAGTTTCTAAATGTAGGGCATTCAGACAAAACATGTTATGTGAGTAGTGAAATGGGAACATGCTGCAATAGAAAGAAGAGACATACCACCCTGAATGTGCCCGATGTCCTCTGATCTTGGAAGCTAAGCAGGGCTGGGCCTGGTTAGTATATACTTGGATGGGAGAAAGTAGAGAAAACTGCCGAGTTCTGTGGCACTGGGAATATTCAGGGATTTACTGATAAGAATAACATGTGACAAATTGAGCTAGCATCACTGTAAACATTTCATGTATGTTATTTCATTTCCTTCTTTCTTACCAGGCCCAGTCATCTACTATCATCTATATACTTCAGGTTCAGAAAAGTTAAGGACATGCTTAAGGGTACATGGCACAGGGGCCCAGCTCTGTCTGGTTACATAGCTTTAATCACTAAGTTTCCTGCACAAATATCAAAGAAGGACTATGAGAACTTCAGTAAGATAGGCAATATGCATAGATTAATTAGCTGTCATCGGCATACAGCTAAAGCTTACAAAGCAAGCTCTTGCTATGTGGGCCTCTGCTACCAATTACAATCAAGGAAACTATAATAAATAAATAAATAAATAAATAAATAAATAAATAAATAAATAAAGCTGCCAGTTGTGAGGCAGGTAATAAGTGGCCACATCTGAGTGAGCCTGAGGGTGATCTGTGAGGGTAACACTTGAAGATGATACCTGTGGTGACACTTGAGCAAACACATGGGTGATACCTGAGTGAGCATGAACAGTGACACCTGATAGTGAAAGCATGACATCTGAGTTAGCAAGTGCTGGTGTTTCGAGTCAATAAATGTTTATGAGAGTAACCATGTCAAATATTTATAATTTATACCAACTTTCTACCTTGACTTCAGTTAGCTTCCTTCTTGTCCAAACTATAGACAGAGGGTATCAATGGCAATAATATGTTGACTAACAAACTTCTTCCTGATTTTTCTTAAGAAAGATACCTTAGGATAGAGCAGTGCCATAAACTCTTCCAGGGCAAGCGTGTGATTTGACACCAGATTGCCCATTAGCACAGTTATGGCCCATAGCAAAGGAGAAAGGACTTCCTTGTAGTGTTTGCTCCTTTCCCATTAAACTGGTCTAATCTCCAGGGACAAAAAGCATCATAAGGACCAAACCCTTTGAAACTCCTGGCCAGAAGAACAAATGGCTGGGGAAAGTGGGGCCAAGGGAATGAGAAATAATTTCCTGAGGACTCCACAGTAAAGGGAGCTCTGGACAGGTAAGAATGGTCACAATCTCAGGGAGACTCTTCAACATGTATCTCCCACACTTTTGTTCTGTGCCTGCCTTTGCAATCCAAGGGGCTCTTCTTGGCTCTTAAGACTTAGATGACCCTCAAAACAGTCACACTCATAACTTGAGGTGTTATCTTCAGGTTTCGGATCCCAGAAACAGGTATCTAATAATCATACAAATATGAGGTCCCATCCCTTAAACAAAATTTACCTATTTGTTTCAGGAAAAAGAAACTGTTAAAGAAAAGCTTATCGGCCCTGGCCGGTTGGCTCAGCGGTAGAGCATCAGCCTGGCGTGGGGGGGGGGCCAGGTTCGATTCCCGGCCAGGGCACATAGGAGAAGCGCCCATCTGCTTCTCAATCCCCTCCTCCTTCCTCTCTGTCTCTCTCTTCCCCTCCCGCAGCCAAGGCTCCATTAAAGCAAAGATGGCCCGGGCGCTGGGGATGGCTCCTTGGCCTCTGCCCCAGGCGCTAGAGTGGCTCTGGTCACGGCAGAGCGACGCCCCGGAGGGGCAGAGCATCGCCCCTGGTGGGCGTGCCAGGTGGATCCCGGTCGGGCGCATGCAGGAGTCTGTCTGACTGTCTCTCCCCGTTTCCAGCTTCAGGAAAAAAAAAAAAAAGAAAAAAGAAAAGCTTATCAATGGCAGGCCACCTGCCATTTCATGCACCCAAGTCCATGGAGGGGAGTATATTGTGAAGCTGTTCTAAAGGTGAGTAATGTCAAATACCCAGCATGTCCTTCCAGCTCCTCTCCCTTTGACTCCAGCCAGGCTTTTTGGATATATTAGAACAGTGGTCGGCAAACTCATTAGTCAACAGAGCCAGATATCAACTGTACAACGACTGAAATTTCTTTTGCGAGCCAAATTTTTTTAAACCTAAAACTATATAGGTAGATACATTCCTTATTGAGGTAGCACCTGCACATGGTATTTTGGGGGAGAGCCACACTCAAGGGGCCAAAGAGCCACACGTGGCTCATGAGCCGCAGTTTGCCAACCAGGCACTAGAACAGTGGTTCTCAACCTTTCTAATGCCGTGACCCCGCAATACAGTTCCTCATGTTGCAGTGACCCCAAACCAAAAAATAATTTTGGTGGCTACTTCATAACTGTAATTTTGCTACAGTTATTATTCGGAATATAAATACCTGATATGCATTATGTATTTTCTGATGGCTTTAGGCGACCCCGCTGGGGTCGCGACCAACAGGTTGAGAGCCGCTGCACTAGAAGAATGACTATGGGCCCTGGCGGGTTTGCTCAGTGGTAGAGCGTCAGCCTGGCGTGCAGAAGTCCCGCGTTCGATTCCCAGCCAGGGCACACAGGAGAAGCGCCCATCTGCTTCTCCACCCCTCCCCCTCTCCTTCCTCTCTGTCTCTCTCTTCCCCTCCCGCAGCTAGGGCTCCATTGGAGCAAAGATGGCTGGGGCGCTGGGGATGGCTCTGTGGCCTCTGCCTCAGGCGCTAGAGTGGCTCTGGTCACGACATAGCGACGCCCCGGATGGGCAGAGCGTCGCCCCCTGGTGGGCATGCCGGGTGGATCCCGGTCAGGCACATGCGGGAGTCTGTCTGTCTCTCCCCGTTTCCAGCTTCAGAAAAATGAAAAAAAGAAAAAAAAAAGAAAAAGAATGACTATGAAGGCTATATGTTACAATCACCTGGGGAACTTTTAAAATAATGCCCACCTTCATATATTGCTGGTGAGGATGTAAAAATGGTGTAGCCACTTAGGAAAAGAGTTTGAAGTTCCTCAAAAAGTATGACCCACAAATTCTACTCCTAAGCATATACTCAAAAAAACTGAAAACATATTTCCACACAAAAATTTGTGCTTGGCATTATACATAATAGCCAAAAACTGAAAACAACCTACATGTTCAACTGATTAATAAATAAATAAAATATATCCATACAATAGAATATTTTTTGGCCATTAAAAAATAGTGATACACTTTACAGCACAGATAAAACTTGAAAATATTATATTAAATGAAAGAAGCCAGAGATAAAAGGTTGCATATTATTATGATTCCATTTATATGATATGGCCAGAATAAGAAAATATGTAGAGATAAAAATTAGTGGTTGCCTGGCACTGAGGGCAGGAGAAATAAAGGAATAATTGGCTAATGGAATGGGATTTCATTTTGATATGATGAAAATGTTCTGGAATTAGATATTGCTGATGACAGTACAACTTTCTGAAAATACAAAAGACAAAACAAAACAAAAACAACCACTCAATTGTATATTTTAAAAGGTTTTACAGCCTGACCAGGTGGTGGCGCAATGGATAAAGCGTCAGACTGGGATGCAGAGGATCCAGGTTCAAGACTCGAGATGGCCAGCTTGAGCGTGGGCTCATCTGGTTTGAACAAAGCTCACCAGCTTGGACCCAAGGTCGCTGGCTCAAGCAAGGGGTCACTAGGTCTGCTGAAGGCTCACGGTCAAGGCACATATGAGAAAGCAATCAATGAACAACTAAGGTATTGCAATAAAAAACTGATGATTGATGCTTCTCATCTCTCTCCGTTCCTGTCTGTCTGTCCCTATCTATCTCTCTCTCTGTCTCTGTAAAAAATAAAAAATAATTTTTTTAAAAAAAGGTTTTACAAAGGTGAATTTTATAGTATGTGGATTATATCTTAAAATTATACTAAAAAAACCCACCGAGGTGTACACTTTAAAAAGGTAAATTTTATGGTATGTGAACTATATTTCAATTTAAAACCATACCCCCCCAAATAAAATAATAATACCTGTATCTGGGCCTCACCCTTGAGAGATTCTGATTTAACATGGACTCAAGCAAGCATTAAAAAACAGGATGGAACTAGAAAGATGGAACAATTTAGATGGAATAAGCCACAGAACAAGACAACATACTTATGACACACAAAACTGACAAAACTCATACCCAGAGTATATGAATCAGTAAAAGACAGACAACTCAAAAATGAGAAAAAGATATAGACTGGCATTCCCAAAAGAGGAAATTTAAAACTTAAAAATATACCGCCTGACCTGTGGTGGCGCAGTGGATAAAGTGTCGACCTGGAAATGCTGAGGTCTCCGGTTCGAAACCCTGGGCTTGCCTGGTCAAGGCACATATGGGAGTTGATGCTTCCAGCTCCTCCCCCCTTCTCTCTCTCTGTCTCTCTCTCCTCTCTCTCCCTCTCTGTCTCTCTCTCTCCCTCTATCTCTCTCCTCTCTAAAAAAAAAAAAAATAAATAAATAAATAAATTTTCGGCCTGACCTGTGGTGGCGCAGTGGATAAAGCGTCGACCTGGAAATGCTGAGGTCGCCAGTTCAAAACCCTGGGCTTGCCTGGTCAAGGCACATATGGGAGTTGATGCTTCCAGCTCCTCCCCCCTGTCTCTCTCTCTCTCTCTCTCTCTCTCTAAAATGAATAAATTAAAAAAATAAAATAAAATAAAAAAATAAAACTTAAAAATATGAAAGGCTATTCAATTTTGTCCTTAATCAGTAAAATACAAATTAAAGATATAATAAACACTTTCAAACAGTCAAAAACTCAAAAATCAAAGACAGTGTTGGAGAGGATAAAGAGCAATGAAATAGCTCATATATTGCCGAGGGAGTGTACATCACTTTGGAAAACAGTTGGCAAACTGAGTGAAGTGGGAGATATGCATGTCCTCTGACCCAATCATTCTACAACTACAACCCAGAGAACTCATATGCTATGTACTGAAATTCATGTATAAGGACACTGACAGCTGCAATATTCACAAGAGCCCCAAATAGAAACAACCCCAATTGTTCATTAATAGTGGAATGGTTAAATAAATTATGCTAAATTCATATGATTGAATACTAACTACAAATAAAAATGAACAAAACCACAGCCATATGCAAAAATATAGATGGAACTCAAAAGTATAATGTGGAGCAAAAGTAACAAAAGACAAAAGGATACATACAATGTAATTCCATTCATACAAAATTAAAAAACAGGTGGTGCCCTGGCCGGTTGGCTCAGCGGTAGAGCGTCGGCCTAGCGTGCGGAGGACCCGGGTTCGATTCCCGGCCATGGCACACAGGAGAAGCACACATTTGCTTCTCCACCCCTCCGCCGCGCTTTCCTCTCTGTCTCTCTCTTCCCCTCCCGCAGCCAAGGCTCCATTGGAGCAAAGATGGCCCGGGCGCTGGGGATGGCTCTGTGGCCTCTGCCTCAGGCGCTAGAGTGGCTCTGGTCGCAACATGGCGACGCCCAGGATGGGCATAGCATCGCCCCCTGGTGGGCAGAGCGTCGCCCCATGGTGGGCGTGCCGGGTGGATCCCGGTCGGGCGCATGCGGGAGTTTGTCTGACTGTCTCTCCCTGTTTCCAGCTTCAGAAAAATGGAAAACAAAACAAAACAAAACAAAAAAACAGGTGGTAACTAAGCTACATCTATGGATAAAACTTAGTTGATAAAACTGTAACAAAGAACAAGAATGTGATTAGCAGAAAAGTCAGAATAATAGAAAAATATGACTGGGAGGTTGTACAGGTTCTTGTGGGGTGCTGCAATGTTCTACTAATGTGGGTAGTTTAATATGAGAGTGCTTGTTTCTTCATACTGTACACATCTAGGTTTTATGCATTTTTCTGTATAGTGCTATTTTTCACAATAAAAAAGGTTAAACCTTTATTTTATTTATTTATTTAGTGAGAAAGAAAGACAGACAGACAAGGAGAGAGAGAGATGAGAAGCATCAACTTGTAATTACGGCACTTTAGTTGTTTATTGATTGCTTCTCACACATGCCTTAAGGGGAAGAGGGGCACGCTCCAGCCGAGTCAGTGATCCCTCGAGCACAAAACAGTGACCTTGGCCTGACTGGGTGGTGGCGCAGTGGATAGAGCGTTGGACTGGGATGCGGAAGACCCAGGTTCGAGACCCTGAGGTCTCCAGCTTGAGCACGGGCTCATCTGCTTTGAGCAAGGCTCACCAGCTTGGACCTAAGGTCGCTGGCTCGAGCAAGGGGTTACTTGGTCTGCTGAAGGCCCACAGTCAAGGCACATATGAGAAAGCAATCAATGAACAATTAAAGTGTTGCAACGCGCAATGAAAAACTAATGATTGATGCTTCTCATCTCTCCGTTCCTGTCTGTCTATCCCTCTCTCTCTGCCTCTGTTAAAAAAAAACAAAAACAAAAACAAAACAACAAAAAAACAACAACAGTGACCTTGGACGACCCATTACCAGAGAAATACACATTAGTAGGCTTTAAAAAATTGGCCTAAGAGTATCCTCTTGTGCATTAGGTTCTCCCAATGTGCCCTATCTCCCACTACCATGGCATTGAGACAACCACTTTATAGAGAAAGGAAGTATCTTAAGAGGACTCACATTTATGAATGCAAAATGGTGTACTTGCCACTGCCCTTTGCCTAAATCTGAGTCCATTACATTATACTTACTACATAGCAAAATGAATTCTTTCCCTGGATTTAGGCTGCTCCGGTGATGAAGTAAAGAGAGAAAGTTACCTCTAAGAGGAGCTCCACACTATCCACTTGAATCTCTTGCAGTCCCACAATCTGTACCACATGCTTGCTATCTTCTCTTGCAAAGAGCCTGCAGATGCAAGGACATGGTTGGTATGACACAGCTGCTGTATAACACTTTGTTCTTGCCTCGCCAGAAACCACTCCATCACTCCCCTGTTGGGGACTGAAATATGGACAGAGTATTTTGCAATTTGGATATATCTTGGGGACAGAGGTGCTGGACCCAACCCCCCCACCTCACCTGCCTAGTTAACAAAGAGCTATACCTGATTCTCGCTTGTCCCACCTATGTTCTCCGGAAGAGGCTGGAAGCTAGTTTCTTTCTTTTTTTTTTTATAAATAAATTTTTATTTTAATGGGGTGACATCAATAAATCAGGGTACATATATTCAAAGAAAACATGTCCAGGTTATCTTGTCATTCAGTTCCGTTGCATACCCATCACCCAAAGAGAGATTGTCCTCCGTCACCTTCTATCTAATTCTCTTTGTACCCCTCCCCCTCTCCCTCCTTCCCTCCCCCCGCCCCCCCCATAACCACCACACTCTTGTCCATGTCTCTTAGTCTCATTTTTATGCCCCACCAATGTATGGAATCCTGCAGTTCTTGTTTTTTTCTGATTAACTTATTTCACTCCATATAATGTTATCAAGATCCCACCATTTTGTTGTAAGTGATCCGATGTCATAATTTCTTATGGCTGAATAGTATACCATGGTGTATATGTGCCACATCTTCTTTATCTAGTCCTCTATTTTTTTTTTACAGTGATTAAAGCCTTTAAGCAAACTCTTGGCCAATACAGCAAGAATCCATAAAAGAGTAGTGTCCTTAACATGTTCACCAAGTCCAAGTTGGCCCCAACACCATGCCAAATCCCTGAAAAATGCAACCCAACCCCAGTTCAGTCTGTTAGGAGCTATCACAAGGAGCAGGAGTCCAGGAAAAGTCCACATCCAGGAAAAGTCCGCATGGCACTGGAATTGTTGTCACAATTCTATACTTTGCGGCTCACGTCCAAGTCCCAATGACCGCTGCTTCTAGCTGGTAATGATTCAGGTAGACTGGAAAAGCCATCTGCAGCATGTGTAGACATGGAGCTTCTGTTCTCCTCTGCCTGGAGAGATGAGACTAGGTTGCTTTTCCCTGGAGCTCTGCGACTGTGGCATGGTAAAGAAAACCTTGGGATACACTAAGTTCCCTCCACGCGAGTCTCTCCCGGCTGCCGTTTGCTCCAGGGAGCTGGGCAGCCCTCTCCATGTTTCCGCTTTTCCTACCAGTCTCGGTGTGGCTTCTTCAGTGTTCCTTGGTTGAAGAGTCCTCTTAGTTTAGTCCAAAGTTGGTTTTTCCAGATGATAGTTCTTAAAATTAGTTTGTAATCCACTTTGGTTCTGGGAGGTAGATGTTGGTACGTCTGCCTACTCCAGCGCCATCTTGTCTTCCTGGAAGCTCGTTTCTTGCTGGTGTAAAGTTAGATTTGAATGGTATGGTGGGAGTTGTCTTTGAGTTGTTTTGGAAACAACTGAATTACTAATAGACCACGTTTTTTTCCTTGAATAAAGATGGATGTGCTTCTGGGGGTGGCCATTGCATTGGCTTAGGAGCATTAGAGACTACGCTGCGCCATCCTCCCAGACCATTTGTATGTATACATCTTTAAGTCTCTATCATTTATTCAATTTCATACCTTTTCTCGTTCGAAGACTCCATAAAAGACTGTCCATATTTCTGTCCCCAACGCTCCCCCATCATTAAGTAACAGTTTTGTCCTCTAGGTGGGATTGATATGCACACCATTCCCATACCTCCTGGCCCTGACCCCAGGTTCAGGGGTGGTCTTTGACTGTTTTAAACAAATCAGTATCTTTGGCTACAATTAAAAGAAGGAAAGTACGGGAGGGGAACAACAACAACAAGAATAAATGTATAACCTAGACCTATGCCAATCAGTGGATGGTGTATTCCTGGCTAGAGTATCTGCTTCAGAGTGGATATGGGATCTTTGCAGATCCAGTCAAACTAAAGTCCTACTCTCTGGTTGTTAGGTGCCTGGGGATGAGATGCTTGCTCACTGGAAGCGAAAGCATATAGCCTGGGAAGCAGCTGCAACCATTTAGCATTCACAAGAGACAATTCTGGAATGAAGCTAACACCATAGGAGGTATAGCAGAAATGCAAAGAAACTGGGTCCTTATAATAACTCTGACCTGCTGCAGTGAAAAGACTTTAAGGCGTGATTGTCCTCTAGGCTTCCTAGTTACATGAGCTAACGACTTCCTAAATGCTTGAGCCAGTACAAGTGGGGATTTATTTTACTTGCAACATAAGCAATCCTGATATATCTTCTAAGGGAGCAAAGAAGAGTTGGTGCTAGAACTGAATACCTCAGACCTGCATGTAAGGTAATGAGTGGTTATGGTCTACCATCATCATGAGACCAGACCTATCAAAGGGCATGTACTGAATCTATCAAAGACTCTTAAGATTATTTTTTATTTAATAAGATACTAGTTAATGGAATTCCATTTCATTAAAAAAAAAAGGTTTTTTCAAAAAAATTTTTTTCTTAGTCTGACTTTCCCCAAGTTTCCAAATTTTTACAGTATTGGAGGAAAACAATCCACTGATACTTTTGGCTGTTCAGAAAACAATTCTGTTGGAATAGTTAGGCTTCTGGAATAAAAGAACAATCTAGCTTTTAGAGACCTCATGTCATTCCTAAACATGTTTTCCAGGCCCTATGGCCTCAGTTCACCCCAGAAAGGTTTCTAATGGACAGACCAAAATATACTGCTAGATTTTAAAATCCTATAAGCAAGATTTCTATCACTTTTTATGCAAGGGTATAAAAACAATTTATCCTCCACTTTTTTTTTGGTAACAGAGACCGAGAGGGAGAGGAAAAGACAGATAGGAAGGGAGAGAGATGAGAAGCATCAATTCTTCATGTGGCACCTTAGCTGTTCACTGATTGCTTTCTCACATGTGCCTTGACTGGGAGGCTACAGCAGAGTGAGTGACCCCTTGCTCAAGCCAGCAACCTTGGGCTCAAGCCAGTGACCCTGGGGTTTCAAACCTGGGTCTTCTATGTCCCAGTTCGACACTCTATCCACTACACCACAGCCTGGTTAGGCTATCCTCTACTTTTAAGAGTTAATTTGAAGCCTGACCTGGACCAGGACATTTTAGGAGTCCCAGAATTGGAGGAAACAAAGAGATATTAGCCAATTTAACCAGAGATATAAAGAAACAAAACCCCACAGTTCAAGACACGCGCATAGTTTAGATCTTCCTTAGTGATCCCTAGGGAAGCTTCAAACCCAGGGCTTAGCAAACTCTCATCCCCTTGGCTATAATTAAGGGACGCAAATATACATTAAAGAATATAATATACCTGAAATACACTCACAACAGCTGAATAATCTGACTGTCCCTTCACACAGATGAACCACACACAGAGCAACAGTGGCTTTTATTTTCACAATTGTTTTTTAAAGGAAGTAGCCATTCTGAGTGGAAAGGGCCCCTAATAAGGTTGTTGGGGTTTGGAAGAGAAGCTGTGTTTAAGGCAACCTGAGGTTTCAAAACCGACACAGAGAGGGTAAAAAGAAAAGGCAACTCTTTGCCAAAGCGAACTCAGAGTGGCACCCTCCTTTATTTGGCTCAACTGAACCCCCAAAACCTATATATTTTCTAATTAGTGGCATACCTAAAGGTCCCTTTTTGTTGATGGAATAGTCCACAGGACATTGACTTATCTAAAACCCACTCACTAGACTCTTCAGTTATGCTACTCAATGCTCTAGTGCTCCTCTACAAATGGGGCTGGCCCTATCACACTTTCCCTACTGAAGTGGAGCTGTTCCTCTACCTCCATTCCCTATTCCAGTGCTTACCTGGAGCTCATAGAACTTTCATATCCTTTTAGACAGCTCCATAGGGGACTGGATACCTTTGTTGTGGAGCTAGTCTATTTCACTGATTTGGTTTCCCCAGCCTTCTAACCATGTTCAACCTCAACTCACTCCTCTCCACTTGGTGTAGCTACTCCCAACGTGTCTCAGGTATAAGGTTAAATCTGTTATGACAAACTTTTACCTGTCCATCTCCCCTATTTCCTCTCTCCTCCCTATTTTCCCAGTCAGTTGATACTTTCACAACTTCATTGCCTCTTAATCTGTTAGTCATTTTCCAATCTAAATAAAACTTAGTGCCATAAAAATACAATAGAGATTGCATGACCAGTGGTGGCACAGTGGATAGAGCAGGGGTCGGGAACCTATGGCTCACGAGTCAGATGTGGCTCTTTTGATGGCTGCATCTGGCTCGCAGACAAATCTTTAATAATAATTAAAAAAAGTTAAAAATATAAAACATTCTTGTCTGACCAGGCAGTGGCACAGCGGATGGAGCATTGGATTGGGACGTGGAGGGCCCAGGTTTGAGACCCCGAGGTCGCCAGCTTGAGCGCGGACTCATCTGCTTTGAGCAAAAGCTCACCAGCTTGAGCCCAGGGTCGCTGGCTCGAGCAAGGGGTTACTTGGTCTGCTGAAGGCCTGCGGTCGGGGCACATATGAGAAGGCAATCAATGAACAACTAAGGTGTTGCAACATGCAACGAAATACTAATGACTGATGCTTCTCATCTCTCCGTTCCTGTCTGTCCCTGTCTATCCCTCTCTCTGACTCTGTCTCTGTAAAAAAAAAAAAAATATATATATATATATAAATATGAATATAAATATAAATATATGTATATATAAAACATTCTCATGTATTATAATCCATTCATTTCCTACCGCTCATGTTCATGGTTGCGGGTGGCTGGAGCCAATCACAGCTGTCCTCCGGGACAACACCAAATTTTTATTGGATAATGCATAACGTACACGGGTCATTGTATGGCTCTCACGGAATTACATTTTAAAATATGTGGCATTCATGGCTCTCTCAGCCAAAAAGGTTCCCGACCCCTGGGATAGAGCGTCAACATGGGATGTTAACTAAGGTCCCAGGTTCCAAAACCTGAGATTGCTTGCTTGAGTGCAGGCTCATCTGGCTTGACCATGGGCTCATCGCCTTGAACATGGGATAATACACATGATCTCATGGTCTCTGGCTGAACCCAAAGGTCGCTGACTTGAAGCCTAAGGTTGTAACCTTAAGTCCAAGGTTGCTGGCTTGAGCAAGGGGTCACTGGCTAGGCTGGAGCCCCCCCCCCCCCCCCCCCCCCCGGTCAAGGGCAATGAGAGGCAATCAATGAACAACCAAAGTGCCGCAACTATGAGCCGATGCTTCTCATCTCTCTCCCTTCCTCTCTCTCTCTCTAAAAATATATATATAATAGGGATTTAAAATTAGTCACTGAACACATTTCTAAATTACTGTATTATGTTGTAAGGGCAATAGGTTAAGCCTTATAAGAGTTAAAAGTCTAATATGAAGTAAAGAGATTTTCTTCTCTTTTTACTGAGTAAGAAAACTATCATGAAGACTGTTGAGAAAAAAATACAGGAGAACGTGGGAAACATTATTTATAGTTCTTCCAGTGTAATAATAGGTCAAAAGAATAAGAATGGATTTAAGTATATATTGGTTTCCTGACTTCCTAAAATTGGGCCCAAATAAAAGGGATAATCTTTGAAAAACATTAGAATAACTGATCACTTAAAAAATATTAATGAAAGGCTAATTTACATCTTTCTTTAGCTAAACTGACAGTTTAAAAAGTATGTATCTGTCAAGGGACTCATTTCACAAAAGGACATTAATGTACCAACAATTCTCATTAAATCCCATGATTCAGTGGGACTCTGGCTTCAAACAGATTGTTTCCCACTCATATCCAGTACCTTTTTCTTCTATTTAGGAGGTCATAAAGCTGTCCACAGTAGATTTCATAGAAGCTGATCCACACAAAGAGGTGCCTTCTTGGCTGGGACACTTCTAGTTGCCTGAAGATATCTTTGGCAGCCAGAGCATACAGTCCTGGGTTCTGATGAGTTCCTATCATGGTATAGGTCTTTCCAGCACCTGTCTGTCCATATGCAAAGCAAGTGGCATTGCCTCTGAGGGAAGAATAATTTGTATCACTTATACATGAGAGAAATGCTAACCTACCCATATTTTAAAAATTTATTGATTTTAGAAAGAAGTAGAGAGAGGGTAAGAGAGAGAGGAAGAGATAGGGAGATATAAGGTGGGAGAGAAAGGCATGGTGAAAGAGCAGGGAACATCAAACCACAGCTCCTTCTCATATGTATCTTGACCAGGCAAGCCTGGGGTTTCAAACCAGTAACCTCAGCATTCCAGGTCGACACTTTATCCACTGTGCCACCACAGGTCAGGCTACCCATAGATTTTTAATGAAAAAAGTCAGGTAGAAAAAGTAGTTCTCTTTTTTAAACCTTTTTTTTTAAGTGAGAGGAGGGGAGACAGTGAGACAGAATCCTGCATGCGCCCCATCCGGGATCCACTGGCAAACCCCCATTTAGGGCCAATGCTCAAATCAACTGAGCTATCCTTAGCACTTGGGACCAACACTCAAACCAATTGAGCCACTGACTGCGAGAAGGGTAAAGAAGGAAGGGGAGAGGGAAGAGAAGCAAAGCAGATGGTCACTGCTCATGTGTCCCCTGACCGGGGATCAAACCTGGGACATCTGCATGCTGGGCTGATGCTCTATCCACTGAGCCAACCAGCTAGGCCCTGTAGTTCATTTATTTCATGCTTGTGCAAATAGCATTTGGACAAACTTAGGTAGTGTTCAATTGTACATGAGGCATCAGGAATCCAAGTACAAGCTTGCACCATAATGCACTATTGTGCACAGTATGATAAAACTTTATCTACTGTGTGCTTTCAATCCCAGCCCCCATTCCTCTCTCAGCAGTACATTTTTTTCCACATTTGCACAAATAGTTGTGCATGTACTCGCCTGCAGAGCATCCATACTGTTTGCAATAAATTATTGTTTTAGTGTCATTGTGCTGTAAATTTTAAACCCTACAAAATGGTAAGAAAAAAACAAAATATTTTACTCTTCTTCAAAAGTGAAAACAGTAGTCAAAAGAAAAGTAGTGATAACACTGAAGATAAACCAAGTACCAGTCCTTCAAGTTTAAAAGAAACTGTGAAAAAGAAATATTGATAATTTAGAAGGTGCAACAGAAACCAAAAAAAGAAAAAGAAACTTTGTTAGGCAGTACAATAAGGAGTACTGAAAACTTGGTTTCCCTGTAGCACCTATTAGTGAATTATCACCACTGCCCTTGTGTACAATATGTTCTGAAATTTTGTCAGATGATGCAACAAAACCTTCCAAACTTGTCATTTACATTTGAAACATAGCAATCTTACTAAGGAACCATTGGATTTTTTGAAAGATTACACAACCAAATGAAAAGTCAGAAAATTCAAATGAAGAAACTGATGACTAGTGACAAATTGCTGTTTTGAGCACCTTGTTTAGCAGCCTTTTGAATACTGAAAATGAAAAAAGAAAAAAAAACATTCACTATTGGTGAAGAATTAGTAAAGCCTTGCATCTTAGATGTCACTTGGGAAATTTTAGGTCCTCAAGCCACACAAAAACAACAAAATATTTCAGACAATACCGTTCAGAAAACTGTTGATATGGACAACAATACTGAAGAGAAAATTGTAGAGGGGCTAAAAAAATCAAAATGTTGTGTCATTCAACTTGATGAATCAACAGATGTGAATAACCATGCTATTCTACTTTGCTTCATGCGTTGTACTGATGATAAAGACTTTAGGGAAGAACTACACTGTTGTCTTGATCTACCTGGTCAGACCACCAGTTCAGAGATATTTAATGCTCTTAATGAGTAGTTTTTTTTTTGTTTGTTTGTTTGTTTTGCATTTTTCTGAAGCTGGAAACAGGGAGAGACAGACTCCCGCATGCGCCCGACCGGGATCCACCCGGCACGCCCACCATGGGGCGGGGCGATGCTCTGCCCACCAGGTGGCGATGCTCTGCCCATCCTGGGCGTCGCCACGTTGCGACCAGAGCCACTCTAGCGCCTGAGGCAGAGGCCACAGAGCCATCCCCAGCGCCCGGGTCATCTTTGCTCTAATGGAGCCTTGGCTGCGGGAGGGGAAGAGAGAGACAGAGAGGAAGGCGCGGTGGAGGGGTGGAGAAGCAAATGGGCGCTTCTCCTGTGTGCCCTGGCTGGGAATCGAACCCGAGTCCTCTGCACGCTAGGCCGACGCTCTACCGCTGAGCCAACCGGCCAGGGCACTTTTTTTTTTTAAGGGTAAAACAATTAACAATTTTTTATTTTTTTATATTCATTAATTTTATTTTTTATTGATTTTAATTTGTTTACATAGTCTAGTGTTGCTCCGAATACATCCCCCTTCCCTGTATTCCCCTCAATATCTCTCTTGCTCCCCTCCCTATAGCGCCCTCCCCCCTTCCCTTCAGCTTTATCCCATCCTATCATCCCCTTTCCCTCTGTTCTCTTTTCCTCTGGTCCCTTTTTTTTTTTACAGAGACAGAGAGAGAGTCAGAGTGAGGGATAGACAGGGACAGATAGACAGGAATGGAGAGATGAGAAGCATCAATCATTAGATTTTCGTTGTGCATTGTGACACCTTAGTTGTTCATTGATTGCTTTCTCATATGTGCCTTGACCGCGGACCTTCAGCAGACCGAGTAACCTCTTGCTTGAGCCAGCGACCTTGGGTCCAAGCTGGTAAATTTTTGCTCAAACCAGATGAGCCCACGCTTAAGCTGGCGACCTCGGGGTCTCGAACCTGGGTCTTCCACATCCTAGTCCGACGCTCTATCCACTGCACCACCGCCTGGTCAGGCACCTCTGGTCCCTTTGATCTCTCCTGTCTCAATTCCGTTCCTCAGTTCACATTGTTCACTGGATTCCTCAAATGAGTGAGGTCATATGATATTCTTCTTTTTCTGCCTGGCTTATTTCATTTAACATAATAGTTTCCATGTCCATCCATGTTGTCGCAAAAGGTAAGATTTCCTTCTTTTTCATGGCCCCATAGTATTCCATTGTATATATGTACCACAGCCTTTTCTTTTTAAAGGTTTTATTTATTCATTTTTTCTATAAAGGGGAGAGAGGGAGGGGAGGGGGAGGAGGAGGGGTGGGGGAGGGGAAGGGTAAGAGAGGGAGAGAGAGGAGCAGAAAGCATCAACTCCCATATGTGCCTTGACCAGGCAAGCCCAGGGTTTCGAACTGGCAACTTCAGGGTTCCAGGTTGATGCTTTATCCACTGCACCACCACAGGTCAGGCTGTACCACAGCTTTTTTAATCCACTCGTCCACTGATAAGACACTTGGGCTGTTTCCAGATCTTCACTATTGTGAACAATGCTGCCATAAACATGGGGATGCATTTCTCCTTTTGAAACAGTGCTATGGTTTTCTTGGGGTATATTCCTAAAAGTAGGATGGCTGGGTCAAAAGGCAGTTCAATTTTTAATTTTTTGAGGAATCTCCATACTATTTTCCACAGTGACTGCACCAGTCTGCATTCCCACCAGCATTGCAGGTGGGTCCACTTTTCTCCACATCCTTGTCAGCACTTATTCTGTGTTGTTGATGAGTGCCATTCTGACTAGTGTGAGGTGATATCTCATTGTGGTTTTAATTTGCATTTCTCTAATGATTAGTGATGTTGAGCATTTTTTCATATGCCTATGGCCATCTGTATGTCCTCTTTGGAGAAGTGTCTATTCATTTCTTTTGCCCATTTTGGTTTTTTTTACAGAGACAGAGAGTGAGTCAGAGAGAGGAATAGACAGAGACAGACAGGAACGGAGAGAGATGAGAAACATCAATCATTAGTTTTTCTTTGCGCGTTGCAACACCTTAGTTGTTAATTCATTGCTTTCTCATACAAGCATTGACTGCAGGCCTTCAGCAGACTGAGTAACCCCTTGCTGGAGCCAGCGACCTTGGGTTCAAGCTGGTGGGCTTTTTTTTTTTGCTCAAACCAGATGAGCCCGCGCTCAAGCTGGTGACCTCAGGGTCTCGAACCTGGCTCTTCTGCATCCCAGTCAGATGCTCTATCCACTGCGCAACCGCCTGGTCGGGATCTTTTGCTCATTTTTTGATTGGATTGTTTGTCCTCCTGGTGTTGAGTTTTATAAGTTCTTTATAAATTTTGGTTATTAACCCCTTATCAGACGTATTGTCGAATATGTTCTCTCATTGTGTAGTTTGTCTTTTTATTCTGTTCTTATTGTCTTTAGCTGTGCAAAAGCTTTTTAGTTTGATATAGTCCCATTTGTTTATCCTGCCTTTTATTTCCCTTGTCTGTGGAGATAAATCAGCAAATATACTGCTGCAAGAGATGTCGGAGAGCTTACTGCCTATGTTTTCTTCTAAGATGCTTATGGTTTCATGACTTACATTTAAGTCTTTTATCCATTTTGAGTTTATTTTTGTGAATAGTGTAAGTTGGTGGTCTAGTTTCATTTTTTTGTAGGTAGATGTCCAATTTTCCCAACACCATTTATTAAAGAGGCTGTCTTTACTCCATTGTATGCTCTTACCTCCTTTGTCAAATATCAGTTGTCCATAAAGCTGTGGGTTTATTTCTGGGTTCACTGTTCTGTTCCATATATTCTGTTCTATATGCCTGTTCTTATGCCAATACCAGGCTGTTTTGAGTACAATGGCCTTGTAGTATAACTTGATATTGGGAAATGTGATATTCCCGCTTTATTCTTCCTTTTCAAGATTGCTGAGGCTATTTGTGTTCTTTTTTAGTTCCATATAAATTCTTGGAATATGTGTTCTATAACTTTGAAATAAGTCATTGGCATTTTAATTGGTATTGCACTGAATTTATAAATTGCTTTTGGTAATATAGACATTTTAATGATGTTTATTCTTCCTAACCATGAGCACAGTATATGCTTCCACTTGTTTGTGTCTTCCTTGATTTCTTTTATCAATGTTTCTTAATTTTCCAAGGACAAGTCTTTAATCTCCTTGGTCAAATGTACTCCTAGGCACTTTAATTTTTGGTTGCAATAGTGAAGGGGATTGTTTCCTTAATTTCTCTTTCTGAAAGTTCACTGTTGGTGTATAAAATGCCTCTGATTTCTGAGTATTAATTTTATATCTTGCCACCTTGCTGAATTCATTGATCAGGTCCAGTAGTTTTTTTGACTGAGACTTTAGAGTTTTCTATATATAAATACAATATCATATCATCTGCAAATAATGATAGTTTTACTTCTTCTTTTCCAATTTGGATGCTTTTTATTTCTTCTTCTCTGATTGCTGTGGCTAGGACTTCCAGAACTATGTTGAGTAAGATGGTGAAAGGGGGCACCCCTGCCTTGTTCCTAATCTTTAGGGGATTGCTTTTAATTTTTGCCCATTGAGTATGATGTTGGCTGTGGGTTTGTCATAAATGGCCTTTATCATGTTGAGGTATGTCCCTGTATTCCCACTTTTCTGAGAGCTTTGATCATGAATGGGTGCTGGATTTTATCAAACGCTTTTTCTGCATCTATTGAAATTATCATGTGGTTTTTCTCCTTTTTTGTTTATGTGATGAATCATATTCATTGATTTGTGAATATTGTACCAGCCTTGCCTTCCCAGAATAAATCCCACTTGATCATCGTGTATGATTTTTTTCATATATTGCTGGATCTTGTTGGATAATATTTTGTTGAGGATTTTAGCATCTAGATTCATCAGGGAAATTGGCCTATAATTTTCTTTCTTTGTGTTGTCTTTGCCTGGTTTTGGAATCAGAATTATGCTTGCCTTATAAAACAAGTTAATGAGTACTTTCAAGCAGAGGGCTTAGATTGGGGAAAGTGTGTCAGAATGTGGACAATGCTGTGAGCATGACTGGGATATCACTCAGGGGTAGTTGCAAAAATAAAGGACGTTGCACACCCAGAAAGGTCCATGCACTGTATGATTTACTGGCAGCATTCAGTTGCAAAGAAAGTTTCCCCTGAATCCAACTGATGAGTGAAGCAGTGAAGATAGTTAATGATATTTGTAGTCAAGGTTTGAACTCTAGATTGTTCATGACACTATGTGAAAGTGTGGATTCACATCTTCTCCAAACAGAAGTGAAGTGGCTCTCAAGAGAAAGGGTTCTTTCATGTTTTTATAAGCTGAAAGAATGAAACAGTCTCTGCAAGAGCAAGATTATGCATTAGTAGAGCTTTTGTTGGATGAAGAATGGATGGATAAGCTTGCACATATGGTGGATATATTTAGCCTCTTCAATGAACTAAATACTTCTCTTCAGAGGTTTAACACAAATATGTTTACATTAAGAAATAAGATGGATGCATTCAAAAAGAACCTTGTTCTTTGGGAAAGTCTCATATGGAAGAAGATGTAGACAAGTTTCCACTTTTCCAAGACTTTTTGATTGCTGTAGATGTCAACCAGAAATGCATATTTTATATAATAAGTCAACATTTAAGAGCATTAGTCCAAAGCTCTGACCATTATTACCCTGAAAATGAGAATCCCCATAAAGGTAACTTCTGGATAAATAACCCATTCATGAAAGATATCAACTCCTGTTCCCTTAATCATTGTGAAAAAGAAAAACTGAGCCTGACCAGGTAGTGGAGCAGAGGATAGAGCGTCGACCTGGGACGCTGAGGACCCAGGTTCAAAATCCTGAAGTTGCCGGCTTGAGCATGGTCTCATCTGGCTTGAGCCCAAAAGTTGCTGGGTTGAACAAGGGGTCACTGGCTTGGCTAGAGCCCCTTGGTCAAGGCACATATGAGAAAGCAATCAATGAACAACTGAAGTGTCACAACTACCAGTTGATGCTTCTCATCTCTCTCCCTTCCTGTTTGTCCCTGTCTGTTCCTCTTTTATAAACAAAACAAAACAAAACAAAAAAACCTGGTAAGATTTTTTTTTTTTTTTTGTATTTTTCTGAAGCTGGAAACGGGGAGAGACAGTCAGACAGATTCTCACATGTACCCGACTAGGATCCACCCGGCACACCCACCAGGGGAGACGCTCTGCCCACCAGGGGGCGATGCTCTGCCCCTCTGGGTTGTCGCTCTGCCGCAACCAGAGCCACTCTAGCGCCTGGGGCAGAGGCCAAGGAGCCATCCCCAGCGCCCGGGCCATCTTTGCTCCAATGGAGCCTTCGCTGCGGGAGGGGAAGAGAGAGACAGAGAGGAAGGAGGGGGCAGGGTGGAGAAGCAAATGGGCGCTTCTCCTGTGTGCCCTGGCCGGGAATCGAACCCGGGTCCCCCGCATGCCAGGCCGACGGTCTACCACTGAGCCAACCAGCCAGGGCCAAACCTGGTAAGATTTATCTTCTGATGTTCAAACATAAAATGCAATCATTGTCACAATTTTGGATATTACTGGAAGAATATGCATCTCTTAGTTACAAAGCTATTAAATTTTTAATTGTATTTTCTACTACCTACTTGTTTGGAAGACTTATTTGGCCCTATTACTAATAAAAACCAAACAGAGAACTCAAAAGGATGTCAATGCAGCACTCTGTCTAGGATAGCTCGGTAAAGCTTCATTCCAAAGCACAAGGTTCAATCCCCGGTCAGGGCACATACAGGAACAGATCAATGTTCTTATCTGTCTTTTTCTACCCCTTTTCTCGCTAAAATCAATAAATAAAAAATTAAAAAACAAAACTGTAGCCTCAGTTATTAAATATTCTTGCAAAGAAGCAACAGCAGATTTCACACTAGCTTTACTTGAATTAAATATTGCTCTCTAGAAAGTTCAGTTGTATTCTACTAAAAATTATTTATTGTTCATCTTGTTATTTTAGAGAAATTTTATTTTATAGTATTATAATTACAAGATAATGCACAAAATACTAATAATGGTTTTTATTTCTACCTTAAGTGGTCCCCAAAATAATTCTATTTTCACTAGTCCCCAAGTGTAAAGAGGTTGAAAAGCATTGCTTTAGAGGATCCCAGAGAAAACAATTTTGTACTAATCTGGACAGATAAGTTTGGTGAAAGAAGTAATAGAGAATTAAATGCAATAAATAAAAAGGATCGTATGATAAACATGAAGGTAGTGACCAGTCATATGAATATTAAGGAAGTTTAGAAAAAGGTGAAATCAATGCAAGCAAAATTGAGGAAGGATTCATTAAAGAACTTCTTTAAGAGCTTCAGTTCTCCACTTTCATCAATAAATTGCTGGGTGCCCTGGCCAGGTAGTTCAGTAGGTTAGAGCGTCACCCCCAATACACCAAGGTTGTGGGTTTGACCCCTAGTTGAGGTACATGCAGGAATCAACCAATGAATGCACAGACGAGCAGAACAGCAGATGGATGTTTCTCTCTCTCAAATCAAAAAATAAAAATAAATTTCTAGGTTACTTGATTTCTAAGATCCTTTCTAGCCTTGATGTCCTATGATTAAAAAAAAATAACTCCTCTTGCATGTGGATAAAGAACTGCATCACATACCCAGCATATGTGCAAAGAGCTGCAGACTAAGAAGTGGAGCCTGCCCTGTGGTGGTGCAGTGGATAGTGCACCGGCTTGGAATGCTTAGGTCACCAGTTTGAAACCCTGGGCTTGCCAGGTCAAGGTACATATGACAAGCAACCAATGAACAGCTAGAGTGAAGCAACTACTTCTCGTCCCCCTTACCTCATAAAAATCAATCAATAAAATCTTTTTAAAAAAGGAAGTGGAAAGGAGAGTTAAAAGACTAACCGCCTGACCAGGTGGTGGCGCAGTGGATGGAGTGTTGGACTGGATGCGGCGGACCCAGGTTTGAGACCCGAGGTCTCCAGCTTGAGTTCTGGCTCATCTGGTTTGAGCAAGGCTCACCTCAAGCAAGGGGTTACTCGGTCTGCTGAAGACCCACGGTCAAGGCACATATGAGAGAGCAATCAATGAACTAAGGTGTCGCAATGAAAAGCTGATGATTGATGTTTCTCATCTCTCTCCATTCCTGTCTATCTGTCCCTATCTGTCTCTCTGTCACTATAAAAATAAATAAATTTTAAAATGTTCTAAAAAAAAGACCAACTTACCAATCACAATATGTTTTTTTTTAAATTTTATTTATTTATTTATTCATTTTAGAAAGGAGAAGGAGAGACAGAGGGAGAGAGAGAGAGGAGAGACAGAGAGAGAGAAGGGGGGGGAGGAGCTGGAAGCATCAACTCCCATATGTGCCTTGACCAGGCAAGCCCAGGGTTTCAAACCGGCGACCTCAGCATTTCCAGGTCGATACTTTATCCACTGCGCCACCACAGGTCAGGCCAATCACAATATGTTTTAAGAGGAGTTGGAGGCCAAGATTTCCTGAGTATTGTGAGACCCACTGTGTGGTATTAAGTAGAAAGTGAACAGAATATGGCTACTGCAGACTCTTGAACAGGAATCACATGGATTAATGATAAAAGTAGCTACTTTTTAAGAAAGAAATATGTATGGACACAGGGGTAAGGGGAAGATGGAGGTGGGTAGAGATGATACACAGAAAGGGAACTGAAGCTAGACAGAAAACAAAGAGTGAAATAAATGCGAAAAGAACCATGGAAGTATGAGACTCAAGATGGGGAGCTAATCAGATTTAAGCTGCTTGAAGCACAGACCACTTACTTCTAGTCTTATAAACCATGGCTCATAGCAGTGTGGGTACACTGGCAGAGGCACAGTTAGAAAAACTATTACAGAAGAAAAATTTGAACACACTGAAAAAGACCTAGCAGAATAAGAGTAGAGAATATCACACTGCTTATCTTCAGAACATTTTAGTGACAAACTTTGAAAAGAAACAACAAAGCCTGACCTGTGGTGGCGCAGTGGATAAAGCGTCGACCTGGAAATGCTGAGGTCGCCGGTTCGAAACCCTGGGCTTGCCTGGTCAAGGCACATATGGGAGTTGATGCTTCCAGCTCCTCCCCACCTTCTCTCTCTGTCTCTCTCTCCTCTCTATCTCTCTCTCTCCCTTTCTCCCTCCTCTCTAAAATGAATAAATAAAATTTTTTAAAAAAATTAAAAAAAAGAAAAGAAACAACAAATATGAGCATGAGGAATCTCTATTACACTTTATAGAATTTATAGTTAAGTTGAACTTAATGTGTAACTCTCTTATTTTTTATTGGTAATGTCTTAACATTCAGATTCTAACTTATTTTCAAAACTTACTCTCTCAAACTGCACTCCCTACATTTGGTGTGTAAGAAATTGAACGTGAAAGATATTTTTCTTTTTCAGCCTGATCATAAAATTATTTTTATTGATAGAGATGGAGAAAGAGGGGGGGGGAGAAAGGAAGAGACAGGAAGAAAGAGAGGGAGGAGAGAGATGATAAGTATCCACTTATAGTTGCTTCACTTAGTTGTTCATTGACTGCTTCTCATACACACCTTGACAGGGTGGGGGGCAAGCCAAGCCAGGGACCTCTTGCTCAAGCTAGCAACCTTGGACTCGAGCCAGCAACCTTAGGGCTCAAGCCAGTGACGTTGGGATCATGGCAATGATCCCAAGTTCAAGCTGACATGCCCACACTCAAGCTGGCAACCTAAGGGTTTTGACCCGGAGACTTCAGAGTCCGAAGTTGACGCTCTATCCATTAGGCCACCACCAATTGGGCTCATCAGATAATTATTTAAAAACTTTTTTTTCTTAATGGCCCTGGCTGGACAGCTTGGTTGGTTAGAGCATTGTCCCAAAGCACAGAGGTTGCCAGTTCGATCCCTGGTCAGGGCACATACAGGCACAGACATGATATTCCTATCTCTCTCTCTCTTGCTCTCTCCCTTCCTCTAAAATCAATAAAAAAACTTTAAAAATATTTAATGACCTCTACAAAACAACAAAAAGACAACAAAAAAAGGGCAAATGTTTTTTTTACAGAGACAGAGAGTCAGAGAGAGGAATGGACAGACAGGAACGAAGATTGATGAGAAGCATCAATCATCAGTTTTTCGTTGCGACACCTTAATTGTTCATTGATTGCTTTCTCATATGTGCCTTGACCAGGGGCCTTCAGCAGACTGAGTAACCCCTTGCTCGAGCCAGCGACCTTGGGTCCAAGCTGGTGAGATTTGCTCAAACCAGATGAGCCCGCGCTCAAGCTGGCAACCTCGGGGTCTCGAACCTGGGTCTTCTGCATCCCAGTCCGACGCTCTATCCACTGCGCCACCGCCTGGTCAGGTGCAAATGAAAATATCTAAATGACCAATAAGCACATGAAAAGATGCTCATTATCATTAGGCATTAGGGAAATTCAAATTAAAACAGTGAGATATTAGAGTGGCTAAAATAAAAAAGGCTGACAATGTCAAATATAGTGAGGATGCAGAACTACAATTCTCATACATTGATTGCTGTTGGGAGTATAAAGTAATGCACTGAAAACTGTTTGATATTTTCTTACAAACACACCTATCTTATGACCCAGTAATTCCATTTCTAGGTTTTTATTCAAGATAAATAAAAACATGTTCACAAAAAGACTTGCATAAGAATGTTTGTGCAGCTTTATTCATAAAAAGTCCAAAAATAGAAACAACCCAAATGTAACTCAACAGCAGAATGAACAAATTATGGTATATTCATAGAAGGAACTATTACCAAGCAATAAAAACAACAGGTACATGCCTGGCCTGTGGTGGCACAGTGGCTAAAGCGTTGACCTGAAATGCTGAGATCACTGGTTCGAAACCCTGGGTTTGCCTGGTCAAGGCACATACATCAAGCAATAAGAAAGCAATGAACAACTAAAGTGAAGCAACTATGAATTGATACTTCTTGCTCCCCCTCTAAAAAATCAATAAATAAAATCTTTAAGACAAAGCAAAAATGACAGGTATATTCAGCAACATGTCTAATACCAAAAAAAACAAAAAACAAACCACACAAAAAAAACCCCCAAACAAAAACATTATGCAAAAGAACACAGGCATAAAAGAATATATCATAATGATTCTATTTCTATGACATTCTAGAATAAGAAAAACTAATCTACAGTGACAGAAAGCAGGTCAGTGGTTCCATAAGACCTGGGATCAACTAAAAAGGAACATACGGCCAGGGCACACAGGAGAAGCGCCCATTTGCTTCTCCACCCCTCCGCCGCGCTTTCCTCTCTGTCTCTCTCTTCCCCTCCCGCAGCCAAGGCTCCATTGGAGCAAAGATGGCCTGGGCGCTGGGGATGGCTCTGTGGCCTCTGCCCCAGGCGCTAGAGTGGCTCTGGTCGCAACATGGCGACGCCCAGGATGGGCAGAGCATCGCCCCCTGGTGGGCAGAGCATCGCCCCATGGTGGGCGTGCCGGGTGGATCCCGGTCGGGCGCATGCGGGAGTCTGTCTGACTGTCTCTCCCTGTTTCCAGCTTCAGAAAATGCAAAAAAAAAAAAACAAAAAAAAAGGAACATAAGAGCACTTTCTGGGGTAACAGAAAATGTTCTGTATCTTATTCCAGGTATTGGTTAGCTGGATGCATACAACTATCAAAACTAATCAAGTCTTGAATACTTCTTAAGATCTGTGTATCTTACTGCATGTAAATTATACCCCAATTTTTTTAACATTATAATATTTTTTAAAAAGTCAAAATACTCTGGAATCAGTGACTCTTACAGATTGTTTGGCATACATGGCTACATTTTAAATATATAACAGAAGCCCCTACTATCTCTTCTGTACCATTTAATATTTATTAAGTGTAAATAATTATTTCAAAATTTAAAAAATACATTTAAGAAAAGCGGATAAGTGCCTAACCAGAGGGTGGTGCAGTGGAGAGAGTGTCAGCCTGGGACACAGAGGACTCAGGTTTGAAACCTCGAGGTCTCTGGCTTGAGCAAGGGGTCACTCGCTCTGCTCTAGCATTCCCCCCATCAAGGCATATATAAGAAAGTGATCAATGAACAACTAAGGTATGCAATGAAGACTTGATGCTTCTCATTTCTCTCCCTTTCTGTCTGTTTCTATCTGTCCCTCTCTGTTTCTGACACACACACACACACACACACACACACACACACACACACACACACACACAGTGGATAAGTGATAGTTACTTATCTATCCTACTCCAAGGATAAAAATTAATGAAACTATAGCTAGAATACATAACTCCTGGTATCAAAAGTTTAAACTAACCACAACCACTTAAACTTTTTTATTCTGAGGACTTTGATGAGATTATGTTGTTGTCACCATATAGTTTTCTATTAAGTACAGAGAATCAATACCATCAATGTAAAAGAAAATTTTGCTGAAAATCCCTAAATGCTTGGTAAATCCTATAAATAGATACAATGAATAATTCAAAAGAGACTAATTTAAATTTGTAAGATCAAAATACAAATTCATGTTTAATTCAAAAGAACTAGAAAGCATAGGTGATATTTTTAAAAATATGATTTATGGAAAACAAAATATTTTTAAAAAGCAAAAATTACTATCATACCCATTAAAAATATGCTGAATGAGTGGGTGAGTAGTCTTCATGTATACATCCTGATTGGTGCACGCCTCACCAAAGACTTCATCAAAATAAAAAACATGCTGAAAAAGAAATTTTTTTTAATAGAAAGACATTTTCTTCACCACTATTCTAGTTAACACATGATAAAGTCACATATACATTTTTAAAAGTAATTAACCATGACAAATTTAGAAATAAATAAGACACCAATAATTGTCAAATAACAGGGCCTTCTTTTACTTGAAATCTCTGTTAGACATGTTCTTATAGTGTAAAAACTAAGGCACTCAATTTTTGTCCTCTCTTAAGTGAAGTAAAGTGATTAATACAAAAGTAAGCCAATCCTTCTTAGATCCAGGAAAGAATATTAATTCTATGGAGATTATCCTCAGAGTCCAGCCACAGCTAACACATTTGACATATGCAGGAAGTTCTGAAGAAAGACATCCATTCCATAGGTTACATAGCTTAATTTTTAATTTTAGAAACATTTATTGCTCAGTTGGTAGCAGTAGACACTTCAAGGGCCCAAAGATAAAGATTACCCTTCTATTACCCCATCCTCCCACCTAAAGATGTTAATCTAGACTAGTTTATAAATGACTGTAAGATAGAAAAAACTTGATAAAGTACATGTGAAATTCATTTTTTTAAATTTATTTTTTTTACAGAGACAGAGAGAGAGTCAGAGAGAGGGATAGACAGACAGGAACAGAGAGATGAGAAGCATCAATCATCAGCTTCTTGTTGCGATACCTTCGTTGTTCATCGAACGCCCTCTCACACGTGCCCCAACCGTGGGCCTTCAGCAGACTGAGTAACCCCCTGCTTGAGCCAGTGACCTTGGGTTCAAGCTGGTGAGCTTTTGCTCAAACCAGATGAGCCCGTGCTCAAGCTGGCGACCTCGGGGTCCTGAACCTGGGTCCTCGGCATCCCAGTCCAACGCTCACCTACTGTGCCACTGCCAGGTCAGGCCAGTACATGTGAAATTCAAGAGAAACATATACTGCTCACAAAAATTAGGGGATATTTTATTGCTTCATATTCATTTTGAAATATTCCCTAATTTTTGTGAGCAGTATATTTCCTCTGGGAAGAAAATATGAGAAAAAAAGAGGTTTGAGAATGGGCCATGAGGAAAGAAGAGAAATATGAGAGGCAGAGATGAAGGCAGGGAAGGTATTCCAAGTACAGTGGAAACATGAGCAAAGAGTCAAAACAGAAAAGCACAAGGAATATTTAGGGAATAGAATTCAATGTGGTTGAAATATAGGTAGAAAAGTAAAAAAGAAGGCTAGAATAATGAGTATATTGTAGTGGCCTTGGAACTGTGGTAGAGGGTGAAATGCTCATATTTAATTCAGTAAACAGTGGGAATAAAAACTTTGTTAAGGAAAGGGATGATTTGAGCCCTTTCATTGGAATATTAATATCTTCATACCATGAATGGATTGTGAACAGGAACACTAATATTTCAATGGGAAGGTAAGAAGGGTGATGATAATAGTAATAAAGGAGATGACAGGAAAAGTTTGGCAACTGACTGGATATAGGAAACCAAGAAGAGAAAAGAATCCAAGATGACTCTCAAATGAAAAGTAATCTGAAAAAGGAGAGATAGAAGACCCCATTAAATAGGGTCTGGTAAGCATTAGTTCAGGGGCCATAGTCATTTGCACAATTTAGAGGCTTACTATGTTGGCAGCCCAACTATACCTGAGTAAGAAATCCTAATAATTTCACGTCTGAAGCATCATAATGACAATCTATATATACATAATAAATGAAATGAAGGCGTATCTTTTGCTACTTTTTGGACTTGCTGTAAATATCCAATTAAGTAAAAATTGTATAGGCAAACCTAACAAAAGTAAACTTTGGCCAATTTATTGTGGGTCACTCTACCCCAGGTTCGATTTTGTTTTGTGTACCATTACATTATACGTATTAGAATGGAAATTTGTTAGGTCATTTAAGAAGAAATTGGAGCCACAAAGTGGAATATATCAGTTAGGAAAAAAAAAATTCCCACAAGTTAGGAGGATAAAAAATAATGAATCTGTGCAGCATGATAAAGAGATCTGTGGCCTGACCAGGCGGTGGCGCAATGGATAGAATGTCAGACTGGGATGCGGAGGACCCAGGTTCGAGACCCCAAGGTCGCCAGCTTGAGCGCAGGCTCATCTGGTTTGAGCAAGGCTCACCAGCTTGAGCCCAAGGTCGCTGGCTCGAGCAAGGGGTTACTTGGTCTGCTGTAGCCTCCCGGTCAAAGCACATATGAGAAAGCAATCAATGAACAACTAAGGTGCCGCAATGAAGAATTGATGCTTCTCATCTCTCTCCCTTCTGTCTGTCCCTATCTGTCCTTCTGTCTGACTCTGTCACCAAAAAAAAAAAAAAAAAAAGAGAGAGATCTGTGAACTTCTGGTGCTTTGAAAAATGTGAAATGATTTCAAGAGCAGTAAAACACTTATAATTGTTGACTCTGGATTATAGGTACATAGGGGTTTCATTATAATTTCATTTAAGCTTTAGAATGGCAATAGTAAAGAGAAAATAGATATCTAAAACCTGGCTTTAATGAACATGATTTATATCTCACTTATAATTGGCTTTTAAGCAAAGAGTCAAATCCATTCATTGGTTAAATATCACCAGTGGTCTTTATAGGTGAGTATGAGAGCAAAAACAAAATACATTTTATATATTTGATATTTCTTAGAAAAATAAGATACAAATGAACAGAAGTAAATGTAGAAATACACTTTTTTGGCTTCTGTTTATTTCATGGAATATATAGCTATTTTTCCTTTTCTTCTATAAATATTAGTGAGTAACTTTAGAACTTGAGTAAAATACCTTAGAAAGCACTTACTTAAGGGGATTAGTATCTTACCTTTCAATAAAACTTAGGTATTGATTTTTCCAGGGGTTCTGTAAGTATCTTTCATGAAAGATATGTCAACACGCAAGACTATTATAATTCATAAAGTCCTTTGCATCACATAATACTTTCATTTGATCATACTTTATCAGTGAGGGTGGATTAACATTCATTTTGGGCTTGATATGATCAGAGTTCCACTGTTTATTTTAAAAATAATTATTTTCAGATTATAAAAGTAATTTGTTTATAGAATATCTCTGGAAAGATACAGTTATGACAAGTAATACTGGTTGCCTTCAAAGAGGGAATGGTATCAAAGAGATCTTTTCATTGCTTACCCTTTTGTACTTTTTGATTTTAAAATAGATAAATCTGTCCTATTCAAAAGTTTTTACTCCATAAAAAAACAAAACAAAACACAGTTGACTCTAGAAGATTTTTAAAACACGGAAAACAATAAAGAAAATCAAATTATCTGTAAATACTACTATTCAGAGATAGCCACTGCCAACTTTTTGTTTGAATTTTTATGAGTTTCTTTTAGCCCAACTGCTAACATCGCTAACAAGCAATATCTTTTTATTATTTATTTTTTTCAGCGAGCAAGAGAGAGAGAAAGACAGACAGACAGGCAGGAAGGGAGACAGATGAGAAGCATCAACTCGTAGTTGCATCACTTTAGTTGTTCACTGACTGCTTCTCATACATGCCTTGATGGGGCAAGAGGGCCTCAAACTGAGCCAGTGACCCCTTGCTCAAGCAGCAACCTTGGGCTTCAGACTAGCAACCATGGGATCATGTTGATGATCACATGCTCAAGCTGGTGAACCTGTACTCAATTCAGAGGAGACCAAGCTCAAGCTGGCCCACCTTAGAGTTTTGAACCTGGGACATCAGTGACCCAGGTCAATGCTCTACCTACTGTGTCACCATTGGTCAGAGAGAGAGTAGTGAAAAAGAGGGATAGATAGGGACAGACAGGAACTAAGAGAGATGAGAAGCATCAATCATCAGTTTTCCGTTGCGAGACCTCAGTTGTTCATCGATTGCTTTCTCATATGTGCCTTGACCGCGGGCCTTCAGCAGACCGAGTAACCCCTTACTCAAGCCAGCGACCGGGTCCGAGCTGGTAAGCTTTTTTTTGCTCAAGCCAGATGAGCCCACTCTCAAGCTGGCGACCTTGGGGTCTCGAACCTGGGTCCTTCCACATCCCAGTCCGACACTCTATCCACTGCACCACCGCCTGGTTAGGCACTGTTGACTCTTGATATATTTCAGTACTCTTTTTTTCTCTACTCAAGAAATTGTAATTCATTCCCCCCCCAATTATGTTTATATAAAATTTAATGGTAAGCCTAATCTGTGGTGGCACAGTAGATAAAGTATCGACCTGGAACACTGAGGTTGCTGGTTTGAAACCCCAGGTTTGCCTGGTCAAGGCACATATGGGAATTGATGCTTCCTGCTCCTCCCCCCTTCTCTCTCTCTCTCTCCCTCCTCTCTTTAAAATGAATAAATAAAATTTAATGGTAAGCAGTATAGCACAATACATGTATATGATCATATATATTAGTAAAAGATTTGAAAGGCTAGAATATTTAATCAAACACACATTGTTTGAATTCCTAAATAAGTTTAAAAATAAAACTTAAAGAATCAAGTATCAATATTTATTTTCTATAAGCCTCCCTTTTCTTTTCTACTTAAGGAAAAAGAGGGGAGAGCCCTCCCAACACTTTTATATTATAGCATTGATGGGTAAGGACTTTGACCTATGGAAGCAAAGGTCCAAAGTTCAAACAGTAGAGAAAGTGCTATTCAATAAGTATTGATCAATGGTAATAACAAAGAAGTAAGGTTATTGTGTTTTGGGATAATAGGAAAATACAAAAGATGATACCTCCTTGAGGGAATTATTGTGACAGAAACATCATTAAGGCAATCTTGGGTAGATGGCGATTGGATAGGGCTATTACTATGGCTGTAAGTAGCTATGGAACTAGATATCATTACAACTAATTGTTCATTTGGACCATTTTCAAAATAAATAACTCCCACCTAGACATAATAGACTATGCATTGATCAGCAATCAATAAGGCTGTTAAAGTGACTGGACTAGTTATACAGTGGCCTGATAATTTAGTGCCCATAGAAGACTCAGTGGATTATTTTGAATGTTACTTTTAAACCCAATTTTGGTAACTAAAGAAAAAGAACAATGCAAGTATAAAAGGGGGGAAAGTATCAACAATTTGACTTCAGTGCTAAAGGATTTGTTCCAACAGACTGAGATCTCAGTTGGCTAAGGTGATCAGTTAGCACGCCAGATTATTCACCAATTGAGGCAGGAGAGAGAGAGAGAGAGAGAGAGAATAGAATGACTATAATATGAATGTTTTAGGGAGGCAGAGTCAAAGAGAAACTCTTAATTCTCAAATCTTGACTTCTGGTAGATTATCCCTTGGTTTTAAATTATTCACAATTACTTCACAATTTTACAAATACTTAAGTTAAAATATCTTCCATTGATGGGGTTTGCTGCCTCCTTATAAGACTGAAGAGTTACCAGTTTAGAATAAGCTCCTTTGAATATCAAGCCCTTTCTCCTAGGACTTTTCAGGATCAGTCTAGCAGGGAGTGAACATTTTTGTCTGACCAACTAGTGTTTTATTCAGACCCTTAAATGTTAGATGTGAAATTATATCCCTGGATTATATTCACAACTGTAATGTACCCTGTACAAAATGGCCTGCCCAATTTCCACCAAACTAAATCTAAACTTAAAAACCACTGAAATCAAAATAAGTAGTTGGCTGGCAACCTAGGGCCTTGTTGCTCGAAAATATATCCTCCATTATTAAACTCCACACTCTCCCTCAACACAGTGAGAAGTTCACACTATGAGAGACAGGTGAGAATTGAGAATGTGAAACCAGCTTGACCAGGCGATGGTGCAATGGATAGAGCATCGGATTGGGATGTGGAGGACTCAGGTTTGAAACCCTGAGATTAATACAAAAAAAAAAAAAGAAATGGAGAATTATTCCAAAGTTTACTGCCTCCCGGTTTCCAACTTCAGAAAAATACAAAAAAAAAAAAAAAAAAAAAAAAAAAAGAAAGAAAGAAAGAAAGAAAGAAATAAAACCCTGAGATTGCCGGCTTGAGCGTGGGCTCATCCAGCTTGAGCAGGGGCTCACCAGCTTGAGCGCAGGATCACTGACTTGAGTGTGGGATCACAGATATGATACCATGGTTGCTAGCTTGAGCCCAAAGGTCACTGGCTTGAAGCACAAGGTCCACTGGCTTGAGCAAGGGGTCACTCGCTCTGCTGGAGCCCCCCCTCAGCAAGAACATGAGAAAGCAATCAGTGAACAACTAAGGTGCCGCAACAAAGAATTGATGCTTCCCATCCCTCTCCCTGCTTGTCTGTCTGTCCCTCTCTCTGACTCTGTCTCTGTTAAAAAAAAAAAAAAAGAGAGAATGTGAAACCATCTCATAGTCACTTTAGGGCATATGCTCAATGACTGGTCCTATCTATCACCAATTCATTAAATACTTTTTATCCCCGCAATCCCTCTCCTTTTGCTGAATATGTATAATTAAATTCACATACAGCATGTTAGGTGAATACAGCCTTATTGCACTAGAGTGGAGGAATTATGTTTTTGTATCCCCTGTTGCACTTTATTTTTAAAAAATATAGGCCCAGGATATGAATTTAATGCAATGTCACATCAGGGATGAATGCCGGCACCTAAACCAGAAACTGGATTTTAGAATTTGTATGCTGCCACTCAAACAAAAAGCAAAGATTTGGCACACTTGATAATATTAGTTCCAAACACAAAAGGAAAGCATACCTGCAGAATATATTGTGTGAGGTCAACTGCTTCTTTCTTCTCATGAACAAGTAGAGTTTCTTTGTCTTCCACAGTAATAATATTAATTTCTCCACGACGTACCTCTCTCATGCCCAGAGGGCGTTTTCGAACACAAACTCTGATTTTCTCCATCTCAATCCAAGGATTTTCTTTCTCTGAGGTGTTCTGTCTGATACAGTATGTTAATAAGTTGGCCTTAATTTTTTAATAGAATAAGGCTACTTAAGAGATCAAAGTATCAGTACATTTTGTTATAAATAAATTAGGTGTAATATTGCATATTAAATATAATATGTATATATAACACTATGTATTAAAAGTTTTGACACTAAATCCTCCTGATTACTTCTATCTCTATCCCTACTCCATCCCACCCTTTGTCCTGACCAAAAAAAAAAAAAAAAATTACCCCCCCCCCCAAATTACCCCCAAACAGCCTGACCAGGCGGTGGCGCAGTGGATAGAGCGTTGGACTGGGATGTGGAAGGACCCAGGTTTGAGACCCCGAGGTCGCCAGCTTGAGCGCGAGCTCATCTGGCTTGAGCAAAAACTCACCAGCTTGGACCCAGGGTTGCTGGCTCCAGCAAGGGGTTACTGACATGCTGAAGGCCCGAAGTCAAGGCACATATGAGAAAGCAATCAATGAACAACTAAGGTGTTGCAACGCACAATGAAAAACTAATGATTGATGCTTCTCATCTGTCTCCATTCCTGTCTGTCTGTCCCTGTCTATCCCTCTGACTCTCTCTGTCTCTGTAAAAAAAAAAAAAAAAAAAAAAATTGCCCCCAAACACTAAGTTCGCTTTAGCTCTAAAATGTGTCTTTGGCTTCCAGATATGTCTTCCAAAAGGTTTCTAACAATGGTTGATGGATGTTCTTTCTTCACGTTCCCAAAACTCAGGGTAATCAATTCTCAGAATCTAAAGCAATATGCTGCTACCACCTCTCCAAAGCCTTTAAAAGAACCAAATCCTTACTTTCTTTCAATCTAATTATCTTGTACATTTATTGTTTCCTTTTCTTTTTTTTTCTCTTGACAGAGAGAAAACCAGAGGGAGAAACAGATAGGGACAGACAGACAAGAAAGAAGAGAGATGAGAAGCATCAACTCATAGTTGAGGCACCTTAGTTGTTCATTGATGGCTTTCTCATATGTGCCTTGACCGAGGGGCTCCAGCTGAGCTAATGACCGCTTGCTCAAGCCAGTGACCTTGGGCTCAAGCCAGCGACCGTAGGGTCATGTCTATGATCCCACACTCAAGCCAGAGACCCCGCACTCGAGCTGGTGAGCCTGTGCTCAAGCCGGATGAGCCCCGTGCTCAAGCCAGCCAACTTGGGGTTTTGAACCTGTGTCCTCTGTGTTCCAGGCAGATGCTCTATCCACTGCACTGCCGCCTGGTCAGGCTGAACTCATCAATCTTAACATCCAGAATATTTGAGGCAAACAGTCCTCGGGTCAGGAATACAAAATTCATCAGGTTTACTTGCTAAGCTTAATGGTAGTACGTATACTGTATATCTATGAATTGACCAACTCCTTATCTAGAAATTCCTTTTAAGCTAGGTAACAAGATAATAGGATTTTTCTTTTTTAAATCAAGTGAGAGATAGGGAGGCAGAGAGACAGACTCCTATATGTTCCCTGACAGAAATCCATCCGGCAACCCCCATCTGGGGCCGATGCTCCATTGCTCAGCAACCAGGCTATTTTAGTGCCTGAGGCAAGGCCATGGAGCCAACTTGTTCATTCAAGCCATGGCTGCAGGAGGAGATGGGGGCGGGGAGGAAGAAGGAGGGGTAGAGAAGCAGATGGTTGCTTCTCCTGTGTGCCCTGACCTGGAATTGAACCTGGGACTTCCACATGCTAGGCAGATGCTCTACCGCTGAGCCAACCAGCCAAGGCCAGATAATAGGATTCCTGTGTGTGTGTGTGTGTGTGACAGAGAGACAAAGAGAGGCACAGATAGGAACAGACAGACAGGAAGGGAGAGAGATGAGAAGCATCAGTTCTTTGTTGCGGCTCCTTAGTTGTTCATTGATTGCTTTCTCATATGTGCCTTTCTGGGGGTGGGCGGGGGGCTACAGCAGAGCTAATGACCCCTTGCTCAAGCCAGAGACCTTTGGGCTCAAGCCGGCAACCATGGGGTCATGTCTATGATCCCAAGTTCAAGCCAGCTACCCCGCACTCAAGCTGGTAAGCCCACATGCAAGTTGGATGAACCTGCAGTCAAGCTGGCAACCTTAAGGTTTCATACCTGGGATATCAGTGTCCCAAATCAATGCTTTATCCACTGCATCACTATCGGTCAGGTGAAAAAAAAGCAAAAGTTTAATGCATCATTTTAACAAGGGTTTGTGTCGAAGTGTCAGAGTCTCTAGTTGATGATTATCAATAATCTACTTATATAAAACTAATCAAAGAGGACAGAAAATTTCCTTTTCAAAACTGACCTGGGACTCTAGGATGGGACATACAGAAAGAAGGACTGTAGTTTTCATGCTCTAGGGGCAAAATGGAATTAATCTTCTTCTAAAAGGCTCTGGTTTTAACGCCCAATCTTCCCTAGAAAAAATAAAGTACATCTATCCGGTATGCAAAGAGTTAAGACAGCTGGAGTTAGGTCTATTCAAGTCTTAAATCAAGGTAACTAGTTCTCTAAATGCCTTAGACTTTTATTAAAATTCTAAGGCCAGCAATTTATTTTGAACATATCTGAGTTCAGGCATCCAAAGACAATGCTCTTTGGTTAGGATGACTCCCTAACAGGAAGCCTTAAATTGGTGAGGAGTTTCTCAGAGCTCTGAAACCTTGATTCCTACTTAGGGTATGGGTAAAAAAGCAATATAGAATATTAACTGGGGAAAATGCACTTTCATATTTCTATTTCTCTTATACAGTCCCTGACTTAAATTGCTCAACTTGTGATTTTGTGACTTTATGATGGTGTGAAAGAGATACACACTAGTAGAAACTCCACTTCAAATTTTGAATTTTGATCTTTTCTTTTTCTTTCTTTTTTTTTTTTTTTTTGTATTTTTCTGAAGTGAGAAGCGGGGAGGCAGAGAGACAGACTCCCACATGTGCCTGACTAGGATCAACCTGGCATGCCCATCATGGGGCAATGCTCTGCCCATCTGAGGCGTTGCTCTGTTGCAACCGGAGCCTTTCTAGTGCCTGAGGCAGAGGCCATGAAGCCATCCTCAGCGCCTGGGCCAATTTTGCTCTAATGGAGCCTTGGCTGCAGGAGGGGAGGAGAGAGACAGAAAGAAAGGAGAGGGGGAAGGGTGGAGAAGCAGATGGGCACTTCTCCTATGTGCCCTGGCTGGGAATCAAACCCAGGACTTCCACATGCCCGGCTGACGATCTACCGCTGAGCCAACTAGCTAGGGGTGATCTTTTCTTAGGTTAGTGATTAGTGGTAAGATACTCTCATATGATGCTGGACAGTGACAGCGAGCCTAAGCTCCCAGTCAGGCAAGTGATTAGGAGGGTGAACAATTGATACACTACAGCAGCGATTTTCAACTGTTGCACAAGAATTCTTAAAACATGGAATACCTGACTATTTAGTCAAAAGCACTGATCTCTTTTCCTTTAGATTGTCAAATAAAAGAATGACAACAGCCAACACAAGAATAGTCATCTAGTATGAATACCCTGTCTTAAACTATAAATATATATATATAGGTCATATAATAGAGTTGTATCTTCAATATTGGTCACTTTGCATAACAAGGTTGTTTCTGATTGGTTAATTCTTTGTACCAGAAATCCTTATTTATAAGTATAGACAACTGAGGTTTTTTTTTTTTAATTTTTTTTTGTTGTTGTTGTTTTTTTCTTTTCATTTTTCTGAAGCTGGAAACAGGGAGAGACAGTCAGACAGACTCCCACATGCGCCCGACCGGGATCCACCCGGCACGCCCACCAGGGGCGAAGCTCTGCCCACCAGGGGGCGATGCTCTGCCCATCCTGGGCGTCGCCACGTTGCGACCAGAGCCACTCTAGTGCCTGGGGCAGAGGCCACAGAGCCATCCCCAGCGCCCGGGCCATCTTTGCTCCAATGGAGCCTTGGCTGCGGGAGGGGACGAGAGAGACAGAGAGGAAAGCGCGGCGGAGGGGTGGAGAAGCAAATGTGTGCTTCTCCTGTGTGCCCTGGCCGGGAATCGAACCCGGGTCCTCCGCACGCTAGGCCGACGCTCTACCGCTGAGCCAACCAGCCAGGGCTTTTTTTTTAATTTTTAAAATTCATTTTTAGAGAGAGAGAGAGAGGAGGAAGAGAGAGGAGAAAGAGGTGGGGAAGAACAGGAAGTATCAACTCCCATATGTGCCTTGACCAGGCAAGCCCAGGGTTTCAAACTGGCGACCTCAGCATTTCCAGGTCAACGCTTTATCCACTGCGCCACCATAGGTCAGGCAACAACTGAGTTTTTAAAAAGTCACTTTGGAGCAAAAAGGATAGGCAATTACTATTATATTTTTTTTGTAAATCAATCAAAATTATACCTATTTTTTTGTCAGATTGGCAAAAAATAATTCCATCATAAATTGAGGAGCATCTATATAATAAAGAATAGGAAGAGAGATAATAATGATATAAAAGGTGAGAAAGTTCAATTGAACAGCTTTTGCTCTGGGCTTGTCACATGTTAACCTCTAACAGCACTTATCTCACCATCTGGCTGTTTGTCTTCTCTGTCCACTAAGAGACTAAGAGTCTCCAGATATCCTAATCTTTATATCTCTAGCAGAGGTGGTACTTAATATTTGCCAAATAAATGAAATAGCAATATTTGGGAGGGGGAGGGGCACAAAGAAAACTAGATAGAAGGTGACAGAGGACAATCTGACTTTGGGTGATGGGTATGCAACATAATTGAATGACAAGATAACCTGGACATGTTATCTTTGAATATATGTATCCTGATTTATTGATGTCACCCCATTAAAAAATTAAATTATTAAAAGGAAAAAAAAACTTTTAAAGTAACAAAACAAGCAATACATCTTACTTAAAAAAATTTTTTTTTCTATTATACCAATGTTAGTATTAAGTGTTACATGAAATTTCACCTCTGAGAGCCTATTTAAAATTCTAACTTGCTTGAAGCACTATGTGAAAATAATTTACTGTTATCCTGACTCTCAAACCCTAAACTCCATCAAATGTGCCTTACTCTTGGCCCTGGCTGGTTGACTCAGCGGTAGACCATCAGCCCGGTGTGTGGAAGTCCGGGTTCGATTCCCAGCCAGGACACACAGGAGAGGCGCCCATTTGCTTTTCCACCTTTCCCCCCTCCTTTCTCTCTGTCTCGCTCTTCCTCTCCTGTAGCCAAGGTTCCATTTGAGCAAATTTGGCTCAGGTGCTGAGGATGGCTCCGTGGCCTCTGCCTCAGGTGCTAGAATGGCTCCAGTTGCAGCGGAGCAATGCCCAGATGGGCAGAACATTGCCCCCCTGGTGGGCATGCCGGGTGGATCCCAGTTGAGCGGTGCATGTGGAAGTCTGTCTGTCTGCTTCCCCGCTTCTCACTTCAGAAAAATACAAAAAAGTGGCTTATTCTTTGCAATCACCAAAGTCATTTGTTCTTCCAGGGCTGGAATAGTAGAAGGCACTGAAAATCAGGATCATATTTCAGTATATGCAGGTAAACAAACTACTCCAAAGATCTACTTAATTCAACTATGTGCTCTTTGTTTTTAACTAGGCTTTATGTCTCCTGGTTGGTTTAAGTGAATTTGATAGCCTTAAAAAAATAACCTGTGGATTGTGTAAATTTTTTCTTTACCACCTAAGGTAACTATTTTACCTTCATAGATGCACTAGATATATCATGTTACAGTACAATAAATAATAGAAACAGGTCTGCTATAGGAATAATAGAAGAGCCTGCCAAGTAGCAGCTGCTTGATGTACATGCAAGTGAGGATTTTCTCCCATCTGGAAAATCCTAAATCCTCATTAATTTTCCCCTAGCAAGGTGTTTCTATTATCAATGCAGAAGCTACTACCATTTCTCTAAATGAGGAGTAGGTTACATTCCTCTGGCCATGAAGAGGCCTGCCCTTGTTTGAGGCTAACCTCTCCTCAAAAATAAATAAGAAAATAAATAAATAAAATATTACCTGATATTAGAATGAGGGATTCCATAGTTATACTCCGAAACATGAGAGACTGTTTGAATAATGGGAATATCACAGTCCCCCAGTTTTGTAGAAAAGTGATTTGATGAAAAGAGTGAAGTGTTAGTTTCTGTTTGCCCATAGGAATCGGCAGCTGTGGCATTCACAATTCTTGTTTTTGTTTGGTACTGGAGATCATCTGGTAGGACGTGTTCCAGCACTTTTAGGTAACTAGATTTCTGTTTATTTGCAGAAAAATCTGATAAATTGCACATTTCATACCCATAGTTGCTGGTAGTTCTGTCTTTGCTGTCAGCAGGAGAATCAAAATGCAGTTGTCTGCGAGGTCCAGAGCTGGGTTCCCAAGGCTTGTTGTACAAGCTGCTTGTCTGAAGAGGATGCTCTGGGCTAGTGACTGCTTTATCTTCTTCCTGCATAATCTTAATGATTTTGATAAGTTGGAAGAGACGTTTCCTGTCGTTCATGTCATGGACTCCCAATTTGGAGTAGTCCTTCATTGTAACTTTTGCTAATTCATCTATTTTCTGGAGGCCAAGGGCAGCAAAATGAGGATAATACTGTGCAAGTTCAGCTTCACAAAGACACTCGTACAACCAGGATGTCATTTTTGTGAATAGGTTTCTATAAATGCTAAAGAAAAAGTTATTAATTTGAAATACAGAATATATAACACAATTATTCCTTTAAAAAATGAAAACCACAAAACATACAAAAAATCTATTCTAGCATACCAAGTTTTCAATAAATATATTTTCTTCTGAAATGATTAAACAGCATTGTATATAAACAAAGATGCTTATGATGTATTTGTAGTAACAGATACAGTTTGTTCATCTGCTTAATAAAAAACTTTCAATTGTTCATATACATAGTTACAGGCACACATACTTAACGCAAGTCACTTACTTATTTCTAGGGAGTTCCATCCAACCTTGCTATGTCTACTTAACACATGCCACAAAATGCTGAAACACTGCTCCCAACCACTGATTGTAGCAGTACTAATTTTAGATGTTCAAGTTAACATTAAGGCATGTTGCACAACTGTTTCCATGATTAATGAAAAAAGGCTAAGAATTCTTTTAGAATGGAAAGCAGAATTAAGTAGCAAACCACAGAGGATTATAAACTAATATAACTCTGAGAAACTCACATATGTATCTGCTGAGTACTGATAAAAGTTAGTTATATGAAGAAGTTAAAAACATCATTAATTTGGGATCTACTGATTCCCAATTTCAGGTCATTCTAAAAGGTAGGTAATTGTAGATGTCTACCTGTACAGAATATGAATAAAAGAGATTACCTATATCCCTGATCTGTGGTGGTACATTCGATAAAGCATTGACCTGGAACCCTGAGGTTGCCAGATTGAAACACTGGGCTTGTCTGGTCAAGGCGCATACAGGAAGCAACTATGAGTTGATGCTTCCTGCTCTCCCCCCTTTTCTTTCCTCTTTTTCTTTTTTCTTTCAGCGAGAGGCAAGGGGGATGGACAGACAGCAACAGACAGACAGGAAGGGAGTGAGATGAAAAGCATGAACTCACAGTTGAGGCACCTCAGTTGTTCATTGATTGCTTTCTCATATGTGCCTTGACCAGGGTGCTCCAGCCAAGCCAGTGACCCCTTGCTCAAGCCAGCAACCTTGGGCTCCAATCCAATGACCTTTGGGCTCAAGCCAGTGACCATGGGGTCATGTCTATGATCCCACATTCAAGTGGGCAACCCCACGCTCAAGCTGGTGACCTCAGGGTTTGAACCTGGGTCCTCAGCCTCTCTGGCTCATGCTCTATCCACTGCACCACAGCCGGGTCAGGCTCTCTTCTCTTTCTAAACTGAATAAATTTAAAAAACAAACAAGACTTTACCCAGGAAATTAATTCTATGTCAAGATACTTAATTAAATACTAATAAATGATGTGGTAATAACATAATCCTGGTCTATTGTTAAAGTCAGGACCTTAAGAAGTTTTTTCATAACACTGTAAAGTTTAAGTTCATGAGAATATTCAAAAGTAACTACATTTTCTTTTAAAAAATTGTTTTATAATTTAGTTTTCAAAATTCAGCCTGACCAAGTGGTGGCACAGTGGATAGAGCATCGGACTGGGACACATCGAAACCCTGAGGTTGCTGGCTTGAGTGTGGGATCATAGACATGAGCCCATGGTCGCTGGATTGAGCCCAAGGTCACTGGCTTGAGCAAGGGGTCACTCACTCTGCTGGAGGCCACTGGTGAAGGCACATATGAGAAAACAATCAAGGAACAACTAAAGTGCCACAACAAAGAATTGAAGCTACTCATCTCTCTCACTTTCTGTCTGTCTGTCTTCTCTGTCACTGTCAAAAAAAAAATTAGTTTTCAAAATTCAATTAGTTCTTGGTAAAACTTTTTGTTTTTTTCATTTTAAATTTTGGTTTCATTCTAGGAGAAAAAGAGAAAAAGTTAGGGCTGGTATTCTGATGAAACCACCCTGCATAATTAATTGCAGAGGAAATGGTATTGAGTCTAAAGAAAAGGCCAAAGGGCTCTGGCTGGATGACTCAGTGGGTTAGAGCATTGCCCTGAAGTGCAGAGGTTGCCAGCTTGATCCCTAGTCAGGACACATATAGGAACTGATTAAATTTCCTGTCTCTCTCTTCCTTTCTCTCAAATCAATAAAATAAACATTAAAATAAAAAAGGAAAAGGCCAAAGGAGCTAAGTTAAAAATCCTTAAACTCATCCTGCCCTTTTCCATTTGTGGCAGATTGAAATAAAATTAAAAGCCATAAATTCTTTGCTGGTCACAAAGCTCATCCTGCCATTTGTGGGTCTGTAATGCTTTCCTTATGACTCCTGAAAGAGCCTCACCTCCACTGGCATCACTTCCATCAAAAGATGGGAGTCTATTTCTCCTTCCATTGCTGGCCTTGTGACTTGTTTTGGTCAACAGAATGTGGTGGAAACTTAGACTTTCACACCTAAGCCTCAAAAGCTTTGCAGTTTCTCCTGTTCTCTTGGAAACTGTTCTGCTGCCCAGCCTACAGCCATCATCAAAGCCAGATGTATGAGAGAAGCCATCTTAGACTATTTAGGTCCTATGGTGCCACCAGATGACTGAAGACACATGAGTGATCCCTGGTGAGACCAGAACTATCTAAGCACAGCCCAAATATCTGACTCACAGAACTATGAGCATTTGAAAATGTTTTAAGCCACTAAGTTTTGGCTTACACAGTAGTAGATAACTACAACACTCCTCTACGGCATTTTTTTTTTTTTTTTTTTGAGAAAGAGACAGAGATAGGAAGGGAGAGAGTAAGGGAGGAGAGAGATGAGGAGCATCAACTTGTAGTTGCGTCACTTTAGTTGTTCATTGATTGCTTCTCATACGTGCCTTGACTGGGGGGCTCTAGCCAAGTCAGCAACCTTGAGATGTCAATGATCCCACACTCAAACTGTGGAGTCTGCACTGAAGTCAGCGACCTAGGGGTTTCTAACCAGAGACCTCAGCATCTCAGGTTGATGCTCTATCCACTGCGCCATGAGTCAAGTCCTTCTATGACTTTAAACGTTATATCTTTGCCTGAAATGTTTCCAACTCCCTCTGCCTACTAAAGTGAGTTATGCTCATCCTTTCAAGATAGCTCAATAGTTACCCCTCACCCTCGTAAAACCTTTCATCTTTCAGCCTCTTCTGTCATTTTACCACCAAACACCCTAATATAGTCATTAAAACAGGCTACCAATCGCTCTACTAGTGTTTCTTTTATCCGGAATACCTGCATTTCCCAGGAAAAACCCTATTTATATTTTTCTTCAGTGAGATAAGCCCTAGTAACGGATAACTGGTATTTCCTCTGTATTTCAGTAATAATAATAGCAGCTAGTATGTATTGAATATTTATTATATACCAGGCACTATTCCAAGTACTTTATTTGTTAACCTCCAAAATATCCTATGAAGTATATAAATGTGTGACTTTCAGCAAGTTACTTATTTAACACCACTGAAACTCATTTTTATCAACTATAAATGGGAATTATATATTATATATATTAACAGTCCCCACAATTCCTAGGGTTAGGATTCAATGAGAAAATACTTGTAAAGCTTGCAGCATGATATGCAGTACTTACTTAGTATCCAATAATTGTTGGTAGTAATTACTACTGTGATTATTTCTGTACTATTATCTTCACCACCTAGCTCAAAACCTAAAACAGAAAAAGTCTCAATGTTTTGGTGTGTTTTAAGTTATTTCTAAGTAGTTATATTCCCTACTTGCCTCAGTCTAACCCAGGGAAATGGGTTAAATGGTATGTAATCTTCTTAATTTCCATAGGCTGTACAAGATCCTGTATTTCAAAACACACTCATTCCCTTGGTTTCATACCAAACATTTCCCAATCTAATTCTGATAATCATGGCTTCTGTTGCATCCCTTAATAAGTATTTGCAAGACTAACTAACATACTCATATTGTAATGCTTAGATATCCCATAATATGGGATGGGGGAAATGCCAGAGATAGCAGTAATCTGGATATATAAAGTAGCCAATGGCATTCTTCTACATAAATTGACAGCATGGTGCTTTTCTTTTATTTATTTATTTATTTATTTATTCATTTTAGAGAGGAGAGGGAGAGACAGAGAGAGAGAGAGAGGAGAGACAGAGAGAGAGAAGGGGGGAGGAGCTGGAAGCATCAACTCCCATATGTGCCTCGACCAGGCAAGCCCAGGGTTTCAAACCGGCGACATCAGCATTTCCAGGTCAATGCTTTATCCACTGCGCCACCACAGGTCAGGCAGCATGGTGCTTTTCTGAGCCCTACAGTTAACCTATGCTCTTTTGTTTTAAAATTAGATACCCTTCTTTGTACCATATTTCATTTTATAAAGGTCCAACCCCTCATGGAGTCCCATGCCAGTTTCATAGGAAAAAAAAACCCCAAAACAAAACCTCCGCGGTTTCTTCAGGGGCAGACATAACAACACTGAAAAAGTTCCCCTGGTGATTATGATTATAATACAATGATAAAGATCTATCAAAATTACAAATGTAAATGAACTAATTCTAGGAACTTAGCCTACAGATATTGTGTACAAGTACAAAATGACACAGGTACAAAATTGTTTATTGTAGCACTTTATGTAATAGCGAAGAAATGGAATAGAGACAGGTTAAATAAATAATGGTAATCCATTAAACAGAATACTATGAAGCAATTACAAAGAATAAGTAAACACTCAATATATTATTGAACAAAAAGCTCTCCAATATATATTAAATGACTAAAGCAAGTTACAGTTTATACAGTAAAAATACCATTTGTTAAAAAGAAAGAGATCATTTATCTATAATAGATCTACTTATTTGCTTACCAGGCATAAAATATCTTTGACAGGATGCACAAGAAAGTAATAATATTAGCCAGTGGCACGGAGTGGGGGGGCACTAGTTGGTGGAGGGTACGAAGACAGACTATTGTGGCCCTGACTGGTTTACTTAGTGGACAGAACATCCACTTGGTGTATCGACTTCTCGAATTTGATTCCTGGTCAGGGAACATAAGAGAAGCAATCATCTGCTTCTCTTCCCCTCCTTCCCCCTTTCTCTCCCTCTTCCCCTCCTGCAGCCAATGGCTCGACTGGTTCAAGTATAGGCTAGGCTCTGAGGATAGCTCAATTGGTCTGAGCATCAGCCCCAGATGGGGATTGCTGGGTGGATCCCGGTCGGGTGCATGCGGAAGTCTCTCACTAGTCTCCCTCCTCTCACTTAAAAAAAAAAAAAAAGACCGCCTGATCAGGTGGCGGCGCAATGGATAGAGTGTCAGGCTGGGACGCAGAGGACCCAGGTTCAAAACCCCAGGTCACCAGCTTGAGCGCAGGGTCACTGGTTTGAGTGTGGTATCATAGACATGATCCCATGGTTGCTGGCTTGAGCCCAAAGGTTGCTGGCTTGAAGCCCATGGATGCTGACTTGAGCCCAAGGTCACTGGCTTGAGCGAGGGGTCACTCACTCTGCTGTAGTTCTCCGACCTCGTTAAGGCACATATGAGAAAGCAATCAATGAACAACTAAGGTGCTGCAATGAAGAATTGATGCTTCTCATTTCTCTCCCTTCCTGTCCGTCTGTCCCTGTCACACACACGCACAAAAAAGACTATTCTATACTAATAAATGCTAGTAGTTATTATTATATTATTTTTCCTTTTTTTTTTTTAATAGAGAGAGGGGATGGGGTGGAGCAGAGACAGAAAGAGAGAAACATCAATTTGTTGTTCCACTTATGTATACATTCATTGGTTGATTTTTGTATGTTCCCTAACTGGGGAACTAACTCACACCTTGGCAGATTGGGATGATGCTCTACTCAACTGAGCTACTCAGCCAGGCCTATAGTGTTAATTCTTAAAGAGAAAAGCAATATGATTCCACTCAACCTAGCACTGTGCTAGATATGTGTGCAACAAGTGTTGAATGAACAGAATCTGCTTAGATAGGACAAAGGACAAAAAATTCAACCATTTCTATTTTTTACCCAATGCAACTAAATGATTACAAGATTCCGTTAAGCCTGCTTATGTGGCTAGGGAGCCATTTTCTAGTTTCCTAATTCTCTTCAAGTCTCATCACCTAAAATAAAAGAGACAACTAGGGTTCTCACAACCTATAATAAACTAATATATAAAATGTCTTTACCGTGCCTTGGCTGGTTGGCTCAGTGGGAAAGCGTCAACCTGGCATGCAGGAGTCCCAGGTTGGATTCCCGGCCAGGGCACACAAGAGAAGTGCCCATCTGCTTCTTCACCACTCCCCCTCTCCTTCCTCTCTGTCTCTCTCTTCCACTCCTGCAGCCAAGGCTCCATTGGAGCAAAGTTGGCCTGGGCGCTGAGGATGGCTCTGTGGGCTCTGCCTCAGGCACTAGAATGGCTCTGGTTGCAACAGAGCGACGCCCCAGATGGGCAGAGCATCACCCCCTGGTGGGCATGCTGAGTGGATCCCGGTTGGGCGCATGTGGGAGTCTGTCTGACTGCCTCCCCGTTTCCAACTTCAGAAAAATACAAAATAAAATAAAATGTCTTTACCAACATCACCCTGAACACTTAATAAAGTTCAAAGAAACATTTTCTATAACAAGGCTAATCTCTTTCAGCAAACAGTCCATAGTCATACTACTTTGATGATGTGATTAAATGAAAATGTATTGAGTTCTATAGGTATATTTTTTATTTATTCATTTTTTTTAGAGAGAGAGGAGAGAGAGAAAGAGAAAGAGAAAGAGGGGGAAAGAGCAGGAAGCATCAACTCCCATATGTGTCCCAGGCAAACCCAGGGTTTTGAACCGGCGACCTCAGCATTCAAGGTCGACGTTTTACCCACTGCGCCACCACAGGCCAGACTCCTATAGGTATTGACAGTAAAATTAGATGTTAAAATACTCTAATGGCCCTGGCCGGTTGGCTCAGTGGTAGAGCGTCGGCCTGGCGTGAAGAAGTCCCGGGTTCGATTCCCGGCCAGGGTACACAGGAGAAGTGCCCATCGGCTTCTCCCCCCCTCCCCCTCTCCTTCCTCTCTGTCTCTCTCTTCCCCTCCCGCAGCGAGGCTCCATTGGAGCAAAGATGGCCCGGGCGCTGGGGATGGCTCCTTGGCCTCTGCCCCAGGCGCTAGAGTGGCTCTGGTCGCAACAGAGCGATGCCCCGGAGGGGCAGAGCATCGCCCCCTGGTGGGCAGAGCGTTGCCCCCTGGTGGGCGTGCCGGGTGGATCCCAGTCGGGCGCATGTGAGAGTCTGTCTGACTGTCTCTCCCCGTTTCCAGCTTCAGAAAAATACAAAAAAAAATAATAAAAATAAAATACTCTATACATGTATTACTTATGCAGCAGATTCTGTAAAGCCCTACTGAGTGACTGGCTAATGGCAGCACTCAAAAATATTATTAGCCCTGACCAATAGCTTGGTTGGTTAGAGCAGTGGTCTCCAACCCCCGGGCCATGGACCGGTACCGATCCATGGGCCATTTGGTACCAGTCCACAGTGAAAGAATAAATAACTTACATTATTTCCGTTTTATTTATATTTAAGTATGAACGATGTTTTATTTTTAAAAAATGACCAGATTCCCTTTGTTATATCCGTCTAAGACTCACTCTTGATGCTTGTCTCAATCACGTGATACATTTATCCATCTCACCCTAAAGGCCGGTCTGTGAAAATATTTTCTGACATTAAACCGGTCCGTGGCCCAAAAAAGGTTGAGGACCACTGGGTTAGAGCATTGTCCCAAAGCACAGAGGTTGCCAGTTTGATCCCCAGTCACAGCACATACAGGATCGGACCAATGTTCCTGTCTGTCTGACTCTCTTACCCTCTTCTCTCACTAAAATCAATAAATTAAAATTAAAAAATTTTTTTTATTATAGCCCTGGTTGAATAGCTCAGTTGGATATAACATCATCTGGATAAGCTAAAGTTGTGGATTCCATCTCAATCAGAGCACATACAAGAATCAACTAATGAATGCATAAATAAGTGGAACAACAAATTGATCTCTCTCTCTCTCCTCCTCTCTCTAAAATCAAAAAGTAAAAAAATTTAAAATTTTATCAAAAATTTCAAGCCCTGGCTGGTGGGCTCAGTGGTAGAGCATCGGCCTGGTGTGTGGATGTCCCAGGTTTGATTCCTGCTCCGGTACACAGGAAAAGCAACCATTTGCTTTTCCACCCGCCCCCCACCCCTCTTCTCTCTCTCTTCCCCTCTCACAGCCATGGCTCGATTAGTTTGAGTGCATCAGTCCTGGGCACTGAGGTTGGCTCCAAGGAGCCTTTGCCTCAGGTGCTAAAAATTGCTTGGTTGCAAACATGGCCCCAGATGGGCAGAGCATAGGCCCCAGACAAGGATTGCTGGGATGGGGTGGGGGTGATCCTGGTCAGGGCACATGTGGGGGTCTCTCTATCTCCCCTCCTCTCACATGGAAAAAAAAAGAAAAAAATTTCAAGCCACAAAAGTAAGTAGAATTGTACCATAAACACTCAGTTATCCACCCCTAGATTCTTTAATTATCAAAATTTGTCATACTTGTTTCCTCTATCCTTTCTTTGCTGAAATATTGTAAAATAAATACCAGATTATCATTTCATTTCACCTTTAAGTTAATTTAAATGGATATTTTCTTATATAACCACAATGTCATTATTATACTTAATCAAATTTAAAGTAATTCTTTGGTGTCTTATACTCAATCCATAATCCTATTGCCCCAAGTTATCTTTAAAATTACTTTAAAAAGTTTTTTAAATATCTACTGTAAGGTCGGTGGATAATGGGGGATGGTCACGTGGGGAACTCAGACCCATGAACTTTGGCTAGGACCGCCCACAACCAAGCGTGCCAAAAGAGGCTTCACAGGAACCGTTTGCAAAAAAGCAACCGTCTACCAGCCAGTGGGATTTCACCACGTCATGTTAGCTCGACTTCCCTAGAGGGACCCCTTTAAATATCTCCCATGTGGTTTAATCCGTGCAACTTCTCTGGCCTCCATCTTACCTCGGGGCCAGGGAACCTTGCCGGGCGGGATGCGCGCTCTGTATTCAATAAAGCCGTTTGCTATTCCACACTTTGTGGCTCTGGCCTCTTCCTTCCTTCTCGGCGGGGAAAAATACCTTACATTTTGGTGCCGAAACCGGGAGGAGTCAGAAGTCCGCAAGGACCGCTCCTCTTCCTCATCCCCTCCGAGAAAGAACCAGGAAAAAGAACCAGGATCTCCGACCTTCCACCCACTTCGGCGCATGGTGCAGTAAGTCCCCTGCCTCCAGCCTTCCTCTCAGTTCTTTCCTCCGAGACTCCTGAAACCGTGGCTACGTCAGGGAATTCTTTTCTGTTCCGAGTGAGTGTGGGCTTGTGGAGACCTCCCCAAGCACATCCACTTTCCACTTTCGTCCGTGGCCAGACCTTGAGTTTTTAGGACGCTAATACTCAACACTGACCACTCCGAGGACTGAGGGCGGCTGTTGTGGCACAGGAATCTCCCTCCCTAAGGAAGAAGAAACTGTTCTTCTTCTCTGCTGTGGCCAGACCACAGAACCCACTCAATTAGCCTCCTGAAGGGACTTTCAGTGTTAACACCCTCACCAATTTATCGCCAAAAAAGCTGGGAACTGATTGGAGATTTCTTACATTCATGGCTTCTAATTATTCGCGCACCTGTCCTTAATTTCTGTGCCGCCTGTTCCATACCGTGCAGGCATTTTTCTGGCCAGAGAAACCTCACCTAAAACCTCCACTCCTGATCTTTCCTTCTCCGTGGACTCCCAACTCTCTTTCCCTCCTGCCTGACCCCTGGGGTCGCCTATCTCTCTCTCTCTCTCTCTCTCTCCCACCCCTCCCACCCCTCTCTCGGGACTTTTCTCTGGTCCCTCTGCGGACCTCTTTTGTGCTCAGTTCTCTTCCCTCTGAGAGCCCCCTCCCTTCCCTTCTCAAAAACCTGTTTCTTATTCACCACTACCATCTCTTTCTCCTCCCCTGCTGGCCAGGGGCCCCTCCCTTCACTGTGTTCTTAAACCCTTCCTCCGTCAGGCCATTCTCAGCCTGGCATTGGATCTTACACCGGTATTCAGGACGTCCAACCCCAAATCTCTTGCAGGAAGTTCTGGCCCTGCCCTGCCTTTGGCTCCAGCGTTTCCTGCGGGATCTGGGTGCCGGGTTCCGCACGAGCCCCCCTCCTCTTATTCCCAAACCCCCAAACCCCTATCCGGAACCTGTGAACACGGCATTTAAAGTTTTTAACAGTCCGAATTAGTAAAAACAGGCCAAAGCTGTTCGCCAGGGCCGCATGCAGCAGAAGGTAACGCTCCAAACCCAAACTCTTGTGGCAACCCTGAGACTAGCAGAGCCACCAGCAGCTTGCTTTAAGTGTGGCAAGCAGGACCACTGGTCCCGGCAGGGCCCCTGCCAGCAGCTGCCCACTGAGCCCTGCCCTGACTGCAAGCAGCCCAGTCACTGGCGGAGCAATTGCCCCTTTGGGCAACAGGTTTTTCCTCAGTGCCTCTACGTGGAGGACAAGCCACCCAAATGGGAAGACCAATCCAGCCAGGTGGGTGCATCACTCAAACTCCTAGGACACGGCCTGGACTCGGAGAACCCAGGGTATGCTGCAACAAGTGGGTAAGTTCATCTCATTTCTTGTGGACACAGGGGCTGCCTTCTCTGTTTTGCCATCACACTCTGGACCTCTAGTTCCCTCACAGGTCTCAGTTATGGGAATAGATGTAACCCCTTCCTTTCCCCTTTTAACGCCACTCCTGACATGCAGTTCTGCCTCAAGCTTGCCTCCTTACAGGACCACTGGCAGTCAGGACCACTGGACTCCATCCATCTCCAGCTCACCAAAAGGCTGGACCCTGCAAATCCCCCTATTACTCCTCTTTTTTTTTAATCCTTACAGGACTGCATCCGCGAAGTTTCTCCAATCACGGCCACACAGATGTTCCCCCTGACACCCCTCAAAGCCACCACCTTCTGATCTCCCCCTCCCCATGACGCCCCTATTCAGCAGGAAGTAGCCAGATGAATAAACGGCGTCCCTTTTCTATTTAACACAAAAGGTCAGAATGTAAGGTCGGTGGATAATGGGGGATGGTCAGGTGGGGAACTCAGACCCGTGAACTTTGGCTAGGACCGCCCACAACCAAGCGTGCCAAAAGAGGCTTCACAGGAACAGTTTGGAAAAAAGCAACCGTCTACCAGCCAGTGAGATTTCACTACGTCATGTTAGCTCGACTTCCCTAGAGGGACCCCTTTAAATATCTCCCACGCGGTTTAATCCGTGCAACTTCCCTGGCCTCCATCTTACCTCGGGGCCAGGGAACCTTGCCGGGCGGGATGCATGCTCTGTACTCAATAAAGCCATTTGTTATTCCACACTTTGTGGCTCAAGCCCTCTTCCTTCCTTCCCAGCGGGTAAAATATCTTACATCTACCTACCTACTTTTAACATTTTATTTACCGATATTATAGAGGTAGGGGGAGCAAGAAATATCAACTCATAGTTGCTTCACTTTAGTTGTTCATTGATTGCTTGCCGTATGTACCTTGACTGGGCAAGCCCAGGACTTCAAACCAGCGACCTCAGCATTCCAGGTCAACCCTTTATCCAATGCGCTACTACAGGCCAGGCAAAATATATATTTTTAAAATATCCTTTTTTTAAAAAAAAAAAATTATTTATTTATTTTTTTTTGTATTTTTCTGAAGCTGGAAACGGGGAGGCAGACAGACTCCCGCATGCGCCTGACCAGGATCCACCCGGCACGCCCACCAGGAGGCGATGCTCTGCCCATCCAGGCCATCGCTCTGTCGCGACCAGAGCCACTCTAGCGCCTGGGGCAGAGGCCAAGGAGCCATCCCGAGCGCCCGGGCCATCTTTTGCTCCAATGGAGCCTTGGCTGCGGGAGGGGAAGAGAGAGACAGAGAGGAAGGAGAAGGGGAGGGGTGGAGAAGCAGATGGGAGCCTCTCCTGTGTGCCCTGGCCGGGAATCGAACCTGGGACTTCCGCACGCCAGGCCAACGCTCTACCACGGAGCCAACCAGCCAGGGCCTAAAATATCCTTTTACAAAAAAAAAAAAAAATCTTTTTGTTCAAATCAGAATCCAGACAAGGTACATATCTGGTGGTATGTCTTAAGTCTTTTTTTTTTAATAGGGTAGTACCTAATCCTTTTTTCCCCTTTCTATTCAATTGACTTGTTGCAGAAATTTAATATGTTCCATGTTTGGGACACACTTATACTAAAAAAATCATTCACTAGTTATTGGAAATTCAAATTTAACCAGGTGTCTTGCTTTGTTTTGGCTTAATATGGCAACCTTATACTAGAATCAAGTTCCACATTTCAGACAAAAATACTTCACAGGTGTTACTGTGTACTTCATAATACATCACATCAAAATATACATGAATGTCTGCAAATTGCAGCCTCATTCCTTCATTGTAAAGTTTTCTCATCAACCAATTCACTGGCATCATCCATTAATGATAACTACCTGCCTCAATTATTTCATAAGAGGTTGCAAAATGGTGATTTTCTGAATTTATCTTTTTTTTTGTAGAGTTTTTCTGTAAAGAACTTTCTGTCAAAAACTAGGGCTCTTTGGTTATCCAAAGTAGAGTTTATACATGAAAGCAGGCATAAAGGTATTCTTTCCTTTTAATTTTCAAGTGTCAGAGTAATCAGTAGTGTCCTAGTTACTTTGGATGGTGTGCAATGAGTTCTTTCAGGTTTTTTTCTTTTGGAGGGGTTCAAATTCATTATAAACTCATGGGTTTTTATATAGTTCATGTATTCCAATTAATTGTCTTAAGTCTTTGACATCTTCATCTTATATATTTCATAGCCAAAACCTAAAATTGGCTTTCCTCCAAGAAACTGGAAGTAGCTACCCATTGTCTCACATTTAGCTGATAGTTATGCATTCCCAGCAGGAAAGGAAAAGAAAGCACAGCACCTGACCTGTGGTGGTGCAGTGGATAAAGCGCTGATCTGGAATGCTAAGGCTGTCAGTCCAAAACCTCAGGCTTGCCTGGTCATGGCACATGTAAGAAGCAAGTACTACAAGTTGAAGCTTCCTGTTCCTTCCTCTGCCTTTCTATCTTCTCTCCAAAATCAATAATAAAATCTTAAAAAAGGAAGGAAGGAAGGAAGAAAGGGAGGGAGGGAGGGAGAGGAAAGAAAAAAGGAAGGAAAGAAGGAAGCAGGCAAGCAAGCAAGCAAGCAGAAAGGGCCTGGGCATTAGGGAAAGAGAAAAAGAGTAAGCACAATCACATTGGTCCTTCTCTTCCCTTTGGAGATCAGGACAGCTCTTTATAGCCACAACTAGCTAATCCAGAAAGGTCACTACTCCTTTCATATCTGAGTTACTGAATAGTCTCTGTAGGTCAATTTTCAACTTCTCCGTCGACTCCAAACAATTAGTTGTGGCTTCTGGAAGGACTTAATTAAGGACTTTGAGACATTTACAACCATTAAAAGAATACAGGATGAGCCTTACCAGGCGGTGGCGCAGTGGATAGAGCGTCAAACTGGGATGCGGAGGACCCAGGTTTGAGACCCTGAGGTTGCCAGCTTGAGCGAGGGCTCATCTGGTTTGAGCAAGGCTCACCAGCTTCAGCCCAAGGTCGCTGGCTCGAGCAAGGGGTTACTCAGTCTGCTGAAGGCCCATGGTCAAGGCATATATGAGAAAGCAATCAATGAACAACTAAAGTGTCGCAACGAAAAACTGATAATTGATGCTTCTCATCTGTCATTCTGTCCCTGTCTATCCCTCTCTCTGACTCTCTCTCTGTCTCTGAAAAAAAAAAAAAAGAATATAGGATGAGAAAAGATGAGAAACCGGGGACTGGAAGTTATAAAGTCATTTCCATTTCATTTTTGTGCCCCTCAAATTTTAAAGAATTTACCATTGATTCGTTTGTTATACTGTGACTATAAGGATGCAAATGGAGTTCCTCAATATAAAGGTAATAGAATGTAATAATTACTAGGAAGCAGAACAAATAGAATACAGGGCCAAAAATTGTATTAAATTAATTATGTCAAATATTTAAAGAAATTTGTCTGATCTCAAATGTCTTCTACAACTTACTAGTTCATAAAGATTCAGATTAAAATGACAAATGGGTAAAGGAAACGTCAGGTGACAAGGTTGATGATTGTTGATTTGATTTATTTGAGCATTCCTAGTATCTCAGCTCTAAATTTACTGGGTAACCTAGACCAAAGAGGACAAAAATATAGTCTACAAATATATATCTGTGCTGCTTTCTTTCTCCTGTGCCCATGGTAAATAACCCAAATCTACTTCAATGTTTTTTCTTATTAAGCTCTGGAAAAGCCTTAGAAACCCCGTTAGAATTATATGTGCAAGATACTGTACAATTCCATGAGTTTTGACAGCTATATATACCTGTAAAACCACCAACACAATGAAAATACAGAATATCACCCTCAAAAGATTCCTCATGCATCTTTACATCCATCATTCCTGCTGCCCCCAGACCTAGGCAACCATGATCTGCTTTCTATATTAGTTTGCATTTTCTAAAAATTTGATGTAAATGGAATTATACCATATATTCTCTTTTGTATCTGGCTTTTTTCAGTTAGCATAATGATTTGAGACTTATCCATAATACACATATCATACACACAGGTATACCCATTTTACTTTGGAGGAGAAAGACCAGAGTGAAGGAGTGAGTTGTCCAAGATAACACAGCTCTTTCAAGTGATATTTCTAAGATTTAAACTTAGGTCTTTTTTTTTTTTTTTTTTTTTTTTTACAGAAACAGAGTCAGAGAGAGGGACAGACAGACAGGAACGAAGAGATGAGAAGAATCAATCATTAGTTTTTTGGGGTTTTTTTAATCATTAGTTTTTCGTTGCGCATTGAGACACCTTAGTTGTTCATTGATTGCCTTCTCATATGTGCCTTGACCGTGGGGCTTCAGCAGACCGAGTAACCCCTTGCTCGAGCCAGCGACCTTGGGTCCAAGCTGGTGAGCTTTTGCTCAAACCAGATGAGCCCGCACTCAAGCTGGTGACCTCAGGGTCTTGAACCTGGATCCTCGGCATCCCAGTCTGATGCTCTATCCATTGCGCCACCGCCTGGTCAGGCTAAACTTAGGTCTTGTCATGGCTACTCCCATGTTCTTTTCATTATTGCATGTTGCATCTTTCAGAAGTAGCTGTAAAACAGCTCCGTTGCCAGTCCCCCTAAATGGGGCCACCATCAACCCAGATCAGTAGACTGGCTGCTTCCTGCAGATCTGTGGCAGCATGGAATCTGACAGCTGCCACCACCAGAAAAATGCCCTGCAAATCAGCAAAATCCAACAGGGGACAGATGGGGGAGTTTTTACATGTAGGACTCACTCACATTCAGTTCCACAAGTCTGCAGAGTTCTCCTTCGTGACAAACCCAGAGACTGCTAGGTTTCAGCTGTTGGGGTAACAATCAGAAATAGTCTTAGAAGAAACCTAGTTGGCAGAAATTCAAATGTTCTTATTCTGGTGGCAGAGAAAATAAACTGGAAGGGGAACACATGAAACTTTATACACAATTAAGGAAGTTTATTCACATTCCAGGATGTGGAAAAGATCCAACTATTTAACATACTCCCTCAAACTCTTCATTTATCTACCTTAACTATGTAACTCAACCCGCCAAAATTGCCTGAAACTGAAATTGGAATTAGATAACTCTCAGTCTGTGTACCCTTGGGCAAAGTCACTTAGTTCCTCTGAATTTCATCTCCCTCTCTCAAAGGATGCAGTAAGATATTTATGTAAAATGAATTTGAAAACAACTGTATAAAGTACTCCATAAGGATAGGGCCAAGTTCTCGTATTCAGCACTGCATCACTGCGCCTGGCATGTAGGATGGCTGCCTTATTAGAAACAAATATATATATATAAGCCATATGAATGACTTTTAACACTTTTAAAAGATGGTTTCATGGCCCTGGCCAGTTGGCTCAGCGGTAGAGCGTCGGCCTGGCGTGCGGGGAACCTGGGTTCGATTCCCGGCCAAGGCACATAGGAGAAGCGCCCATTTGCTTCTCCACCCCCCCTCCTTCCTCTCTGTCTCTCTCTTCCCCACCCGCAGCCAAGGCTCCATTGGAGCAAAGATGGCCCGGGCGCTGGGGATGGCTCCTTGGCCTCTGCCCCAGGCGCTGGAGTGGCTCTGGTCGCGGCAGAGCGACGTCCCGGAGGGGCAGAGCATCGCCCCCTAGAGGGCAGAGCGTCGCCCCTGGTGGGCGTGCTGGGTGGATCCCGGTCGGGCACATGCGGGAGTCTGTCTGACTGTCTCTCCCCGTTTCCAGCTTCAGAAAAATACAAAAAAATAAATAAATAAATAAAAAATTTAAAATTTAAAAAAGATGGTTTCATTTACAGGAAGTCCTCACTTAACTTCGTTAATAGGTTCTGTAACTAAGAGAAATAATGTATAATAAAACCAATTTTACTACAGGTTAATACCTGATAAAAACAAGAGTTAAATTCCTATGGCATCTCATCAATGTTGTAACAAAACAGTATTATTAGAGGACCTGTCATAACTGACTGGTGAAAAGATGAATATATAACACAGAATCAAAAAGAGATTACAGCCTGACCTGTGGTGGCGCTGTGGATGAAGTGTTGACCTGGAATAATGAGGTTGCTGGTTTGAAACCCTGGGCTCGCCTGGTCAAGGCACATACAAGAAGCAACTACTATGAGTTGACCACCCCCACCTCTCTCTCTACTCTAAAATGAATAAAATCTTTTTTTTAAAAAAAGGTAAGAGATTACAGATACTACAGATGTATTATACTTGCAAAATATACTAATTAACAGTAATATTATGTGTAAGCATCTACTAATTTAAAACTGTTTCAATAATGACAATTGTACAAGTACTTTTCTCTCCTTCATTGGCATAAATAGTTGACATAACATGTCTGATTACCATATATAATGTTAAGATAGATGATGGTACATATCAAAAGACCAACACTTGATACAAATATGTCATGTGTATGTGCAGTCTTAATCATTTTTTCATCAACTTTACTGAGGTATAATTTATATATAATAAACTAGATCCATTTTATTTTGTTTTTGTTTTTTTTTACAGAAAGAGAGTCAGAGAGAGGGATAGATAGGGACAGACAGACAGGAACGGAGAGAGATGAGAAGCATCAATTATCAGTTTTTCGTTGCAACACCTTAGTTGTTCATTGATTGCTTTCTCATATGTGCCTTGACCGTGGGCCTTCAGCAGACCGAGTGACCCCTTGCTCGAGCCAGAGACCTTGGGTCCAAGCTGGTGAGCTTTGCTCAAACCAGATGAGCCCGCGTTCAAGCTGGCGACCTCAGGGTCTCAAACCTGGGTCCTCTGCATCCCAGTCCGACGCTCTATCCTCTGTGCCACCGCCTGGTCAGGCTAGATCCATTTTAAGTGTATACTTTTGAGTCTTTTTTTTCAGTTCTATGAGCCTTGATAAATATTTACCCATGTGACCACGACATCAATCAAAATAAAATTAAAACAATCCCATCAGTCACTTCTGAAAGTTCCTAATATCCCTTAGGAATCAATCCTCTCCTCTACCCTTGGCCCCAGGTAATCTCTGATCTGCTTTCTGTCACTATAGATGAGTTGTTCTAGAATTTCTCATAAAAAATCATATAGTGTCATTGTTATTTTATATCTACACAATACATGGAGACTGAAAAGATTTTCCACTTGGTTTTGTAATTTTTTTTCATAGGCTTTTGGAAACAAGTTAAAATGACCATACTATTATTCATAGCTCTTTTTTCACTGAACTAAATGTTTGCTAATAAAGATACTTCCTAAATTAGTCTAACTTTTTTTAGGTTAACCTGAGAAAAACAAAGTTAGTGAAACAAACAAACAAATATACATATAGAGTCAATGACTTGGAAAAGTATTCTATATTAAAAAAAAATTGAAGCAATCCCATGGGTAGATAGGGTGTTTTACTAAAAGAGTTAGTGGAAGACAATTCATTAACTAACATAAACCCAGGAACAGAGAATATAATTTCAAAAAACTTGAAGAAAATATCAGAATCTACTGTTGCCTGATTTCGTACTTGTCCATGGGGGGGGGGGGATAGAAATGGCTCAATTTCTAAAGCATCTAAGTTATTCTTAGTATCATAAATTCATGTGACATCCCAAGTACTTCAATTATCAAAAAGGAAATAAAGCCTGACCAGGCGGTGGCGCAGTGGATAGAGCGTCGGACTGGGATGCGGAAGACCCAGGTTCGAGACCCCGAGGTCGCCAGCTTGAGCGCGGGCTCATCTGGTTTGAGGAAAAGCCCACCAGCTTGAATCCAAGGTCGCTGGCTCCAGCAAGGGGTTACTCGGTCTGCTGAAGGCCCCCGGTCAAGGCACATATGAGAAAGCAATCAATGAACAACTAAGGTGTTGCAACGCGCAATGAAACACTAATGATTGATGCTTCTCATCTCTCTCCGTTCCTGTCTGTCTGTTCCTGTCTATCCCTCTCTCACTCACTCTCTGTCTCTGTAAAAAATAAATAAAATTTAAAAAAAATAAAAGGAAATAGAAAAAATAGGGGCAATAAATCCCTCTAGGACATCATTAAATATTAACAACTCTCTTGAGATATAATTCACAAACCAGAAAACTCCCATTTAAAGTATATAATTCAACATTTTTAGTTGAATTTAGAGTTGTGCAACTCTAAATTTAGAATATTTTTGTCACTCCAAAAAGAAACCTTGTGATATTAAATTTTACATTACACTAGCATGTAGAAAGGGAAAAGTTTTTCCCCTAAAACATTCATTTCTATAATCATCAAAAATAAAATTAATCATGGAAAAGACTGAAAAAGGTATTGACATTTTCTTTAGAAATCTGAGCTGTGGTTAGAGTTACCAAGAATGAATATGCAGCCTGACCTGTGATGGCGCAGTGAATAAAGCGTCAGCCTGGAACACTGAGGTTGCCGGTTCGAATCCCTGGGCTTGCCTGGTCAAAGCACATAGGGGAGTTGATGCTTCCTGCTCCTCCCCCCTTCTCTCTCTCTCTCTCTCTCTCTCTCTCTCTCTCTCTCTCCTCTCTTTTTAGAAATAAATAAATAAAATCTAAAAATATATATAAAAAAAGAATGAATATGCTAAATCTCCCTTGTTTTTCTCTAAAATCAGTAACAACAAAAAGCCTTACTCAGTTGTACATATATTTCACAGTACCACATAATCTTTGCTATTTTTATAATGGGTATTTAAATACTGTAATTCTCATTAAAGACGTTTTTATTTCTCTTACAGAGAAAAGGAAAATGTGGCTTTGGGTAACCTCTAAAGTAGCTGAAAATATTTCTGTGCTAACAGCCTTTTAAAAAATATTCAGTCTGACCTGTGGATAAAGTGCAGTGGATAAAGCATTGACCTGGAACACTGAGGTCACCAGTTCAAAATCCTGCGCTTACCTGGTCAAGGCACATATGGGAGTTGATGCTTCCTGCTCCCCCCCCCCCTTTCTCCTCTCTCCAAAAATAAAGAAATAAAATCTAAAAATAAAAATTAGGCCCTGGCCAGTTGGCTCAGTGGTAGAGCGTTGGCCTGGCGTGCGGGGGACCCGGGTTCGATTCCCGGCCAGGGCACATAGGAGAAGCGCCCGTTTGCTTCTCCACCCCCCCCCCCTCCTTCCTCTCTGTCTCTCTCTTCCCCTCCCGCAGCCAAGGCTCCATTGGAGCAAAGATGGCCCGGGTGCTGGGGATGGCTCCTTGGCCTCTGCCCCAGGCACTAGAGTGGCTCTGGTCGAGGCAGAGCGACGCCCCGGAGGGGCAGAGCATTGCCCCTGGTGGGCGTGCCGGGTGGATCCCGGCCGGGCGCATGCGGGAGTCTGTCTGACTGTCTCTCCCCGTTTCCAGCTTCAGAAAAATGCAAAAAAATAAATAAATAAAAATTAAAAAATACTCAAATTTATTACAGAAATAAGTCATGTTCCCAAGTTTTGAAAAATTCTTTCCATTCAACAATGAAATTTTAATTATTTATCCTGAAATAACTGAAAGTTCACAAATGCCAGAAATAACCAGATCATTTGTGAGGTAATTAAAAAGTACAGCCAAACAGTAAACGGAACCTATATGTACTAATCATAAATAGAACTTGATAAATAAATACAACTTGAAAAATTCTTTAAATGACCATTACATTTTTAAATAAACATTTCTGCATGGAAAAGCTTTTAATTTTTTTTTTTTTTTTTTGCATTTTTTCTGAAGCTGGAAACAGGGAGAGACAGTCAGACAGACTCCCGCATGCGCCTGGCCGGGATCCACCCGGCACGCCCACCATGGGGCGACGCTCTGCCCACCAGGGGGCGATGCTCTGCCCATCCTGGGCGTCGCCATGTTGCGACCAGAGCCACTCTAGCGCCTGAGGCAGAGGCTACAGAGCCAACCCCAGCGCCCGGGCCATTTTTGCTCCAATGGAGCCTTGGCTGCGGGAGGGGAAGAGAGAGACAGAGAGGAAGGCGCGGCGGAGGGGTGGAGAAGCAAATGGGCGCTTCTCCTGTGTGCCCTGGCCGGGAATCGAACCCGGGTCCTTCGCACGCTAGGCCGACGCTCTACCGTTGAGCCAACCGGCCAGGGCTAATTTTTAACTTATTTATTTTTTGAGACATAGAGAGAAGTGGGGGGAAGGGAGAGAGATGAGAAGTATCCACTTGTAGTTGCATCACTCCAGATGTTCATTGATTGCTTCTCATTGACTGCTTCTCATAGGTGCCCTGGGTATGTGTATGTGGTTGGGGGCTCAAGCCAGTGACCTTGGGCTCAAGCCAGCAACCTTTGGATTCAAGTCAGAGATCTTGGGATCATGTTAATGAACCTGTGCTCAAGCTGGTGAGGCTGTGCTCAAACCAGTGAACTCAGAATTTCAGACCTGGGATGCCACTCTTCATCCACTGCACCACCACTGGTCAGGCTGAAAAAGCTTTTTAAAAGACACATTCAGCAAGTTACATTTATGAAATGTAAAAGGATAATATCTACTTCTAAATATGATTGATTTTATTATGTTCAAGAGAAAATTCTTAATGAAATGGCAGAGAACACATGGTTGTCTAGAAAAAGAAAATAAAGGGGCAGTGAAGCAGAAGGTTATCTTTCCCAAAGGGAAAAAAGTGTGGAAGAAAAAAATACACTAAATTAGAGAAGGCAGAGAGTTCTGGAGAGCTTTCACAGTAAAGAATCATGGGGGTGGCCCTGGCAGGTTGGCTCAGCGGTAGAGCGTTGGCCCGGCGTGCAGGGGACCCGGGTTCGATTCCCGGCCAGGGCACATAGGAGAAGCGCCCATTTGCTTCTCCACCCCCCCCTCCTTCCTCTCTGTCTCTCTCTTCCCCTCCCGCAGCCAAGGCTCCATTGGAGCAAAGATGGCTCGGGCACTGGGGATGGCTCCTTGGCCTCTGCCCCAGGCACTAGAGTGGCTCTGGTCGCAACAGAGCGACGCCCCGGAGGGGCAGAGCATCGCCCCTGGTGGGCAGAGCATCGCCCCCTGGTGGGCGTGCCGGGTGGATCCCAGTCGGGTGCATGCAGGAGTCTGTCTGACTGTCTCTCCCCATTTCCAGCTTCAGGGGGAAAAAAAAAAAGAATCATGGGGGTAAATCAGAACATAGAAAAACAGTTTGTTATTATTTTATGAAGTTGAGTTTTCATGTACCATACAACCAAGCAACTCAACCCAAGAAAAACTGTTGCAGATGTGCATTAGGAGGCGCATACAAAAATTTTCATAGCAGTACTGTTCACAAGAGCCAAAAACTGAAAAAAACCTGAATGTTCATTGTCTGGAGAATAATAGATAAGTACATTTGGCATATTCAGATAATGGAACATTATGCAATAATGACAACAGAACAAATTAACAGCTACCCTAAACAATTTATCAAATATCACCAACATAATGAGAAGAAAAACAAATTCCAGAAAACAATGTACCTTCCTATAGGTTCAAAAGCAAGCAAATCCAATGTTACTCAAGTATCTAAACACAAAATGTATTAATAGGATAATGGTTACCGCTGAGGAGAGAGCAGGGAAATGGGGAACAGGAGAACATAGGGAGATTGTGTGCTAGGTCTTGGGTATTTATTCATTTGTCTTATACTGTGTAACTTACATATGTTTCACACATTCTTTGGTATGTACAACATTATATTTGCGTAAGATAAAGAATAAAAAAGGTCAAGACAAGATGACGCTGGAGTAGGCGGATGTACCAACATCCACCTCCCAGAACCAAAGTGGATTACAAACTAATTTTAAGAACTATCATCTGGAAAAACCAACTTTGGACTAAACTAAGAGGACTCTTCAACCAAGGAACACTGAAGAAGCCACACCGAGACTGGTAGGAAAAGCGGAAACGTGGAGAGGGCTACCCAGCTCCCCGGAGCGAACGGCAGCCGGGAGAGACTCGTGTGGTAGGAAATGAGTTTAGCAGAGAGGGGAGGGTCCTGAGCCCTGGAGCCCAGAGGAGGCATAAGGAAAGTATTTAGCTGGAAACAAATCAGGATACTATTTGTGAGAAAGAGACTGATTTCTCAGACCCAGGATCCTTCTTAAAGGGACCGTGCAGAAACTTCTCTCACAACCACTCACACGGGGCGCCAGGGGACGGGGAGAGAGGAGAATACCAGAGTAGCGGGAAGAGAGTGTCGTCTAGGAGGCACAGGGAGAGACATTTTGGGAGACAGCCACCCTGACCCCTGGGATGAGTCACTCCCAAATCTGAAGTGAATATTTCCCCCGGAAACAGCAGTACCAGCAAGGGGAAGCAGGAGAGCAGCCAAACAGGCTCTCGCGCGGCACTCAGAGCAGAGCTGCTTGGAAGGAGGGAGTTTTCGGGTCTATAGTAGTGAGTGTTGGGGTCTTAGCTGTGGTGCCCACACCCCACACGGCCGAGGGCTCGCCGGAGGGCAGGTGGCAGCGGGACATGGAGGCGTGGTTCTGTTGGCAGGGGCAGAAGCCTGCTAGCCGCCACTGGGCTCACGTGTGAGCTCAATCTTGCCCGGCTGAGGAGGAATAGGCAGGCAAAAGCGGTCAAGCCCAGCTGCCGGCAGCCTGTAATACAGTCTGCGAGAGAAAGGCGGGAACCCCGGAAGAGGTGGAGACCAGCCCTTGAGCAAGGGCGCAGGAGCACAGCCTTGCCGTGGAACTGAGGCTTGTGGCCTGACTTGGGAGCCAGGGCGAGGCGAAAGCCCGAAAACAGGCAGAGGCCCGCAGCTGAGCAAAGGAGCTGCCACTGACCTCAGGGCCGAGCATAACGCCACCCACAGGGGAGGGGCAAAGGCCAAGGCCACCAAGGCTTGTGCACCCGAGCACATGATCACAGCCACTCCCGTGAAGGAGAGGTGGAAACCACAGCAACAGCCCCAGTGGGCTGGCACCGGTAACGACCAAACCGAAAAGCCCTAGGCAGCAACAGAAGAGGGAGTGGCGGGCAGACAGACAATACCAAGGGAACATAGGCCATACCCAGTGGACTCCAGAGGCCAGAACCTTCCTTTACACAGAGAAAATGCGAAGGCAAAGAAATGCAACACAAATGAACCAAGAGAAATCCCCAGAAAAAGACCTGAATGAATCAGATATAACCAAATTACCAGATGCAGAGTTTAAAATAACGATTGTTAGGATGCTCAAAGATATTAGAACAACAATAGATGGTCATTACGAACACCTAAATAAAGATATAGCAAATATAAAAAAGGACATTGAAATAATAAAAAAGAATCAGTCAGAAATGACAAATACAATATCTGAAATAAAGAACACAATGGAAGGAATTACAAGCAGGATGGATGAAGCGGAGAATTGAATCAGCGAGTTAGAGGACATGATAATAAAGGCACAGAAGCAGAGCAGAAAAAAGAAAAGACTCAAAAAGTCTGAGGAAACTCTAAGAGAGCTCTGTGACAACATGAAGAGAAGTAACATCCGCATCATAGGGGTTCCTGAAGAAGAGAAAGAACAAGGGATAGAGACTTTGTTCAAGCATATCATAGCTGAAAACTTCCCTCAATTAAGGCATGAAAACATTTCATATGTTCAGGAAGCACAGAGAACTCCATTAAGGAGAAACCCAAAGAAATCAACACCAAGACACAGCATAATTAAAATACCAAAGCTAAGTGATAAAGAGAAAATATTAAAAGCTGCTAGAAAAAAAAAGGCTATCACCTACAAAGAAGCCCCCATAAGGATGACTTATAACTTCTCAACAGAAACACTTGAGGCCAGAAGGGAATGGCAAGAAATATTCAAAGTAATGCAGAACAAGAACCTACAACCAAGACTACTTTATCCAGCAAGGCTATCATTTAAAATTGAAGAAGAACTAAAAAGCTTTACAAACAAAAAAACTCAAGGAATTCACTACAACCAAACCAAGGCTGCAAAAAATGCTAAGGCACCTATTGTAAACAGATCAAAGGAGAAAAAGAATATAGCAAAAGAGGAACACAGTTTTAAAGAATAAAATGGCGGCCCTGGCCGGTTGGCTCAGCAGTAGAGCATTGGCCCGGCGTGCGGGAGTCCCGGGATCGATTCCTGGCCAGGGCACACAGGAGAGGTGCCCATTTGCTTCTCCACCCCTCCCCTTCTCCTTCCTCTCTGTCTCTCTCTTCCCCTCCCACAGCGAGGCTCCATTGGAGCAAAGATGGCCCGGGCGCTGGGGATGGCTCTGTGGCCTCTGCCTCAGGTGCTAGAATGGCTCTGGACGCAACAGAGCGACGCCCCGGAGGGGCAAGGCATCGCCTCCTGGTGGGCATGCTGGGTGGATCCCGGTCGGGCACATGCGGGAGTCTGTCTGACTGCCTCCCCATTTCCAGCTTTGGAAAAATGAAAAAAAAAAAAAATAAATAAATAAATAAATAAAATGGCAATAAACAATTACATATCAATAATAACCTTAAATGTAAATGGATTAAATGATTCGATCAAAAGACATAAGGTAGCTGTGTGGATAAGAAAACAGGACCCATACATATGCTGTCTACAAGAGAAACACCTTAAATCAAAAGATGCACATAGACTGAAGATAAAAGGATGGAAAAAAACATTTCACGCAAATGGAAATGAAAAAAAGGCTGGGGTAGCAATACTTATATCAGACAAAATGGACTTTAAAACAAAGACTATAGTTAGAGATAAAGAAGGTCACTATATAATGATAAAGGGAGCAATCCAAAAAGAAGATATAACCATTATAAATATCTACGCACCTAATATAGGAGCACCTAAACATATAAAGCAGACTTTGATGGATTTAAAGGGCGAGATCAACAGCAATACTATAATAGTAGGGGATTTCAATACCCCATTAACATTATTAGATAGATCCTCAAGAAAGAAAATTAACAAAGAAACAGCAGACTTAAAGGACATATTAGATCAACTCGATTTAATAGATATCTTTAAAACCTTACACCCTAAAACAGCAGAATATATATTCTTTTCAAGCGCTCATGGTACATTCTCTAGAACAGATCACATGTTAGGGCACAAAAGCAGTCTCAACAAATTTAAGAAGACTGAAATCATATCAAGCACTTTCTCTGATCACAATGGCATGAAACTAGAAATCAACCACAACAGAAAAACTGAAAAATACTCAAACACTTGGAAACTAAATAGCATTTTTTTTTTTTTTTACAGAGGCAGAGATAGACAGGGACAGACAGACAGGAACGGAGAGAGATGAGAAGCATCAATCATCAGTTTCTCGTTGCGCGTTGCGACTTCTTAGTTGTTCATTGATTGCTTTCTCACATGTGCCTTGACCGTGGGCCTTCAGCAGACTGAGTAACCCCCTGCTGGAGCCAGTGACCTTGGGTCCAAGCTGGTGAGCTCTTTGCTCGAGCCAGATGAGCCAGAGCTCAAGCTAGCGACCTCGGGGTCTCGAACCTGGGTCCTTCCGCATCCCAGTCCGACGCTCTATCCACTGCGCCACCACCTGGTCAGGCTAAATAGCATGTTATTAAATAACGAATGTAAACAATGAGATCAAAGAAGAAATTAAAAAATTCCTAGAAACAAACGACAATGAGCATACATCAACTCAAAATTTATGGGACACAGAAAAAGTAGTCCTGAGAGGGAAGTTTATAGCATTACAGGCATACCTCAAGAAGCTAGAAAAAGCTCAAATAAACAACTTGACCCTACATCTAAAAGAACTAGAAAAAGAACAGCAAGTAAATCCCAGAGCTAGTAGAAGGAAGGAAATAATAAAGATCAGAGCAGAAATAAATGACATAGAGGCTAAAGAAACAATACAGAGGCTCAATGAAACCAGGAGCTGGTTCTTTGAAAAGGTAAACAAGATTGATGAACCTTTAACCAGACTCACCAAGAAAAAAAGAGAGAGGACTCAAATAAATAAAATTAGAAACGAAAGTGGAGAAATAACAACTGACACAACAGAAATACAAAATATTGTAAGAAAATACTATGAAGAACTGTACGCCAAAAAACTAGACAACCTAGATGAAATGGACAAATTCCTTGAAACATATAATCCTCCAAAAATTAATCTGGAAGAATCAGAAAACCTAAACAGACTGATTACAACAAATGAAATTGAAACAGTTATCCAAAAACTCCCAAAAAAGAAAAGTCCTGGGCCTGACGGCTTCACAAGTGAATTCTACCAAATATTCAAAGAATTAACTAACTCCTATCCTTCTCAAGCTATTTCAAAAAATTCAAGAGGAAGGAAGACTTCCAAGCTCCTTTTATGAGGCAAGCATAATTCTGATTCCAAAACCAGGCAAAGACAACACAAAGAAAGAAAATTATAGGCCAATATCCCTGATGAATTTAGATGCAAAAATCCTCAACAAAATATTAGCAAACCGGATCCAGCAATATATGAAAAAAATCATACACCATGATCAAGTGGGATTTATTCTGGGAAGGTAAGGCTGGTACAATATTTGCAAATCAATCAATGTGATTCATCACATAAACAAAAGGAAGGAGAAAAACCACATGATAATTTCAATAGATGCAGAAAAAGCATTTGATAAAATACAGCACCCATTCATGATCAAAACTCTCAGCAAAGTGGGAATACAGGGAACATACCCCAACATGATAAAGGCCATCTATGACAAACCCACAGCCAATATCCTACTCAATGGGCAAAAATTAAAAGCAATCCCCTTAAGATCAGGAACAAGGCATGGGTGCCCCCTTTCACCACTCTTATTCAACATAGTTCTGGAAGTCCTAGCCACAGCAATCAGACAAGAAAAAGAAATAAAAGGCATCCAAATTGGAAAAGAAGTAAAACTATCATTATTTGCAGATGATATGATATTATATATAGAAAACCCTAAAGTTGCAGTAATAGACCTGATAAATGAATTCAGCAAGGTGGCAGGATATAAAATCAATACTCAGAAATCAGAGGCATTTTTATACACTAACAATGAATTGTCAGAAAGAGAAATTAAGGAACCAATCCCCTTTACCACTGCAACCAAAAAAATTAATTACCTAGGAATAAATTTAACCAGGGAGATTAAAGACTTGTACTCGGAAAATTATAAAACATTGATAAAAGAAATCAGGGAAGATACAAACAAGTGGAGGCATGTACCGTGCTCATGGTTAGGAAGAATAAACATCATTAAAATGTCTATATTACCCAAAGCAATTTATAAATTCAATGCAATACCGATTAAAATACCAATGACTTATTTCAAAGATATAGAACACATATTCCAAAAATTTATATGGAACCAAAAGAGAACACAAATAGCCTCAGCAATCTTGAAAAGGAAGAATAAAGTGGGAGGTATCACACTTCCGGATATCAAGTTATATTATAAGGCCATTGTACTCAAAACAGCCTGGTATTGGCATAAGAACAGGCATATATATCAATGGAACAGAACTGAGAACCCAGAAATAAACCCACACTTTTATGGACAACTGATATTTGACAAAGGAGGTAAGAGCATACATTGGAGTAAAGACAGCCTCTTCAACAAATGGTGTTAGGAAAATTGGACAGCTACCTGCAAAAAAATGAAACTAGACCACCAACTTACACCATTTACAAAAATAAACTCAAAATGGGTAAAAGATTTAAATGTAAGCCGTAAAACCATAAGGATCTTAGAAGAAAACATAGGCAGTAAGCTCTCTGACATCTCTTGCAGCAATATATTTGCCGATTTATCTCTACAGGCAAGTGAAATAAAAGGATAAACAAATGGGACTTTATCAAACTAAAAAGCTTCTGCACAGCTAAAGACAATAAGAACAGAATAAAAAGACATACTACACAATGGGAGAATATATTTGACAATGTGTCTGATAAGGGGTTAATAACCAAAATTTATAAAGAACTTGTAAAACTTAATACCAGGAAGACAAACAATCCAATCCAAAAATGGGCAAAAGAAATGAATAGACACTTCTCCAAAGAGGACATACAGATGGCCAGCAGGCATATGAAAAAATGCTCAATATCACTAATTATTAGAGAAATGCAAATTAAAACCATAATGAGATATCACCTCACACCAGTCAGAATGGCGCTCATCAATAAAACACAGAATAAGTGCTGGCGAGGACGTGGAGAAAAGGGAACCCTCCTGCACCACTGGTGGGAATGCAGACTGGTGCAGCCACTGTGGAAAACAGTATGGAGATTACTGAAGAAATTAAAAATCGAACTGCCTTTGACCCAGCTATACCACTGTTAGGAATATGCCCCAAGAACACCATAGCACTGTTTGAAAAGCAGAAATGCACCTCCATGTTTATGGCAGCATTGTTCACAATAGCAAAGATCTGGAAACAGCCCAAGTGTCCGTCAGAGGACGAGTGGATTAAACAGCTTTGGTACATATATACTATGGAATACTACTCAGCCATATGAAATGATGACATTGGATCTTTTACAACAACATGGATGGACCTTGATAACATTATACTGAGCGAATTAAGTAAATCAGAAAAAACTAAGAACTATATGATTCCATACATAGGTGGGACATAAAAATGAGACTCAGAGTCATGGACAACAGTGTTGGGGTTACAGGGTGGGGGGGAAGAGAGGGAGGGGGTTGGGGGAGGGGTGGGGCACAAAGAAAATCAGTTAGAAGGTGACGGAAGACAATTTTATCAATGTCACTCCATCAAAATTAATAATAAAAAAAAAAAGAATGTGTCTCATAGCTAATTCAGGCAGTTAGAAGAATAGTATAAGGATGCAAATTCTGCTTCTCAGGCCACATCCTGCAAAATGGGCCCCAAGCAAATTGGTGATTTGGCTCCTCTGATTTTGCTAATTGGATTTAAAAAAAATAGGTCAGGAACGCCCTGAAATAGAACTAACAATACATGAGCATAAATTTAAAGGACTTTTAGATACTGGAGCTGATGTATCTGTTACTGCTAAGCTCCACTGGCCTCCTCCCAAATCGCTCTTGCAAATCAATGGACAACTTTATTTTCTTTCTTTCTTTCTTTCTTTTTTTTTTGTATTTTTCCGAAGCTGGAAACGGGGAGGCAGTCAGACAGACTCCCGCATGCACCCGACCGGAATCCATGCAGCATGCCCACCAGGGGGCGATGCTCTGCCCATCTTGGGGCGTCGCTCTGCCGCAATCAGCCATTCTAGCATCTGAGGCAGAGGCCACAGAGCCATCCTCAGCGCCCGGGCAAACTTTGCTCCAGCAGAGCCTTGACTGTGGGAGGGGAAGAGAGAGACAGAGAGGAAGGAGAGGGGGAGGGGTGGAGAAGCAGATGGGCGCTTTTCCTGTGTGCCCTGGCCGGGAATCGAACCCAGGACTCCTGCATGCCAGGCCGACGCTCTACCACTGAGCCAACCGGCCAGGGCTAATGGACAACTTTATACTGAAACTGTCAATTTAAAATCAGCTCAAAGTCTAGAATTATATGCCATTATCATGGCTTTTCAGCATTTGCCATAGTCCCCCCCCTTTAATCTATATACAGACAGCAAATATTTACTTATGGTGTTTCCACTATAAAGACTGCTGTCTTGGCCTGACCTGTGGTGGCGCAATGGATAAAGCGTTGACCTGGAAATGCTGAGGTTGCCGGTTCGAAACCCTGGGCTTGCCTGGTCAAGGCACATATGGGAGTTGATGCTTCCTGCTCCTCCCCCCTTCTCTCTCTCTCTCCTTTCTAAAATGAATAAAAAAAAAACAACACAAAAAGACTGCTGTCTTAGGGACAAATGCTGATGAACTATTTCAGCAGTTCCTCCTTCTTAAAAGACTTGTATGTCAACATAGAGCTCCATGTTTTATAGGCCATACTTGGGTTCACTCCATGCTCCCTGTAGCTTTAGCACAAGGGAATGCCCTTTTTCTTTCTTTCTTTCTTTTTTTTTTTTTTGTATTTTTCTGAAGTTGGAAATGGGGAGGCAGTCAGACAGACTCCCGCATGTGCCCAACGGGGATCCACCCGGCACGCCTACGGGGGGGGGGATGCTCTGCCCATCTGGGGTGTTGCTCTGTTGCAACCAGAGCCATTCTAGCGCCTGAGGCAGAGGCCACAGAGCCTTCCTCAGCGCCCGGGCCAACTTTGCTCCAATAGAGCCTTGGCTGTGGGAGGGAAAGAGAGAGACAGAGAGGAAGGAGAAGGGGAGGGGTGGAGAAGCAGATGGGTACTCTCCTGTGTGCTCTGGCCGGGAGTCGAACCCGGGACCCCTGCACACCAGGCCAATGCTCTACCACTGAGCCAACTGGCCAGGGTCTAGGAATGCCCTTGTTGATCAAGCTATCCAAAAGAAAATTATTTGGAGCAACCATGACAGATCAAGCAATTCAGTCTCATACTATTCATCACCAGAATGCTGCAGCCCTGTGTAAACAGTTTCAACTTTCTCACGAAGCAGCACGGCAGATTGGGAAATCCTGTCCAAAGGGTCCTATACTACAATCTGCCCCTTCATTTGAAGTTAACCCTCAAGGAACCCTACCAGGACAATGGATGTTGGCAAATGGATGTTACTCATCTACCTTCACTTGGCAAACAGTCGTATGTCCACGTTACAGTGGATACATATTCTGGATTTATAGTAACCTCTGTCAGAACAGGAGAGGCTGCTAAGCATGTTATAGCTCATTGTCTGTATGCATTGTTCTATTATTGGATTTCCTGAACTGGTTAAACTGACAATGCTCCTGCATATGGGGCAAAAGCATTTACTGTATCTTGTCAAACCTTTAGAATTATGTGTATTTCTTACAATGTTTAAAGTCAAGGTATTATTAAAGTGTACCCAGCAAATATTTTAAGGTCAATTTAAAAAAAATTTAAAAGGGGGGAGTCATATCCTGGAACTCCTACGGGTCTACCATATCATGCTTTTTACTTAAAAAAATTTTTAATTTGTTTTGAATGCTGATGAACAAATCTTTTTCTCCTGCAAACTACTACCTTCTTTATTTGATCCAGCTAATAACACTGTTTTGTCTTTTTAAAGACAGTTACCAAGAAGCAGGTAAACTGATCTCATTTGTACAAGGGCCACTTAACTATGTCTTGCCTGAATAGTCAGGTTTTTTATTCTTCCCTCAAAGATCTCTGTTGTGGGTGTTGATGGTCCTATTTTCTGCTGCTTTGTTTAATATATAGTGTTTCCTTTATTCTTCCTACCTCAGTGCCCCACTCATATTTCAGGCTGGGACCTACTCCTAATTTAGAGCTTTTTTTCCCCCTTTTGCCAACTTCTATTATGAATCTACCTTTGCCACCCAGCTCAGTGTACCCCAAGGTTCTCTTTACCAAGCCATAGTCGCAGAGCTTCAGGGAAAAGCAACCTGGTCTCATCTCTCCAGGCAGAGGAGAACAGAAGCTCCATCTCCACACATGCTGCAGATGGCTTTTCCAGTCTACCTGAATCATTACCAGCTAGAAGCAGCAGTCATTGGGACTTGGACGTGAGCTGCAAAGTATAGAATTGTGACAACAATTCCAGTGCCATGCGGACTTTTCCTGGACTCCTGCTCCTTGTGACTGCTCCTAACAGACTGAACTAGGGTTGGATTGCATTTTTCAGGGATTTGGCATGGTGTTGGGGCCAACTTGGACTTGGTGAACATGTTAAGGACACTACTCTTTTATGGATTCTTGCTGAATTGGTCAAGAGTTTGCTTAAAGGCTTTAATCACTGTAAAGAAAAACTAGAAGACTGGAAAAGAAGATGTGGCACATATACACCATGGTATACTATTCAGCCATAAGAAATGATGACATCGGATCACTTACAACAAAATGGTGGGATCTTGATAACAGTATACGGAGTGAAATAAGTAAATCAGAAAAAAACAAGAACTGCAGGATTCCATACATTGGTGGGACATAAAAACGAGACTAAGAGACATGGAGAAGAGAGTGGTGGTTATGGGGGGCGGGGGGAGGGAAGGAGGAAGAGGGGGAGGGGGAAGGGGAGGGGCACAAAGAAAACTAGATAGAAGGTGACGGAGGACAATCTGACTTTGGGTGATGGGTATGCAACAGAATTGAATGACAAGATAACCTGTACATGTTTTCTTTGAATATATGTACCCTGATTTATTGATGTCACCCCATTAAAATTAATAAAAATTAAAAAAAAAAAAGAATGAAAAAGAATTCTACTAGCCAGGTAGTAATGATCATCTAGAACAGTGGTCCCCAACCTTTTTTGGGCCACGGACCGCGGTTTAATGTCAGAAAATATTTTCATGGACTGGCCTTTAGGGTGGAAAGGATAAATGTATCATGTGACTGAGACAAGCGTCAAGAGTGAGTCTTAGATGGATGTAACAGAAAGAATCTGGTCATTTTTTTCTTCTTTTTTTCTTTTCTGAAGTTGGAAACGGGGAGGCAGTCAGAGAGACTCCTGCATGCACCCAACCGAGATCCACCCGGCACGCCCACCAGGGGGCGATGTTCTGCCCATCTTGGGGGTTTGCTCTGCCACAATCAGAGCCATTCTAGCACCTGAGGCAGAGGCCACAGAGCCTTCCCCAGTGTGCCCGGGCAAACTGCTCCAATGGAGCCTTGGCTGCGGGAGGGGAAGAGAAAGATAGAGAGGAAGGAGAGGGGGAGGGGTGGGGAAGCAGATGGGCGCTTCTCCTGTGTGCCCTGGCCGGGAATCGAACCCGGGACTCCCGCATGCCAGGCTGACGCTCTACCACTGAGCCAACCGGCCAGGGCAGAATCTGGTCATTTTAAAAAAATAAAACATCAGCCTGACCAGGCGGTGGTGCAGTGGATAGAGCGTCAGACTGGGATGCGGAAGACCCAGGTTCGAGACCCCGAGGTTGCCAGTTTGAGCGCGGGCTCATCTGGCTTGAGCAAAAAGCTCGCCAGCTTGGATCCAAGGTCGCTGGCTCGAGCAAGGGGTTATTCGGTCTGCTGAAGGCCCACGGTCAAGGCACATATGAGAAAGCAATCAATGAACAACTAAGGTGTCGCAATGTGCAACGAAAAACTAATGATTGATGCTTCTCATCTCTCCGTTCCTGTCTCTCTGTCCCTGTCTATCCCTCTCTCTGACTCTCTGTCTCTGTAAAAAATAAAATAAAATAAAATAAAACATTATTCAGACTTGAATATAAATAAAGCAGAAATAATGTAAGTTATTTATTCTTTCTCTGCGGACTGGCATCAAATGATCTCATGGACCAATACCAGTCTGCGGCCCGGGGGTTGGGGACCACTGATCTAGAATATAGTTGATCTACTCTATAATATTTGGCCCATGAGGGGTTCCTTCATACCTTGCAGTTTGACTTACATAGCATTTACATTTTTTAAAGAATTAGTTACGATATTTAAAAATCAGGAGCAGCCTAACCGGTGGTGGCCCAGTGGATAGAGTGTTAACCTGGGATGGTGAGGTCCCAGGTTTGAAACCCCGAGGTCGACAGCTTGAGAATAGGCTCACCAGCTTGAGCGCAGGGTCACTGGCTTGAGCATGGGATTATCATAATGACCCCATGGTTGCTGGCTGGCTAGAAGCCCAAGGTCACTGTCTTGAAAAAGTGATCTCTGGCTTGAGTAAGGAGTCACTGGCTCAGCTTGAGCCCCCCAATCAAGGCATGTATAAGAAGCAATCAATGAATAGCTACAGTGATGTAACTAACAGTTGATGCTTCTCATCTCTCTCCCTTCCTGTCTCTGTCTCACTCTCCAGCTTGCTTTTAAAAAAAAGAGCCTGATCAGTGGTGACACAGTGGATATAGAGAATTGACCTGGGACGCTCAGGACCCAGGTTCAAAATACTGAGGTTACTGGCTTGAGTGCAGGGTCGCCAGTATAAGCGTGGAATTGCTGGCTTGAGCATGGGATCACAGACATGATCCTATGGTCACTGGCTTGAGCCCAAAGGTTGCTAGCTTGAAGCCCAAGGTCACTGGCTTGTGCAAGGAGTCACTGGCTCAACTGGAACTGCTGGTCAAGGCACACATAAGAAGCAATCAATGAACAACTAAAGTGATGCAACTACGAGTTGATGTGTCTCATCTCTCTCCCTTACTGCCTGCCTGTCTCTCTCTCTTGCAAAAAAAAAAAAAAAAAAAAAAATCAGGAGCAATTAAAAATATCCAGTTTCTGCTTTTCTTTTTCTTTCCTTCTCTTTCTTTCTCTCTCTCTCTCTCTTTCTCTTTCCCCTTTCTTTTTTTTTTTTTAAGTGAGAAGAAGGGAGATAGACAGCCTCCTACATATGCCCTGACCAGGATCCACCCAGCACCCTCCATCTGAGGCTGATGCTCAAATCAACCAAGCTATCCTCAACACCTGAGGCCGACTCTTGGATCAACTGAGCTATCCTCAGCACCCAGGGCCAATGCTCAATCCAGTCAAGCCACTGGCTACGAGAGAGGAAGAGGGAGAGAAGGGGGTAAAGGAGGGGAAAAGAAGCAGAAGAGCACTTCTTGTGTGCCCTGACTGGGGATTGAACCCAAGATGTCCACATGCTGGGTGATGCTCTATCCACTGAGCCTATCAGCCAGGGCCAGTTTCTGCTTTTCTTAATAATTAAAAGATACGCCTGACCTGTGGTGGCACAGTAGATAAAGCATCGACCTGGAAATGCTGAGGTTGCCGGTTCGAAACCCTGGGCTTGCCTGGTCAAGGCACATATGGGAGTTGATGCTTCCAGCTCCTCCCCTCTCCCTCTCTCTCTCCTCTCTAAAACGAATAAATTAAATTTAATTTAATTTTAAAAAATTTAGCCTGACTTGTGGTGGTGCAGTGGATAAAGCGTCGACCTGGAAATGCTGAGGTCGCTGGTTCGAAACCCTGGGCTTGCCTGGTCAAGGCACATATGGGAGTTGATGCTTCCAGCTCCTCTTCCCTGTCTCTTTCTTCTCTCTCTCTCTCTCTCCTCTCTAAAATGAATAAATAAAAATTAAAAAAAAAATTAAAAAAAAAGATATGATCTTGATGTAATATACTTTTTATATGGGCAAGAAATCTTAAATAAAATTTCTGTGAAGAATTAAAAAAAAAGAAAAGATATGCCTGACCAGGTGGTGGCGCAGTGGATAGTGTTGGACTGGGATGCAGAGGATCCAGGTTCGAGACCCCAAGGTTGCCAGCTTAAGCGTGGGTTCACCTGGTTTGAGCAAAAGCTCACCAGCTTGGACCCAAGGTCACTGGCTCGAGTAAGGGGTTCTTCGGTCTGCTGAAGGCCCACGGTCAAGGCACATATGAGAAAGCAATCAATGGACAACTAAGGTCTCGCAACGGGACCTGTGGTGGCACAGTGGATAAAGTGTCGACCTGGAAATGCTGAGGTCGCCGGTTCGAAACCCTGGGCTTGCCTGGTCAAGGCACATATGGGAGTTGATGTTTCCAGCTCCTCCCCCCTTCTCTCTGTCTCTTCTCTCTCTCTCTCTCTCTCTGTCTCTCCCTCTCCTCTCTAAAATGAATAAATAAATAAAATAAGGTCTCGCAACGAAAAACTGATGATTGATGCTCTCATCTCTCTCCATTCCTATCTGTCTGTCCCTATCTATCCCTCTCTCTAACTCTGTCCCTATAAAATAAAAAAATAAAAAAACCCTCCCAAAACAAAGTTGTTTTTAAAAATAATTAATTAACCCGGGTTCGATTCCCGGCCAGGGCACACAGGAGAAGCGCCCATTTGCTTCTCCACCCCTCCGCCGCGCTTTCCTCTCTGTCTCTCTCTTCCCCTCCCGCAGCCAAGGCTCCATTGGAGCAAAGATGGCCCGGGCGCTGGGGATGGCTCTGTGGCCTCTGCCCCAGGCGCTAGAGTGGCTCTGGTCGCAACATGGTGACGCCCAGGATGGGCAGATTATCGCCCCCTGGTGGGCAGAGCGTCGCCCCTGGTGGGCGTGCTGGGTGGATCCCGGTCGGGCGCATGCGGGAGTCTGACTGTCTCTCCCCATTTCCAGCTTCAGAAAAAATGAAAAAAAAAAAAAAAAAAAAAAAATTAATTAAAGACACATTCGGTCTATAATAAAATAACAACAGACCTAAACTGAGTTGCGGCTTCTCTCTTTAGAAAAACATACAGTATTCTATAGCTCATGGTCCCCTGCTCCTGATTTTATACCAACGAGCTTCATTTATTTACATTCACTGGATGGCCCTGTGGGCTTATGAGTTTGAGAACCATGACTATACCTAATACTCGCATTTTATGTGTTAACTGGGGCTCTGAATGATTGACTTGCCTAAGATTGGCCTTTTCAAAGATTTTACTCTTTTCTACTCTCGACTTATTCAATTACATGTTTTATTTTTATTTATTCTTTTAAAATCCCAGCAAAACTTTAGTTAGAAAATCAGAGAAATAGAAGTGATTGATCTGTGGAAGAAGTGAGCCAGCTGAGCTGTGTGGGCTCAGGAAAGAAGTTACAGAAGCAGAAATGCCCTTGAAGCTTAGGAGAAAGAAAGCAAAAAGATACGCTGAAAGGAAGAAGGGGGAGAGGGTGCTAGCTCAATTATATTTTAAAAGAATAGGCCCTGGCCGGTTGGCTCAGTGGTAGAGCGTCGGCCTGGCGTGCAGAAGTCCTGGGTTCGATTCCCAGCCAGGGCACACAGGAGAAGCGCCCATCTGCTTCTCCACCCCTCCCCCTCTCCTTCCTCTCTCTCTCTTCCCCTCCCGCAGCCGAGGTTCCACTGGAGCAAAGATGGCCCGGGTGCTGGGGATGGCTCCTTGGCCTCTGCCCCAGGCGCTAGAGTGGCTCTGGTCGCAACAGAGCGACGCCCCAGAGGGGCAGAGCATCGCCCCCTGGTGGGCAGAGCGTCGCCCCCTGGTGGGCGTGCCGGGTGGATCCCGGTCGGGCGCATGCGGGAGTCTGTCTGTCTCTCCCTGTCGGGCGCATGCGGGAGTCTGTCTGTCTCTCCCCGTTTCCGGCTTTAGAAAAATACAGAAGAAAAAAAAAAAGAATATGTGGTTCTTGATAATCAGGGACTACAAAGGAAGATCGGCAGACATTACAGACATTAGAGCATATTATTCACTCTAATTATTATTATATAAGTAGTATGAAAATAGCTTCTGACTGCCAAGAAGTCTTTTTTTTTCTTTTTGTGGCAGAGACAGAGGGAGTCAGAGAGAGGGACAGATAGGGACAGACAGAAAGGGAGATGAGAAACATCCCTTCTTCATTGTGGCTCCTTTGTTGTTCATTGATTGATTTCTCGTATGTGCCTTGACCAGGGACTACAGCAAATGGAGTGACCCCTTGCTCGAGCCTGCGACCTTGGGCTTAAGCTGTGAGCCTTGCTCAAACCAGATGAGCCGGCGCTCAAGCTGGCAACCTCAGAGTCTCTAACCTGGGTCCTCCACATCACAGTCCAACGCTCTATCCACTGCACCACCCCTGGTCAGGCGCCAAGAAGTATTTCTTCATTTGAGTTCCCCTAAATTGTGACAATGACCACTTTTTAAAATATATAGAATGGCTCTATTGAGATAACATCCACATACCATACAATTCACCCATTCAAAGTGAATTCAAGGGCTTTTAGTATGTTCACATCTAGTTCTAGGTAACCACTAATAATAATCACTTTTTAAGGGATCACTAACAAAGCCCTTAGATCCACACTACCATTAAAAAGAGATACACTACAGAATTTCATATTCTGGTATTATGATTACAGTCGCCCCTCACTGTATTGTGGTTAACTTTTCATGGTCTCTTTGTATTGTGAATTTTTAAATTGTATATATCTAATTTTGTATCACGGATTTTTTACTACATAGGTATTTTTATATATTTATTATTTTAATTATTTTTGCAGTAAAATAAGTGTGGGAAAGGTTTATAAGAGTGTGGGGAGGTTTATAGAGCCTTAAAAAATATACATACATACACACACACACAGCCCTGGCCAGTTGGCTCAGTGGTAGAGCGTCAGCCTGGCGTGCAGGAGTCCCGGGTTCGATTCCCAGCCAGGGCACACAGGAGAAGTGCCCATCTGCTTCTCCACCCCTCCCCCTCTCCTTCCTCTCTGTCTCTCTCTTCCCCTCCTGCAGCCAAGGCTCCATTGCCTCAGCCTCAGGCACTAGAATGGCTCTGGTTGTAACAGAGCAACGCCCCAGATGGGCAGAGCATTGCCCCTTGTTGGGTATGCTGGGTGGATCCCAGTTGGGTGCATGCAGGAGTCTGTCTGACTGCCTCCCCATTTCCAGCTTCAGAAAAATACAAAAAAATATATACAAAAGATAAATAAATATAGAAATATATATTTATATATATATAAATAATAAATATAAGGTTGCTACTTTGTGGATTTTTGCCTATGGGGGGGGGGTTCTGGAACCTAACCCCGTGACAGATGAGGGACCACTGTATATTGTTCTATATTTAAAAAAGAATTTAAAATTTTATTTTTCCTAATCTTGCAAAGTACAGTGACCCCTGCTTCCATTAAATTTGAGGAAAGGGCCTGACCAGGCAATGGCACAGTGGATAAGAGCATTGGCCTGGGACACTGAGGACCCAGGTTCGAAACCCCATGGTTGCCAGCTTGAGCATGGGCTCACTAGCTTGAGCATGGGATCATAGACATGACCTCATGGTTGCTCTTGAGTCCAAGGACACTGGCTTGAGCAAGGAATCACTGGTTCATCTACAGCCCCCTGGTCAAGGCACATATGAGAAAGCTATCAATGAACAAGTAAAGTGCTGCAACTATGAGTTGATACTTCTCATCTCTCTCGATTCCTGTCTGTCCCTGTCTATCCTTCTCTCTAAAAAAAAAAAAAAAAAAAAAAAAATTGAATAAAGAATATTTTTGCTTGGGGAGAAAAATCAAACAAACCAGATACAATAGAAACCTAACATTCTCAATGAATTTTCATTAAAATGTTTCTGTTCCCCATGTTAGGCATAAAGGTCCTGGCCAGTTGGCTCAGCAGTATAGTGTCAGCCCAGTGCGTGAAGTCCTGGGTTTGATTACTGGTCAGGGCACAGAGGAGAAGCGACCATCTGCTTCTCTACCTCCCCCCCCCCCCCCCCCCCCCGCCTATGGGTGATTCGAGCAAGTTGGCCCCAGGCACTGAGGATGGCACCAAGGTTCGCCTCAGGTGCTAAAATAGCTCAGTTGCCAAGCAATGGAGCAATGGCCCATATGGGCAGAGCATCGCTTCTTAGGGGGCTTGCCGGGTGGATCCCAGGCAGGGTGCATGTGGGAGTCTTTTGGACTCCCCATCTCTTGCTTGATTAAAAAAAACAAAACAAGCCTGATTGACCGGTGGCGCAGTGGATGGAGCATCAGATTGGGATGCGGAAGACCCAGATTTGAGACCCTGAGGTCGCTTGCTTGAACAAGGGCTCATCTGGTTTAAGCAAAGGCTCGCCAGCTTGGACCCAAGGTCGCTGGCTCTAGCAAGGGGTTGCTCGGTCTGCTGAAGGCCCGCGGTCAAGGCACGTATGAGAGAGCAGTCAATGAGCAACTGGGGTGTTGTAACGCGCAGGGAAAAACTGATGATTGATGCTTTTCATCTCTCTGTTCCTGTTTGTCTGTCCCTGTCTATCCCTCTCTGACTCTGTCTCTGTAAAAAAAACCCAAACAACAACAAAAAACCCAAAATACAAAAAATTTATGTTTTAAATGAATATAGGAGATTAAAAAGCAAATAATATAGAATATACTTTTTCCCCAAGAAGAGAATTAGTTATTTCAAACTCTAGAGATTATTCTATTTATAGACTACTGATCTCAACAGAACACAAGTGATACTAGACAACTGCTTAAAATAACAGCTGCAAAGGAATGAGAATATATGATGCTTAATGGAATTCTTAAAGCTAGATATGGATTTTGGGATACCAATTATGAGTTATACACAAAAGTAGTTTTTGAGAGATTGTTTTTGTAACTAAAAATAAGTTCCAAGTTTGTCTGCATTTAAGTAGCTAATGCTTGAAACTATTGCAATTCTTTTCAAGAGCCCCATTATTAGGTTATTCAGTTTCTACATTTGGTGAAAAGCATGGAAGCAATCACCTAAAAATAAACATAAGAATGTTGAATCCAGTTATCTTAAAACAGTGCAAGTATTCTTATCTCTAAATATAGAGGTTTAATTTTGAAAGAATTCCCAGTAACAGGTGGTAGTCAATGTTGAGTTTAAATTCAGTGCTTTATTTTTAAAATTGTGGTCTAATCCAATTGCAGAAGTTACCATTTCCAGATATAAAATACTTTAAATAAAATATCTCATGTATTTAATTGGAAAAATAACTGTGGCAATCAGTTTTTATAAATTACTTAGATGATATAGATTTTTTTAAATAGAGTTTTAGAGAGATAAAAAGAGAAACATTGATTTGTTGTTCCACTTATTTATGCATTCATTGGTTGATTTCTCTATGTACCCTGACCTGGGATGGAACTCACAACGTTGGTATATCAGGAATGACACTCTAATTAACTAAGCTACCAGGCCAGGAATACACTGTACTCTTAAATGGCCTCCCCTCACTCTCATCAAGCTTCCCTTTACCTGCCTACCTCTTACCCACAGATTAAAACACAAATGAGGTCTTTTCTGATCTCCCCAGATGTGGTCGGATGTTGCTTCTGTATTCATAATACACTTTTTGCTTATCTCTATCACTGCAGTTACATTCTATAACAATTATGAGTATGTCTATTTCCTCTACTAGAATATGATCTCCTTGTGGTCAAGGAATGTGTCTTATTAATCTCTTCATCCTCAGTATCTAAATCAATGTCTGGAAATAATAAATGTTCAATAATTATTTAATGAATAAGTAAATAAATATCCCTATACTATTTTATTTTTATTTTTTTTTTGCATTTTTCTGAAGCTGGAAACAGGGATAGACAGTCAGACAGACTCCCGCATGCGCCCGACCGGGATCCACCCGGCACACCTACCAGGGGCAAAGCTCTGCCCACCAGGGGGCGATGCTCTGCCCATCCTGGGCATCGCCATGTTGCGACCAGAGCCACTCTAGCGCCTGGGGCAGAGGCCACAGAGCCATCCCCAGCGCCCGGGCCATCTCTGCTCCAATGGAGCCTTGGCTGCGGGAGGGGAAGAGAGAGACAGAGAGGAAGGCGCGGCGGAGGGGTGGAGAAGCAAATGGGCGCTTCTCCTGTGTGCCCTGGCCGGGAATCGAACCCGGGTCCTCCGCATGCTAGGCCGACGCTCTACCGCTGAGCCAACCGGCCAGGGCTCCCTATACTATTTTAAAAACTATATAAAAACATTTGAGCCTGACCAGGCGGTGGCGCAGTGGATAGAGCGTCGGACTGGGATGCGGAAGTACCCAGGTTCGAGACTCCGAGGTCCCGCGCGGGCTCATCTGGCTTGAGCAAAGAGCTCGCCAGCTTGGACCCAAGGTCGCTGGCTCCAGCAAGGGGTTACTCGGTCTGCTGAAGGCCCACGGTCAAGGCACATGTGTGAAAGCAATCAATGAACAACTAAGAAGTCGCAATGCACAATGAGAAACTGATGATTGATGCTTCTCATCTCTCTCTGTTCCTGTCTGTCTGTCCCTGTCTATCTCTGCCTCTGTAAAAAAAACAACAACAACAAAAAAAACATTTGAGGCCCTGGCCGGTTGGCTCAGTGGTAGAGCATCAGCCTGGCGTGCAGGAGTCCCGGGTTCGATTCCTGGCCAGGGCACACAGGAGAAGCGCCCATCTGCTTCTCCACCCCTCCCCCTCTCCTTCCTCTCTGTCTCTCTCTTCCCCTCCCACAGCCAAGGCTCCGCTGGAGCAAAGTTGCCCAGGTGCTGAGGATGGCTCCATGGTCTCTGCCTCAGGCACTAGAATGGCTCTGGTTGCAACAGAGCAATGCTCCAGATGGGCAGAACATCACCCCCTGGTGGGCATGCCAAGTGGATCCCAGTCAGGCACATGAGGGAGTCTGTCTGACTGCCTCCTGGTTTCCAACTTCAGAAAAATACAAAAACATTTGATAATCATAGGTGGTAGGAACTTTTGTATCAGGGTAAATTGATTACTCAGGAAAACTTGACAGTTGGTGGTGCTCTTACTCACTACTCCTGAGCAACAAAATGAAACAAGGCTGTACTATTCTAATGAATTGCTATGACCTTACCAGGAGGTGGCACAGTGGATAGAGCATCAGCTTGGGATGCTGAGGACCCAGGTTCGAAACCCTAAGGTCACTGACTTTTAGTGCAGGTTCATCTGGCTTGAGTACAGGCTTACCAGCCTAAGTGCAAGGTCACTGGCTTGAGTCCAAAGTTCGTTGGCTTCAACCCAAGGTCACTGGCTCAAATGGAGCTGCCAGATCAAGGCACGTATGAGAACACAATCAATGAACAAATAAGGTGTCATAATTATGAGTTGATGCTTCTCATCTCTCTCACCTCCTATCTGTCTGTCCCTCCTTCTCCTCTCTCTCTCTCCCTTTAAAAAAATAAAAAAACAAATAAATTGCTATGGACATAGCTATGGTCACAATACCAACAAAAATTTTTCACCCAGTCATTTAGAAATAATTTTTGGCACTCTCCCTCTCAGGAGCATGCCCACACCTTTCCCTTCCTCCTCTTTTTTCCCCCAGAGGCATTACTTTTGCCTTTCTCTCTTAAAATCCAGGGGCACTTCATTTGTTTCTGTAACTTGTTTCCTAAGCCTGTACATTCCACCTGGCTCACTTTTACTCTTTTATAACTTTATAAATAAACTTTCTCTATTATTTGAAAAAAAAAAAAAAAAAGAAAGTTTCTGAGAACCTTTTAAGAACTAGACCCTCTTTTAGACTTGAAGATTCAACAGCAAAGAAAACAGATAAGGTAACTGTCCTCAATATGCTAATAATCTAGTTGGAGGAGATAATAATCAAATAAGAAATTACAGATAATGCCTGACCAGGCGGTGGCGCAGTGGATAGAGCGTCTGACTGGGATGTGGAGGACCCATGTTCGAGACCCCAAGGTCGCCAAATTGAGCGTGGGCTCATCTGGTTTGAGCAAGGCTCACCAGCTTGAACCTAAGGTCGCTGGCTTGAGCAAGGGGTTACTCAGTCTGCTGTAGCCCCCCACCCCAGCCCGGTCAAGGCACATATGAGAAATCAATCAATGAACAACTAAGGAGCTGCAACAAAGAATTGATGTTTCTCATCTCTCTCCCTTCCTGTTTGTCTGTCCCTATTTGTCCCTCTCTCTGACTCTGTCTCTGCCACAAAAAAAAGAAATTCCATATACTAGTAATAAGTGCTATAAAAAATAAAGCAGGGTGAAGGGTCTATTTCACATTGGATGATCAGAAAAGGTCTCAATCAGAGGGGAACATCTGAGGTGACATCTAAAATAATAGTGATTCATGTCAAGATCATGAGGAAAAGCATTTCAGGCAAGCACATTAGCCTTAAGGTGTAAATGAGCATCGCATGATCAAACAAACAAGAGAAGGCCAATTTAGCTTTAGCACAGTGAGAGGGACAGTAGTATGATATGAGGACAGAAATGGTAAGGGCAAGATTGTGTAGGGTCTATTGGGCCATGTCAGTGTCTGGATTTCAACTTAAAGTGAAACAGGAAGTCACTGGAAGATTTTAAGTAGGGAAAAGACATGGTCTTTAAAGATCACTCTGCCAGTTCTATGGGGAATGGATTATAGATGGTGGGCAAAACAGATCATTAGGAAGCAACTGCAATTAAACAGCCAAAAAAATAATAGTGACTTGGAAAAGATGTTTGCTTCTGTGAGAATTAATTAAAATATAAATAAAGTGCTAAATTCAGTATCTGATACACAGGCAATGAACAATAAAATGGTGTGGGGTAGGAGAAGATATACATTGGTCTCTGCCCTTGGTTCTTGACCCAGGGCTCTTAAAACTCTTGTAAACTCCTAACTGATAAAGCTCCAGGAGCATCTTTTGTTCTGAGGTCATTCTGGGTGGGCTCCTGGATGGGGGCTGGTCACTATAAAGACAGAGCCATAATTAAAAACTTGGAATATTCAGCCCTACCTCCCATTCTCCAGAAAGAGGGGTGGTAATGAAGTTAGTAATTGATCATGCCTATATGATGAAGCCTCCATAAAACTCCACAAAATACAGCATGCGGAGAGCTTCTAGACTGATGAATGCATCCATACTGCAATGGTGACACTTTGCAACTCAAGGGTATTGAAGCTCCTGTACTCAGGACTCTCCTAGATGATGCTCTATGTATCTCTTCATCTGGCTATTCATCTGCACCCATTTTCCCATCCTGGTAAGTGTAAATTAAAGTGTTTTACTGAGTTCTGTGAGACACTCTAACAAATTAATTGAACCCAAAGAAGGGATCATGGTTTGTAGCCTATGATTTGTAGCCAAATCTGACAAAAGCTGTGGGTAACCTGGGGGCCCACTTACTATTAATACATACTTGCAATTAGCATGTGAAGTGATGTGGGAGCGGTCTTATGAGGCTGAGTCCTTCCTTAACCTGTGGGTTCTGACACAATCTCCAGATAGACTGAGTTAAACTGTAGACACCCAGCTGGTATCACAGAAAATTGTTTGGTGGGGGAAATCCCCCCTGCCCCACATTTGGTGACCAGAAGTGTTAAAAGTGTTCCATGTCAGTATTAAAGGAGACATAGTAGGGAGAGAACTGAGCTTTGTCCCTACAACAGAAAAAGACACACAAGTAGAAAACTGAGTTTTTCCAATACAATCGGTACTTATTATTATTAGTTTATACCTATAGAAAATCTTGTTTAATAAAACACGAACATTAAGAACATCAAAATTTTCCCTGGCTGGTTAGCTCAGTCAGATGGAGTATCCTCCAGAGACACCAAGATTGTGGGTTCGATCCCCAGTCAGGGCACATCAGGAAGCGACCAATGAGTGCACAACTAAAAGTGGAACAAATAAATGCTTCTCTCCCTTTTACCCCCTTCCTCTCTCTGTTTCTTTAAAATCAATCAATTAAAAAAAAATCAAAATCCTTGAGACAATAACTCAGGAAGTATACAATGACCACAATACTCAAAGTATAAAAAAACTGAACTATACTATTTATTTAAAAATTTTTGTTGAGGATCTACTCAGCAAAAATTAAGATCCAGTTTGTTAAGTCAGCACAGGAAACTGAATGAATAGATCAAGTAATCTATAAGGGATCTAAGAGTTCAACCCCTCACTTTACAAACAAAACTGAAGCACAGAGAAAGAAACTGCTAATTCTCTTGAAACCACTACTTAAACTGGAATATGAGAGGATATGCCCTGGCGTGCCCCAAAACATACTATGAATAGCGAAAGATTTTGATTAACAACATAAACCAAAAGTTTTTTAAGAAATATTATGTGGGCAGCATATTAATGTATCATGTGAAGAAAAATGTATGTTTATATAAAACCTTTGATAGTTCTTTGCACAGGTTAATGCTCAATAAATAGCAGCTATTATTTCCACCTGTATGGTCTTTGGAAGGCAGTGTGTGATGTCTACCTGACACCAATTGCTTCATTAACTTGATAGTAGAGCCACAGGAATTCTAATCTAACTCACCCGTTTGATTTTTCAGATGGAAAAAGTGAAGTGTAAAAGGGCTAAATGGCTTACAAAGCCAGCCACCACGACTGAGTTAGTTAGAGATGGAGCCAAGACCAAACCCTAAATCCCTAGTCTGGTTTCCATTACATGTCACAGATCTGCAGTTTGGTAGTGTTCAAACTTTTTTTTTAAATTTTAGTGAGAAAGGAATGGAGAGGGAGAGAGAGATAGAGACAGAAACATCAATCCACTACTGTATGTACCCAGAGGCTGGTAGTGTTCAAACTTCTATAAGAGGGTAATAAGAACATGGCTGCTGCCCTGGCCGGTTGGCTCAGTGGTAAAGCATTGGCCTGGCGTGCAGGAGTCCCAGGTTCGATTCCCGGCCAGGGCACACAGGAGAAGCGCCCATCTGCTTCTCCACCCCTCCCCCTCTCCTTCCTCTCTGTTTCTCTTCCCCTCCCGCAGCCGAGGCTCCATTGGAGCAAAGTTGGCCCGGGCGCTGAGGATGGCTCCATGGCCTCTGCCTCAGGCGCTAGAATGGCTCTGGTTGCAACAGAGCGATGCCCCAGATGGGCAGAGCATTGCCCCCTGGTGGGCATGCCAGGTGGATCCTGGTCGGGCGCATGCGGGAGTCTGTCTGACTGCCTCCCCGTTTCCAACTTCAGAAAAATACAAAACAAAAACAAAACAAAACAACCCCCCCCACACAAATAAGGTCTTTTCTGATCTCCCCAGATGTGGTTGGATGTTGCTTTTGTATTCATAATACACTTTTTGCCTATCTCTATCACTGCAGTTACAGTTACATTCTATAACAATTATCTAAGTATGTCTATTTTCCCTACTAGAATATGATCTCCTTGTGGTCAAGGAATGTGTCTTATTAATCTCTTTACCCCCAGTATCTAAAACAATGTCTGGAAATAATAAATGTTCAATAATTATTTAATGAATAAGTAAATAAAAAAATACAAAAAAAAAACATAGTTGCTTTTTTTTTTTTTTTTGTGACAGAGGGAGGGACAGACAGACAAAATGGGTGAGAGATGAGAAGCATCAATTCTTCATTGTGGTTCCTTAGTCTCCCTAGTTGTTCATTGACTGCTTTCTCATATGTGCCTTGGGGGGGGGGGGCGACCTGCAGCAGAGCCAGTGATCCCTTGCTCAAGCCAGCGACCTTGGGCTTCAAGCTAGTGACCTCCAGGTTTTGAACCTGGGTCTTCTGTGTCCCAGTCTAACAGTCTATCCACTGTGCCACTGTCTGGTCAGGCTACCCCTGACTTTTTCAGTCCCTTTATTAAAGTCTTCATTAAGCTATGATTTTAATATAAGAATCAATGATGCAGACTGGGTATATATCATCTTAGGAGTTACAATGAAACAGTCTTGATAATGCAATTCTAGCATGGACACCTGATGAATGACAACCACCAGAGCAGCTGTTATATGCACTGTAGAGACTACATGCAGAAAGCAAATACAAAAGATAAAATGATTTAACGTATTTTCCGAAGTTTAAAATGTGATAATAGCTGTAGGTCACTAAAAAGCTGAGACAAACTCTCTTGGCATAGAGCACCAACAGAATGGTTTATTTTAAGCAAATAATAATAGGGAGGGAGTCTAATAAAAGCACTGGGAGACCAATAGTAAGAGCCACAATTTCAGGAAACTTGTAGCAAGTTTCCCCTTTCACAGAGAGGAAAGGCCAACCCTGAACTTTCAAGTCCTTTTGCATATGAGATTAGGGTGTCCACACCCTGCTCTTATAAAAATAAAAAATAATCTCTGTATGGGAGGAGAAAATGGGACTTGACATAGGGGGGAATCATTTATCTGTGGTGAGTTAAATTAAATTCTTATTTCCTGAAAAATTTACTACAGGCATACCTCGTTTTATTGCGCTTCGCTTTGTTGTACTTCAGGGGGCCGAGTTTCTTACAAATTGAAGGCAAGACCGTCCATGAGCAAAGAGATTACTGCTCGCTTTACTGCAATACTCCTAGTACAGTGGTCTGGAGCCCAACGCGCAATATCTCCGAGGTTTGTCTGCTTGTTTCGGACGTCGTGAACAATGCTTGCCTTGCTTCAAAGACCTCAGAATTATATAGAAGGGAGGAATGGGGTTCGCGGAAGTACATGAATAACACAAGGAGGAACCGAAGCGCTCTAAGAGAGGTTCCATTCAGGGCTACGGGTTCAAAGACAGGAGGACTTCGAGACACAGAAAAGGCTTCATGGAACTGGCGTTCAAGACAATCGCTGGAGAAAAGGCGGAGATATGGGGACGAAGGGTAGGCGAGGGGGTGAGCGCTCCGGCCACCGGCAGAGACCGAGTCACAACCTCCCGCCTCCTCACGCGTTCCGCGGGTGTCCTGCGTACCGTGCCTCTCCCGCGGGGCAGGCGCCAAGGCTCCCAACCAGGCCTACCCCGCCCCAGTTCTCACCCGCCCTTTCTCACCTTCCGAGGCTTCCAAATTTCTCCACGGCCAACACTGTCTAAGGACAGAAGACGACAGTAGAGAACTCTCAGGCTATAGACTGGGGAGTCTCGTCAACGCACGAGTTTGAGGCGGCGGCCAGGCCGCATCGCCATGGTAACGCCGCCAAGCGCTGGTTTGAACGCCCGCGCGCTGGCAGTCTCGCATTGCCCCCCAATGGGCATCCAGGGAACTCGTTGACAGTGGCCTCCTTCTCCTCTAAAAGACCAATCAAGGATCCGAGAAAACGGTAGGCGTCCCTCTCAATTTCCGTCTTTCAACCAATCGTTCCGCTTAAATGAAGATCTCGCGGTGTTGTGAGAGAAAGGCACCTTTAAGGCGGGCCGAGGATCCTTCTACTTCACACTATTGGACGCCCAAAGCGCAATCGCGCTCTTCGGATTGGGCGACGTACTTCCTGTCTCCGTCACGAGCCGCCTCCTGCCTCTCTCTGCCTCTGGTGAGTAGTTTAGAGCCTGCCCTCTGGGTTTAGTTCTCCACAGAGCAACTGAGGTTCAGGCTTTGTAACTGACTAATCGCGCGTCGCTGCAGGGTCAAAGGTGGGCGCGCCCTCCACCGAGCTGTCAGTGAGGCGTGGGCAGGCAAAGCCCCGGCCGCTCGCAGGACCTTAGTTTTCCAGTGTGCACAGAGGGAAGGGAGGGTTCAGTGCCCGTTGAGTTTTGCTTGCCCTTTGCAAGAGGTGATGGGATGGGTCGTCGGGATCGCAGAGTTCCCGGGTTTAGGGCCCAGCGGCCCGAGCGCGGGATACCTTCCCTTCCTTGGGTCTCAGTTTTCACCCTGTTGTTAAACTTAAAACTCTGCCTCCTTTCCAAAAGAAACTTTGTATGTTCTAATTGCGTCATTTGTTGAATGGAAGCTATGACAATTATAGCAGAAGTAAAGAAGGTCATACGAGAATCTCCCTATGTAAAGCATCACTTGCTTTTTCTCTGTTCTGGCCTGGTTTGGGCCCTATGTGTGTGTTATTATATTTAAAATATATGAATAAAGTAAACTGAATGCAAACAAGTAGCCAAATGTAGACTGCTAATATAGAGTTAAGGTTAAGAGCAGTGATATTGGGAGTCAGGCAGACATGATGTTGAGTGACTGACTACCCAGACACATCTCTGAGCCAGTTTCCTTTTCTTCTTCTGAAAAATAGCGGTTGTGAAGATTGTAATAATGAATTGGCACAATGCTTGGCAAATAGTAACTCCTCAAAAAATGGTAGCTGTTAACTTTATAATAGAAATAAATATACTAGCCAACTAGACTTACTGTAACTGAGTACCCAATTTAGTTCAAAACTTATCAATTAAAAAAATAACTGATAATCAAGGAAACAATCCATTCTTCAAAAGAGAAATTTCTTGGCCTGACCTGTGGTGGCGCAGTGCATAAAGTGTCGACCTGGAAATGCTGAGGTCGTGAGGTCGCCGGTTCGAAACCTTGGGCTTGCCTGGTCAAGGCACATATGGGAGTTGATGCTTCCAGCTCCTCCCCCCCCTTCTCTCTCTCTGTCTCTCCCTCTCCTCTCTAAACTGAACAAATAAATAAATAATTTTTTTAAAAAAAGAAATTTCTTCCTAGTACCTATATTAAAAGGAATTTATCTTGTGGCACCTCTCACATAAGGAATATATCTGGTGTGATGAACGGTGTGTTTGTCAGCAGTTTTGCAGAAAATATGAAAAGCCATTTTTTTTTTTCTGAAGCTGGAAACCGGGAGGCAGTCAGACAGACTCCCGCATGCGCCCGACCAGGATCCACCTGGCATGCCCACCAGGGGGCGATGCTCTGCCCATCCGGGCATCGCTCTGTTGCTACCAGAGCCACTCTAGTGCCTGAGGCAGAGGCCATGGAGCCATCCTCAGCGCCCGGGCCAGCTTTGCTCCAATGGAGCCTTGGCTGCAGGAGGGGAAGAGAGAGACAGAGAGGAAGGAGAGGGGGAGGGGTGGAGAAGCAGATGGGCGCCTCTCCTGTGTGCCCTGGCCGGGAATCGAACCCGGGACTTTCACACGCCAGGCTGACGCTCTATTACGAAGCCAAACGGCCAGAGCCAAGACATTTCTTTTTAACTATCAATAAAAGCTAAGAGCTTAAAAACAACATAAAGAAGCTTTCTGGTGACCTTTTATGATACAAGGATAGGAGTGACTCACGTATATTCAATACTTCTGATATGTCAGATGCTGTGTATTTCCTATGTATATGATATATCAGACATTATTTTAAACTCTACAACAACTATGAAAAGTAGACATTATCTTCATCTTATAAAGGAGGAAAATGAGGTTTAGAGAAGTTAAATATTTTCTTCAGAGTAACACAACTGTTAAATTATGGAGCTAGGTCTTTCTTACTGCAAAGTCAGCCATGCTTTTCTGTGCTTTGCCACACTGTTTCTGACTGATAGAGGATGCAAATGCTTGGTATACCAGATGCACAGGCAGACTTACCCAAATGGAAGGAGGTGGGCTGCATAGATACCAACAATGAGAGCAAAATTTTTCTCTAGTAAAACTTTCCACCTTGGGAAATGAAGAGATGGGATTAGAGGATCACTGAACTCTAGACCCATATGTCAATTTACCTTATGGTTAATCTATAACACTTTAAGTTCAACTTGTCCTAAACAGAAATTATTAGCTTACATTCTCTTCCCAAGTCTTTTACCTAGTCACCCAAACCAAACACCTTTATTTCTTTTTCTTTTTTGGACAATAAAACATCAAATAGTGTTGATTTTCTCTTTAAGACATCAGTCAAATTTAACCCTTCTCCTTTCTCACTGCCTCTGCCTTAATTTAACTCTATATCATTTTGTCATCTGGACTGTTGGCAACAGGCTTATAACCTATAGGTCTTGCTTCCAGTCTTTCCTTCTAACTCATTTCCACCTTCCTTGCTTCTAGAATCTCTTTGTAAAATGTCAGTCTGACCATATTAGAGCCCTCATTGCTGTCAAAGGCTCCTCATTGCCAGCAGAATATAAACTAAGCTGTGTAGCAACAGAACGTCATCTTGTGCTTGTTGAGGGTCTTTGCCTGGAGTGCCCCTTGCCTCCATCTTTATTTTTCTGGTCAACCCCTAGCAATCCTCAATCCTTATGGGGTACCCCATTGGCCTAAAGATAATTTACTTCTTTTTCTTTGCTATCTTACCATCTTATACATACCCCTATGGTTTACAAAACACACTGGTAACTTGTCTGTTTAAGTATCTTCCACTTTCACTAGGCTGTGAACCCCTACTCTAGAAATCAGAGGCTTGATATCAGTCCTGTCACACTGCCAGTCACATGGGACACATTCAACGGATGTAAGATGAATAAATGAATCCCTCGGGTTCTAATATTAGAATTTCCCATGCTTGCTTTCCAGAAGTGTACAGCAGATGGCACTAATAGGCCACTTAACAGATCCCCTTTACTAGGAATGATTTTTGTCCCAATGTTCTTTGGCTTTGGCCTCAAACTAAAAGCCAATAATCCTGTCATTGCAGGTGAAATCTCCTGTTTCATTTCTCAAACAAATAGCAAAGATAGCAAGATGACTCAGCAACTTGTCTCAGTGAGAAAAGAAATTGGCAGATGTTTAGGGAAATGTGCAGTTGGGTGAACATTTTCTTTGTCTCAATTTAGTCGTGGTAGTTGAGGTCTTTTTCCTTTTCTGTTTTCTTTTTCTTTTTTAGCTGTTGTTCATGGATGTTATTCATAAGCTTTATTCATGGATGGACATCTCCTTTCTGTCCACTCCTTTGAAAGGGAAGAAGGGAGTTGGAGAGTCAGAGAAAATACCATTATGATGCGGGAAGTAAGGGAAAGTTGAACAGTCACAGAGTTGCTTGTGTTGTAAAGCAGTGGTCCCCAACCCCTGGGCCGCGGACTGGTACCGGTCTGTGGGCTATTTGGTACCAGTCCGCAGAGAAAGAATAACTTACATTATTTCTGTTTTATTTATATTTAAGTCTGAACAATGTTTTATTTTTTAAAAATGACCAGATTCCCTCTGTTACATCTGTCTAAGACTCACTCTTGACGCTTGTCTCGGTCACGTGATACATTTATCCATCCCACCCGGTCCGTGAAAATATTTTCTTACATTAAACCGGTCTGTGGCCCAAAAAAGGTTGGAGACCACTGTTGTAAAGTACCGTTCCACCAGATTTACGTAGAGACACCAAGTCCAAATGAATTTTTAAGGAGTTTTATTAAAAGGAGGAAATTTATTAATACGCTGGCCGTATTAATGACTAACACGGGGCAAAGCTGACCCAAATTGTGCCATCCAGACTATAGCCCTGAGGCAGGTTATATACCTTTGATCACACAGGTTGGTGGGAAAAGGAGAGGGAGAGATGACACAATTCATTAGAAAGCTTATAACATTCATCTATAGGATTTATTAAAAAAACATTTCTACATGTTAAAACTTATAAGGTAATACAATAGTGAAAAATGTTGTTCTACTATAAAGCCAGTAGCTGCAGCCACCATCACAGCCGCCTGGCCCATGCAGGTTTGCATTAGATTCAGACAGATGGTAATGAAACAACGGAGCGAAGAACTGGTGGGCCATCATCTTTAATCCTAGCTTGTACCCAGCAGGCAAGTAAAAACACACACTGGGCTCCAAAACCCACTCATTCAGCACTCACAGAGCTACTGACTTATCCGAGTTTCCTAGAATCAAAGGTATCTACCTCACTAGCCTTATTTACCTCTGTTCTCCATCTCCTTCCTTCTCCCTGCACAAACTCTGCACTAACTGGCTTCTCTTTCAGCATTCTGCCATCGTGGCTGCCTCTCCTTGCCTCCATGTGGCCTTTCTCTGCTCTTTCCTCTAATGCTAATCTCAGGAACCAAGAGAGAGCAAGCTCCCTGGTCTGCCCCACTTTATAGTGTAGAAACCAAAACCTTTAATCCATTATACAAACAAGGGAGTCTCTGATACAAAGTCACTTACCTGAGGCATAATTGGATTCCTCATGAGAGTGTACCACCCCACATCAAAAAGAGTGGGAAAGGCTTAGTCCCAAAACCAAGCCCCAGGCTACAAGGATCCTGCCTGCCCACAGCCCACCCTCAACATACTTTAATATAATCACGCCCACCTGACCAGGTGGTGGCGCAGTGGATAGAGTGTCGGACTGGGATGCGGAAGGACCCAGGTTCGAGACCCCGAGGTCGCCAGCTTGAGCACGGGCTCATCTGGCTTGAGCAAAGAGCTCACCAGCTTGGACCCAAGGTCCCTGGCTCCAGCAGGGGGTTACTCGGTCGCGGTCAAGGCACATGTGAGAAAGCAATCAATGAACAACTAAGAAGTCGCAACGCGCAACGAGAAACTGATGATTGATGCTTCTCATCTCTCTCCGTTTCTGTCTGTCTGTCCCTGTCTATCTCTACCTCTGTAAAAAAAAAAAAAAAAAAAAAAAAAAAAAAAAAAAAATATATATATATATATATATATATATATATATATATATATATATATATAAAATCACGCCCATCCCAAGCAAGAAAGGCAACCAATATCATCACCTGGGTGACAGGCTTCCACATGGGCAGTGCCATCTTTAACAAAGTGAGCATAATATATTTTATCTGCCCAACATCTACATATTAAAAGATATTTCTAAATCTTTCAGTGTTCATCTGCCATCCCTTTGTCTAGAGATATATACATTAATTACACATTTTCAGGAGGGGTAGGGGAGTCTACATGGCGCCAGGGGATAAGCGTCAGTGAATGGCCTCTTAAAGAAGGAAAGAGAGAACAGGAAAAGGGCTTGCCTTTCTCTCCCCTTCGCCTGCACCAGACTAGGTGTTTATCCTCTTCCCCACAGGTGTGGGGGAAGGGAGGGAATCTAAGTCTCCCCAGCACAAAATCTCTTTATTTACAATACAATGCTGTTGTCTATTCTGAGTTGGTGCAAATCACACATAAGTATAAAAATCATATTTACTAAATCTCTCTGTACATTTAGCCCAAATTATAAAACACTCTTTAAGCTTCCTAGTAAAAGAGGGTTTTCTACACAGTATGTCTCTGCAAGCCAGAAAACTCCCACATCCCTTTACTCTCACTCCTTACAGAAAGGAGAGGACAAGAAACCTGACTTTTCCTCCTAAAACATCAATATTAATTATTTCAATTCTTTGGTACCTTACCACACTTGTGGGCCAGCATAGTTGGTCCTCACAGTGGAATTGCCAGGGCAAATTTCCTGGACCCAGCACCTTAAGTTAGGTGCTGTGTACTTGTCCAAGGCTAGCATCGAGGATGTTCCTAACACTTGTACTTGGGAACCCTCAGGCTACTGACTGGTTTTGAACATGTGGTTTTGGTTCCTATTTCCCAGGGAAAAGCAGAGGAGGCAGGGGAAGCCTTATCAGAGAGACAGAGTTTAGTGGCCTCAGGCTACACTTTACTGCTCCAGGGTTGTCTTTGGGCAACAGGCCCTTTATCTACACCACACTCCAAACTAAAACCTGTTCTGTGGAAAGGATTGCAGCCAAACATCTTAAAAATTCTCCATATGACTAGATCAAAGACTGGGATTTTTGGAACTGGAAGTGATTATAAATCATTTGTGTTTCCTCTTTCAAGGCCATTTGTGTCCCAAGCCCTGCTCCTCAGTGGTAAGGAGATCTGCATAAGGGAAAGAATACAGGCTTGGAGTTAGACGTAACTTGGATTCAAACCCCACCATTCACAGACCAATTATGCCTTTGGGCAAGGATTTTAATCTTTTTGAATTTGTTTCCTCATCATAAAATGAAAATAATAATGCGTATCATGAAGTATTGTCTTGAGCATTAAAAAAGATACATGTAAAGAACCTGGCACAGATGCTTAATTGATAAGATGATAGCATTAAACATACCTACTAAAGGGATTTTAGACTATGAAGTTGTGAGAGGATTTAGAGCTCTTTCTGTATCTGAAGGTATATTTGAGGGCTTTAGGGTTGAGCTAGGCTTGCAGTAGAACTCTGATTAATTTTATGAAAATAATGAAACACATCAGTGTAGTCCTTTATCTGTGAATTATTTTTTGGCACCTGAATCCTGAACCTCCTAGGCTGTGAAGAAGTTGTATATATAGAGAAAGCCAAGTGCACTTTTCCTTAGCTTCTGGAACCTTCTGATGACATGGGGCGGGGGTGGGGAGGGTGTTCAGGTTTTTATAACCACCTAAGGCATTTTGCCACTTGTCTGAAGTGTGAATTGCCTGCTGTCAGCCTGGCGTTCTCACCTCTATATCCTGGCTACAGGCATATTTGCATATTGGATGCTGTGTTCTTTAACCTCCTGAGGTTTGAAATCATTTGGATTCCGTGTGTGTGTGTGTGTGTGTGTGTGTGTGTGTGTGTGTAAGAGAGAGAGAGAGTGCACACTGCTTTCAAAACTCATGACAGTTTCAGTTCCGTGGGCTCCAGAAAACCTCTAACAATAGCTCTATTGACTTTTATGTAAATTGCACTCTTTAGAAAAACACTGGGCTATTTCCCAAATTCCCAGAACATACCCTGAGCATTTGAGTGAGGGGTGGGGAGAGAGTTCTGTAGAGTCAATGAACATCTGTTGAGGGTTGCTGAGTCCCAAGGAGACAGAACTCATGGTCTGGCTCTTCCCTGCCAGAGGTGCAGACATTTACCATACTAGATATGCATGCTTGTGGTGGCTTTGTTCTGTGTCCACTTAGCTAAGCTGGAAGTAGGTTTTCCAGGATTCCCTTCCTGCATGGTTCCAAATTATGGTTGACCTCAAGAAAATTTTATTCAAGATTTGGAAAGCTGAAAGGTTGTAGCTGTCAGTACACTATAAAAGACAGAGCGGGATACCAGGCATGGTGGCTCTGCATACCTTTTGACACTGATCTGCTGGCTCACATTGTTGATGCACAACAGCACCAGGGCTTGCAGCTCCCCTTCTCCTCTGAATCTCCTCCTTCAGTTACTCTGGGTCCTGGGCCAGGTTTGACAAAAAGCTCCAGCTTCTGCAAGTCACCTGCATCAATGAGCTGGGAGAGCATAAAAGGAAGTCACAGGTTAGAGTTTTCCCTCTTAAGTTCCACTTGTTCTCATAGGTCCTGATTTGTTCTCACAGGTGCCAGTTTTTCTTTCCCTTCTCCACCACTAGCATTCCTCCCCAACTGCTGGCTTTGCTGACCTATGGATACTTCAGGCCCAACACCAGATGCAGAGGCGAGTTGCATAAATTTCTCCCCCCAAAATTGCACAAGGTCTAATTCCTATGCTAAATCCTTAATTTTCTTTTACTCATAGTGTTTGGCTTTTCTCATCAAACCCTGTAATAGACATTTATTCAAGACAGGTGAAAGGCCCAGAAGATGGGGTGATTAAAGGCCAGAAGACTTCACAAAAGTGACATCTGAGCTGCTTCTGAAAGGATGACCAGGACATTAACATGTATGGGGAAAGAGGGAGAAATTCTAGAGAACAGATAGATGGCTTAAGCCAAGCAATTGAAAGGACAAATAGGAGTTCTGCCTTTCTAGAACTGTCCTCTCCACGGGTCGAGAGCATCAGTAGAAAGAGAACATCTGATCCCAACTCTATTTTGTTTTGTTTTTTAATTATTATTCATTGATTTGAGAGAGAGGGGGGCTTGTTGTTCCACTGTTTAGGCATTTATTGTTTCTTTTTTTTTTTTTTTTTCTGAAGTGAGAAGTGGGGAGGCAGAGACAGACTCCCGCATGGGCCCGACATGCCCACTAGGGGGCGATGCTTTGGCCATCTGGGGTGTTGCTCATTGCAACTGGAGCTACCAGAGTCATTCTAACGCCTGAGGCAGAGGCCATGGAGCCATCCTTAGCGCCCGGGCCAACTTTGCTACAATGGAGCCTTGGCTGAGGGAAGGGAAGAGAGAGCTAGAGAGAAAGGAGAAGGGGAAGGGTGGAGAAGCGGATGGGTGCTTCTCCTGTGTGCCCTGGCCGGGAATCAAACCTGGGACTTCCACACACCGGGCCGAGGCTCTACCACTGAGCCAACCGGCCAGGGCTTATCGGTTGATTCTTGTATGTATCCTGATTGGGCATCAAACCTGCAACCTTGGTGTATAGGGATGGTGCTCTAGCCAACTGAGCTACCTGACCAGGTCTGATTCTAGCTCTTTATCCTATTGAGATTAACCATTGGTTGGTCTGGTTCTTAGATGTTGTCACCAGCACATTGATATCTACTAAGATACATTTTTGCTAGGGCATGCCCTCAACATGTCCCTAAACCCCCTCCCCATAGGAACATATTGGCCTACTCCCCTCTCCCCATTGGTTCCACATGGCCGCCCCAGGCCTATTTTTTCTTGCCCCTCCCCCATCTTTGTTTTCCCATGCTGTGTTGGTGATGGCAATGGTATGGAGGAATGCTCTGGGGCTTCCTGTCCTAGACAAGGCACTGTGTCCTGTAGCCTTGTATCCCAAAGCTTATCTAGAGATTCTAACATTTATTCCATGGGACTCCACCTGAAGCAGGGGTAAGGTGCCCTACACTTACAACTTTCCAATACTTTCTGAGCATCTTTTTTTTTTTTTAATATTTTCTATTGATTCCTGTTTTTATCTCCTAATTAATGTTGCTTTTATTTTTATTCATTTTATTGTTTTTTTATTTTATTTATTCATTTTAGAGAGGAGAGAGAGAGGGAGAGAGAGAGACAGAGAGAGGAGAGAGAGACAGGGGGGAAGAGCTGGAAGCATCAACTCCCATATGTGCCTTGACCAGGCAAGCCCAGGATTTCAAACTGGCGACCTCAGCATTTCCAGGTCGATGCTTTATCCACTGCGCCACCACAGGTCAGGCCTCTTTTTTTTTTTTTTAATTAAGTGAGAGGCAGAGAGGCAGACTCCCACATGTGCCCTGACCAGGATCCCCCTACAGAGCAATGCTCTGGCCATCTGGGGCTATTTCTCTGTTGCTTGGCAACCAAACTATTTTAGCACCTGAGGCAAAATGCTATGGAGCCATCCTCAGTGCCCACAGCCAACTTGCTCCAACCATTTAAGCCATGGTTGTGGGAGAGGAAGAGAGAAAGAGAGAGGGGGGGGGAGGTGGAGAGGTGGAGAAGCAGATGGGCGCTTCTCCTATGTGCCCTGACTGGGAATAGAACTCAGGACATCCACATGCTGGGCCGACGCTCTACTGATGGGCCAACTAGCCAGGGCTTCTAAGCATCTCAGTGGGGCATAGGGGGTTAGAAGGAATGGAATTAGATACCTATTCCTGCCTATACTTGGAACCAGTAATTTGAAACCTTTGTTTCTGGTTTCCAGGATGGCAAAAGTTCTCAGCATAAATAAGGAGACCAGGGAAACAGAGTACAATGTTTAATGAAACTTGCTACCAGTTTAAATATGAAATTTTAAACTCATATCGAATTGCATTATGTGTAGTATTCTAAACCATACTTTTTTTTCTTAGTACGTCTGAAAATCTTTTTATAAGCAGCACATTTTGACCTACCTCATTTGTGTGTGTGTGTGTGTGTGAGAGAGAGAGAGAGAGAGAGACAGACAGACAGACAGATAGGGACAGACAAACAGGAAAGGAGAGGGATGAGAAGTCTCAATCTTTGTTGCGGCATCTCAGTTATTCGTTGATTGCTTTCTCATATGTGCATGGGGGTGTGGGCTACAGCAGAGCAAATGACCCCTTGCTCAAGCCAGTGACCTTGGGTTTCAAGCCAGTGACCTTTGGGTTCAAGCCAGCAACCATGGGGTCATGTCTATGATCCCACGCTCAAGCTAGTGATCCCATGCTCAAGCTAGTGAACCTGCACTCAAGCCAGATGAACCCACACTCAAGCTGGCGACCTCAGGGTTTCAAACCTGGGTCCTCTGCATCCCAGTCCGATGCTCTTTCCACTGCCCCACCACCCAGTCAGGTTTTACCTCATTTTTTAATGGCTTCCTAATTATTCTCATATTTATGGATATTTTTCTTTTTTGATATTACAAAGTTGTAATGAACATCCTTGTATGTGCATCTTAAACATACATTTTTGTATGTCAGAATGCCTAGAAATGCAATTGCTGGGTCTAAGGGAATATGCTGTTTGTGTGTGTGTGTGTGTGTGTGTGTGTGTGTGTGTGTTTTACAGAGACAGAGAGAGAGTCAGAGAGAGGAATAGATAGGGACAGACAGACAGGAACGGAGAGGGATGAGAAGCATCAATCATCAGTTGTTTTTTTCGTTGTGACACCTTAGTTGTTCATTGATTGCTTTCTCATATGTGCCTTGACCGTGAGCCTTCAGCAGACTGAGTAACCCCTTGCTCGAGCCAGCGACCTTGGGTCCAAGCTGGTGAGCCTTGCTCAAACCAGATGAGCCCGCGCTCAACCTGGCGACCTCGGGGTCTTGAACCTGGGTCCTCTACATCCCAGTCTGATGCTCTATCCACTGTGCCACTGCCTGGTCAGGCTGGAATATGCTGTTTTGACATTCATAACCAAATTGCCTTCCTATGGGGGTATGCTAATTTACTCTCTTACCAACAGTATATGATAGCATAACCATTTCAGAAACCCCTTTTGAGATTATTTCCAAGCCTTAAAAACTCTCATTATAGGTTTAGAAAGGTTTGGAAAAGTCGCTGTGTTGGGTGTGTTTGTTTGTTTTGGTAAGGAATTGCTATTCCCTGGAGTAATATTACCATCTGTTGACAGTCCTAAGAATTGCCTTGAACCTGGTTTCAGTTTGGGTTGAATTTTTATGCCTTTGATAGATGCAAGCTCATCTTGATTGAGCACCAACAAGGGACCCATAGAGACCGTCAGCTCCTATCTTAGCTGCCCTCTCTGCAGTTAGCTCTGCTGTCTGTGAGTACCAGTTTTTTCTTTGGCCCTGGAATCTTGTGGATGAAGTCCTGCTGACTCCGATCTCTTTTTGCAGGACCACTCTCCCAGGCCTTCACTGCATTTGAGACACCTAGCTTTCTTTCAGTTCCGCCATCCCACTTCAGGACCTTTGCCCATGCTGTCCTTCCACTTGGAGCATGCCTCCCTCTGTCTTCCTTTTGCCAACGTAACCTTTTACTTATCACTTACCATATTTCTCCATGTTTAAGACACACTTTTTTTCAAAAAATTTGGGGTCTAAAAACTGGGTGCATCATATACAGTGGTTGTAGAAGTGTGGCATTTCAAATGCCATAGGTGGAACTGAGGACGAGGCAGTATATGAAGACAGTGATTTGTCACCAGATACAGATGAGAACAAGCTGATGGATGGGAGTTGACAGTGATGAGGAGTTGTATAAATTTTATGATGAATAAAACTTTATGTAATACATTTTTTTTCAAATTTTGGGCCCCAAAATTAAGGTGTGTCATATATAGGGGAGCGTTTTATACATGGGGAAATATGGTACTTCTCTGCTCAAACATCCCTTCTTCCAAGAATCCTTCCTTGATCCCTTAAGGTCAAATTGCCCATCATTTTTTCTTTGTGACACATACCTTATTGGCAGTTACTTTTTTTTTTTTTTTTTTGTATTTTTCTGAAGCTGGAAACGGGGAGAGACAGTCAGACAGACTCCCACATGCACCCGACCGGGATCCACCCGGCACGCCCACCATGGGCTACGCTCTGCCCATCAGGGGGCGATGCTCTGCCCCTCCGGGGTGTCGCTCTGCCGTGACCAGAGCCACTCTAGCGCCTGAGGCAGAGGCCACAGAGCCATCCCCAGCGCCCGGGCCATCTTTGCTCCAATGGAGCCTTGGCTGCGGGAGGGGAAGAGAGAGACAGAGAGGAAGGCGCGGCGGAGGGGTGGAGAAGCAAATGGGTGCTTCTCCTGTGTGCCCTGGCCGGGAATCGAACCCGGGTCCTCCGCACGCTAGGCCAACGCTCTTTTGTATTTTTCTGAAGTTGGAAATGGGGAGGCAGTCAGATGGACTCCCTCATGCGCCCGACCGGGATCCACCCGGCATGCCCACCAGGGGGCGATGCTCTGCCCATCTGGGGCGTTGCTCTGTTGCATCCAGAGCCATTCTAGTGCCTGAGGCAGAGGCCATAGAGCCATCTCCAGCGCCCAGGCCAACTTTGCTCCAAAGGAGCCGTGGCTGCGGGAGGGGAAGAGAGAGACAGAGAGGAAGGAGAGGGGGAGGAGTGGAGAAGCAGATGGGTGCTTCTCTTGTGTGCCCTGGCCGGGAATTGAACCCGGGACTCCTGTACGCCAGGCCGACGCTCTACCACTGAGCCAACCGGCCAGGGCCTAAGCTGCCTTTCTTAAGTGACCTCCTCTGAGCCATCAGATACCACATTGTTGGGATCTCTGCTCCAGAGACTAAGGCTGGAGGCTGAGGAAAATGGGATTGTGGATTTGATAATACTGCATCTCTCCCCTTCCCAGCACCTCTCCAGTTTTAATGGTTTTGCTTCTGAGAATCTCTAGTCTCTTAACACACACACTAGCTATGTGTTTTAGCAAGGAGACCTGGAGGAATTGGGATAGAGCCACACTGACAGGGTGGGCTGGAGTCCTGCAGTTACACACAAAGGCCCAGCTCTGATTCCTGGTTTCCTCCTATTAGCCCCTGGCATGCTGCCTTTTCCTTTAGGTGATAAGGTCACTGTTAGCTAGTCTGTGCTGCTCTCCAGCACCAGAGTGCCACACCCTCAGAATGAATCTTCTTGCTTTGTGTAACTTCCCAATGTCCCCCATCTTCTTTATTAAGTCCTCAAACAGATCATGGCCCTGAGAGCATGTGGCTTGATCATCTTCCGAAGACACCTCATTCCCAAGGTAGACAACACTGCAATTGAATTTCTGTTGCTGCAGGCATCAGATGGCATTCATCATTGGACTCCACCTAAAGGTACAAGGAGCTAGAGGGGCTGGCTCTTGGGGAAATGCCAAGTGTTACTCAGAAACCCACCCTGCCAGGCCCCCCATCAAGTCTTGCTTCCCAGTGACTGTGCAGCATGAGGAGGTGAGGTAGATAGAAGCCCCTGATCCTTTCTGCACACCAGGTCTCTATTTTATGTAGGGCAGAGCAGAGCTAGAAATAGAACTCTATGACTGAATCCCAGGACAGAGCAGCCCCTGGTTTTTTGTATGTATCATTCACCAGAGCTCCAGTCTCTGTGATGAATGGCCGGAGAGGAGGAACGGCACTAGGCTGGGCATTGGGGTCGTTGGGGTGAAGTCATTACTGGGTACAGGTCAGGAGCTCAGAGTGAACAGCCCCCAGACAGAAGGGAGCAGGATGAGGGAGTGGGGTAAGGGTGGTGAAGGTTAATAAGGACCCAGGGGTGGAGGAAAACAAGAAAATGGGAACAGGAAATAAAATTTGCACATTTGAATTTCACTAGGGAGAAACAAAGTGAAAAGAAGGGACAGGAGTGTCACAAATACTATGAATAGGAAATAGTCACACTTGTCTCCTGATACCTAAGCCACACTGAAAGATTTCAAAGGACCTCTCTGTATTTTTTCCTACTTGGGCCTGGGGGAAAAGTTACCCTGTTAACATTGATGGGCAGAATGCTGAATAACTGATGCTGGGAAGGTGGCTTAGAGACCCACACACTTCTAAGGGAAAGTAAAGTACCCTGGAGCAGTCAGTTCTGTCACCACCAGCTTCCTCCTCCTTTCCTCAATTCATTACCTACCTGTTTTTTTGTGTACATGTATCTATGAGGTGCCCTACAGAGAAAATTCTCCAGAAGCTATAAGCTAGAATGGTTTTTCAAGTCCAAACTGCTGGTTGCTTTCTATTGGAGCTGTGCAGCAGCAGCTGACCCAGGGCAGTGCTATGAGAACCCCTAGAGAAAAGGAAGGCTAGGATATAGCCCTGTCTCCAAATCAAGAAGGGAACAGCTAAGAATTCCTGCTCCCCATGAGCTTCTGAACCAGGAGGCCCCCAGCAACTTGCTGGAGCCATGTGCTGACGGAGGCTGCCAGACCCCTCCCAGTCCTTCTTGGCTCCTCTGGGCAAACTGAGAATTTTTAGGGAGGGCCTAGAGGAAGAGCTGAGATCTTCTCCCAGTCTGCAGAGCTTCAAGTTCTCCTACAACAGTTTCTTGGCAGCTGTCTGCTTGGGTTTGGGTCTTGCCAACAAATTTTCTTAGAACTGTTTCTCAGCTTGTCCTTAGTCTAAGTTCCCATCAGGACTTTCCCTATGAAACTGGAATCTGGTCTTGCTCAGTTAGAAAGATGAAAACAATTTGGAAAAGCCTTGATAGCTACTTGGAAACAGCTGCTGGTCCCGCAGCGCATGGTTTTGAGTCTGTCTGTTGGCTCTGGGACATTAGAGACCAACTGCAGACAATGTTGACTCTTCACTGTGGATCGTAGGCAGAGTGCTCCCTCTTTAGTTAGCTCCCATCTGCCAAAAAGGGACTGCCCCTCCTTGGGAAAATTACTTTAAAGTCTCCAAGGGAAAGGTCTTTCTGAGAATATGGATGGGGAGAGCTCCAAAGCATAAGAAAGCTGAGGTCTAAAGGAGGCCATCTCTGTCACCATCAAAGGAGCAGTATTCTAGACCAGACTTGCCAAACACATGGTCTGTTTCACTCCGCAGAGAAGATGGGGGAGGGAGGAGGGGTTTCCCAGACACCACAGAACCAGACACTACTTGCCCTGTACCCCATTCCTAGGCATGTTAAGATATTACCAGACTCTAGGCTTCCTTTAGTCTAGCAACTGCTAGAAAAGTCCACCAAAGAGCCCATCATTAAATCATCTAACCTGGAAAATCCAGCCTTTTTGAAGATTATCTTCCCTTTCTATTTCCTCTTTTTCTCCTAACCAGGCCATGTGGAACCAGGAGAAAATGAATTGGAAACAGCCCTGCGGGAGACGCAGGAGGAAGCAGGCCTAACAGCAAGCCAGCTGACCATTATTGAGGGGTTCAGAAGGGAGCTCAATTATGTGGCCAGGGAGAAGCCTAAAACAGTCATCTACTGGCTGGCAGAGGTGAAGGACTACGACGTGGAGATACGCCTCTCCCATGAGCACCAAGCTTACCGCTGGCTGGGGCTGGATGAGGCCTGCCAGTTGGCTCAATTCAAGGAAATGAAGGCAGCACTCCAAGAAGGACACCAGTTTCTCTGCTCCACAGTGGCCAGAGCTGACTGAAACAGAGTCATTTGCCTCATTTGGCATCCTTGAGGGCCTTCTGAGATGAACCCACCTTGGGCTCAGGGGAAGGTTGTCCTGGTCTTTGGCTCATCATAGCAAAGAGCAGATAGGTTAGTAAAATTAGCTGAATACTCTCAGAGGAGAGCAAGCAAAAATCTTAGCTGGGTGGAAAGGAAGGCAAAGGAGGAGTTTTTAAAAAAAAAAGAAATAAAGGATATCCTTATACTTAATAAACCTCAAGCAGCTTATCTGTCCTTTAACCAGTTGTATTTATTTCTTGGACTCTTGCCCTTGGTGGAAGAACACTAAAGTGAGTCGGAGTTCTGCCTTAGCCAGAGGGAATCCTGTGTCCATGCACTGTACCCCAGAAAAGCTAAGGTAGGGAATCGGAGTACAAGAAACCCAGTGCTGCCAAGGGGGCTGGCCTGCCTCTGGAACTCCAAGCACTCTCACCCCACCCCCACTGAGACTTTGCTACTGTAGTCGGACAGGATATGCAAGTGAGTGAAACTAGAGCCAAGGACTGGGGTCTATTCTACTCACTAACGTATCTCTCCCAGCACCAGGCACATATGTTATAGGTACTCAGTAGATTTTTTCTAAAATAATTAGAGCCGCAAGGAACTTTGGGACATAGCCCAGATCACAGTTGCAAGAAAAGGGACCCTGGGCCATCAGGTCAGTGACATCTATACTCCAACCTCTTGGCCCAGTTCGGCCTTCCAGAGTCAGCATAGGCCTTGTCAGCATGACCAAGGTCACTGGCAAGAGGCACACACAGGCCTGAAGGGCTCTACTGTGTCACCCAGAAGCCCTGTCACTACAAGTTTGCACTCCTCGCCTGCAGCTGCCTTCTCCACCTTTAGCAATTCTTGATCATTGGTTTTTCTCTCTTCCCACCTACTCCCTTTCTCCACAACTCAACTGTAAGACCCAGAGGTGCAAGAGTTGGGTCTCAGCCCTCTTTTCCCTTGCTACTAGGGCTCAAGGAATGCAGGGCAGGTGTTAGAAACTATAGCCCTTCCAGGAGCTGTTAGCAGCTGGATTCATGTGGATTTTATTAGAGGGTTGTTGCCCAATGAAGTGCAAAAGATTGGATGGGAAGGGTCATTGGCAGAGGTCAACCTGGATTACCAGGGTCAAGAACTGCCACCCTAGAGGAAGGAGAGAGAAGTTGCCCAGGTCTTAAGCAGGCTTCCAGATGCTTTCAGTCACTGGTTCGTGCAGACAGGGCAAAAGTACTAGCGAACAGGATCTTGGAGGGCCGCCAAGGACCTGAATGGTTTTGCTCCTCACCCCTCTGAGCAGCACTCTGAAGGAGGCTTGCTGCAGGAAGTTTTTGGAGCTTAATGTTCTCTTTCTTGGCCAGCAGGGACCACATCCCATTGATTTAATAAATGCCTGCTGGGCAGCGATGCCAAACCACAGACTAGCTGCCTCCTAACAAGGGCTGGCCGGCCCTGTACTCTCAGCATAGGAGGTTGTGGAATCTCAAGATGCTAAGGCTTCATATGTCAGAGTTGGAAGGGACCTGAAAAATGACCTGATTTTACTGCTTGCTTTTATAGTTGGGAAAACAGGCTAAAGAAGGTAGATGGCCCTGGCAGTTACCTCTATGTGGGATGCTCTGAGGATGGGCTGCCAGAGGAAAAACTCTTGCTTTGCAATATCTTGTATAGTTTTGGCGTCATTCCTCTGGGCCTCATAAGAGTTTTCCATTAATACATAGGTGCTTTGGAGAAGGAGGAGACCGTAAATTGTATTCAGTTGCTTGCTTTACGGGAAGAATTGACAGCAGGGTGGGACTAGGGCATGTTATGGGAGGTGGATAAGGGAGAGAGTGGGACCAAGACTGGGATATGGCAGGGGAGTAGGCTTTGTTGTCTTCACCACTTTGCTTCTGGTTGGCTGGGCTTGTTTAAGAGCTGTGGGGCTGAGGCCACAATTTCCCCTTCAACCTGAGGCCCTCCAAGCTCCAGAGCACCTCCTCTGGAAGCTTTTTCTAATAACCTCCCATCCTATGAAATGCCATCCTGTTTCCACATCTGCACTTGAAGAGGCTCCTCTTGGGACTCCACCTGTTCTTCCCACTGCCATCTCTACCACCCCAAGGTGAAGAAGCATCTAATGAACTTATCCCCACCAGGGTGGTCTTAAGTTGCCCCCTCTTAGAGGAATTTAACAGAGGCTCTGGAAAATCAAATGTCCCCTTGACCCCCAAAAGCAACACCTTACACTCCCACAGTAGGCACTTGTTTGCTGAATCGAAGACACAAAAGAATGAAGTTATAATGGCAGAATTTTAATTGAAACATTTGTATGGATATGGGACCCCAGCTAGGTCTCCCACATTTGGGAAGCAGAGGCTGACTTCTCCATGGGTCCAGCCTGTGGCCCAACCTGTCTTCTTTTGTAGAGGAGGGCCACACCAGCTGGGCTGCTGCCGCCTTGATGCTATGCAATAGGTGTCCAGAGACACCTGCTCTCTCCCTTCCTCTCAACCTGCCCCCATTTGCTTCCTTCCCCTCCCACTCCACTTCCTGTGCTAGACTGTGTAATAGGAATTCCCAACTGGGCTCTTTGAGGAGGGGAAAGGGCTAGGGAGGGAAAGAAACAGCACAACGATACAAAATAGAGACACAACCTCTTCCAGTTCTTCAGACTGGGAGCTCCCAGGGACAGGGGCCTCCCCTTCTTCCTTCCCATCCCCCCTAAACCTCAGTCAAACTCAGGGCTTGCCACATAAAGCCAAGAATTTGCCCCTCCCTTAATAGGTCAAAGGCACAAACTTCTGGTTATAAAATGAGTAAGATTGCCTGACCAGGTGGTGGCACAGTGGATAGAGAGCATCACCTGGGACACTGAGGGCCCAGATTTGAAACCCTGAGGTTGCTCCTTGACCGCAGGCTTATCCAGCTTGAGTGTGGGCTCACCAGCTTGAGCGTGGGATCATAGACATGATCCCATGGTTGCTAGCTTGAGCGCAAAGGTCACTGGCTTGAACAAGGGGTCACAGGCTCAGTTGGGACCCCCCCTCCAAGGCACATAAGAGAAGCAATCAACAAACAACTAAAGTGTTGCAACTATGAGGTGATGCTTCTCATTGTTCTCCCTTCTGGTCTGTCTCTGTGTTTTTCACATGCATGCTAAAAAAATAAATAAATGACATGGGGATGTAATATACAGCATGGTGACTATAATTAATAATACTGTCTTGTAGCCCTGGCCCAGTAGCTCATTGGTTACAGCTTCATCTCACTAGGCCAACATCATGAATTCAACCCCTAGTCAGGACATAGACAAGAATCAATCAGTGAATGCATAATGGATGGGACAACAAATCAATCGATCTCTCTCACTCTCCCCCTTCCTCTCTCTCTGAAAAAAAAAAAAAATAATAATATTCTATTGCATATTTGAAAGCTAGGAGATTAGATTTTTATTTTTTTTACAGGGACAGAGAGAGTCAGAGAGAGGGACAGACAGGAACGGAGATAGATGAGAAGCATCAATCATCAGTTTTTTGCTGCGACACCTTAGTGGTTCATTGATTGCTCTCTCATGTGTCCTGACCGCAGGCCTTCAGCAGACCAAGTGACCCTTTGCTCGAGCCAGCGACCTTGAGTCCAAGCTGGTGAGCTTTTGCTCAAACCAGATGAGCCCACGCTCAAGCTGGTGACCTTGGGGTCCCGAACCTGGGTCCTTCCGCATCCCAGTCCGACGCTCTATCCACTGCGCCACCGCCTGGTCAGGCGAGATTGGATCTTTAATGTCCTCATTACAAGAAAAAAGTCTTTTGTAACTATGTATGGTGATGAATGTTAATTGAACTCATGTAGTAATGTAATATACACAAAAATTGACTCATTGAATTATATACCTACAGCTAATATAATATTGTTAATTATAGCTCAATATTTTTTTATAAGTTTTTTAATTTTTTATTTATTCATTTTAGAGAGGAGAGGGAGAGACAGAGAGAGAGAAGGGGGGGAGGAGCTGGAAGCATCAACTCCCATATGTGCCTTGACCAGGCAAGCCCAGGGTTTCGAACCAGCGACCTCAGCATTTCCAGGTCGACGCTTTATCCACTGCTCCACCACAGGTCAGGCTCAATATTTTTTTAAAAAGTGGAAGTTAGCATCTGTTTTCTCCTATATTCTATTAAAATGGTAAAATACATTTAAAAAAAAAAAGATTCTTGCCCTGGCCGGTTGGCTCAGTGGTAGAGCATCAGCCTGGCGTGCAGGAGTCCCGGGTTTGATTCCCGGCCAGGGCACATAGGAGAAGCGCCCATCTGCTTCTCCACCCCTCCCTCCTCTCCTTCCTCTCTGTCTCTCTCTTCCCCTCCCGCAGCCAAGGCTCCACTGGAGCAAAGTTTGCCTGGGCGCTGAGGATGGCTCTGTGGCCTCTGCCTCAGGCGCTAGAATGGCTCTGATTGTGGCAGAGCGATGCCCCAAGATGGGCAGAGCATCGCCCCCTGGTGGGCATGCCGGGTGGATCCCGGTCGGGAGCATGTGGGAGTCTGTCTGACTGCCTCCTCGTTTCCAGCTTCAGAAAAATACAAAAAAAAAAAAAAAAATTCTTGGGCATACTACAGTAAATGAGTAGCCTTGAGATAAAAAGCAGGTTGTTCCTTGTGAGCTAGGGTGTGCTAGAGAGGAGAGGGTGTCAGAAGAAGCCCCACTGAGTCAGACAATGTCAGGAAAGGAAATTAAAAAAAAAAAAAAAGGAAATCCAGTTACCACTGCAGTTTTCTTCAAAGCTATGTCTAGGCAGTCCGCTCCCTTGCTGGGATGGGCTGTGCAGCTAGCTATTCCCAGAACAGAAGGTAGTATTTCTTCAGATGCTTTTCAAAATATGTTCATATGTATGTGTGTGTGTGAGCAAAACAGAAACAGTGCATGACCTGTGGTGGCGCAGTGGATAAAGCGCTGATCTGGAACACTGAGGTCACTGGTTCAAAACCCTGGGCTTTCCTGGCCAAGGCACATGTGGGAGTTGATGCTTCCTGCTCCCCCTCTTCTTCTCTCCCCTCTCTTAAATGAATAAATAAAATCTTAAAATAAGTCAATAAATATATAAATAAACAAACAGAAACAGGTGTGAGGAAGATTCAGATCTTAAAAACGTTGAACATCAGAGCTTGATTTTTTGCTTAAGCAACATAATTTCAAAAAGATTTCCTTGGATGCTATGTGGATTGGATTGAAAGGTCAAAGAGCAGAAAGAGGAGGCCACTGCCATGATCCAGGCTGGAACTGATGAAGTTTGACGTGGCATAGTGACCAGGGGGGTGGAAAGGTCAACATTGGCCTTGGGCTTGAGGAAGGGAGAAGGGACCAGAAAGCTCAGTGGGAGGAATCAGCAGAAGGCTTGCTCTAGAGCCAGTCAGGGTGAGACACTTTACCCAAATCTGGGAGAACAAGGGCAAAGATCTTTCCAGAAAATCTACATCTCGGTCTTAGAGAAAGCGCTTGGCCAGGGTTCAGCTGATTCGTATGGTATTGGAAGGAAAATTGAGGTAGACTGTCAGGGTGTCAGGGTGCACACAGTGCACAGAATGATGCTATTAGTCTCCAGTCCTAGCTTTCCTGCAGTGGCTACTCAGTCCCTCCCCATTACCTCTGGAGAAGGGAGTTCCCATTTCTTCATATCAGCCCAGCGCCCCAACCCCCCACAGCCAGGGGTAAAAGGGAGACTAATGTGAATTCTGGCCATTACAAGGCTGCTGAAATCTCCATGGAGGAGGGGCAGTCTCCACCTCAATCCAAATGTGCAGAAAGAGAGAGATAAATTTTATTTATTTTATTTTTTCTTTTTTGTATTTCTCTGAAGTTAGAAATGGGGAGGCAGTCAGACAGACTCCCGCATGCGCCCCACCGGATCCACCAGGCACGCCCACCAGGGGGCGATGCTCTGCCCATCTTGGGGCTTCACTCTGCCGCAACCAGAGCCATTCTAGTGCCTGAGGCAGAGGCCACAGAGCCATCCTCAGTACCGGGGCCAACTTTGCTCCAATGGAGCCGTGGCTGCAGGAGGGGAAGAGAGAGACAGAGAGGAAGGAGAGGGGGAGGAGTGGAGAAGCAGATGGGTGCTTCTCTTGTGTGCCCTGGCCGGGAATCAAACCCGGGACTCCTGCACGCCAGGCCGACGCTCTACCACTGAGCCAACTGGCCAGGGCTGAGAGAGATAAATTTTAAATGCACAAGAGGTGTTGGCAGGGATTGGGTGGTTGAAAGGGGCTGTAAGGGGTCAGAGTTCCTGGCATTATGGGAAATAAGGGTAGAGGTAGCTTCCAGCCAGCCTTGTTCCCTCCCTTCCTCCAGTCTCCAACACTCAGCTCTTTCCCACAGTTTTGACATTCTAGCTCCCACCCCCACTCTAACTTCTTGAATCTCTCTCTCTCTCTCTCTCTCTCTCTCTCTCTCTCTCTCGTGTCAGTGAGGAAAGGGGAAACACTTCTTGGCCTAGAATCAGGCCAACTGGGTGGCAACTTCTTTTTTAAAATTTTTTTTTTATTGATTTTTAGAGAGAGAGGAGTGAGAGAGAGAGAGAGAGAGAGAGAGAGAGAGAGATAAGGGGGAGGAGCAGGAAGCATCAACTCCCATATGTGCCTTGACCAGGCAAGCCCAAGGTTTCTTTTTTTTATTATTATTTTTTTTTATTTATTCATTTTAGAGAGGAGAGGGGGAGACAGAGAGAGAGAGAGAGAGGAGAGACAGAGAGAGAGAAGGAGGGGAGGAGCTGGAAGCATCAACTCCCATATGTGCCTTGACCAGGCAAGCCCAGGGTTTCGAACCGGCGACCTCAGCATTTCCAGGTCGACGCTTTATCCACTGCGCCACCACAGGTCAGGCTGGGTGGCAACTTCAAAGACACACATTTTAGCTGGCTCCCCATCCTTGAAGGTAATACAAGTCAGGGCTGGGCCATGCTGTTGGCAGGTGGGTGAATGCTGGGTGGGAGGTCCTAGGCATCTGGATGCAGAACACCAGGTTCCATTCAATGTTGGTTACTAATCTCCTGGGTGACTTCAGGCCAATGCCTTCCTCTCTTAGTGCTTCCGTTTGTTCATCTGTGCTTTTGTGAATAACCGGGCCAATGCAGAAGCCAGACTAGAAACCAGATCATGAGCCAAAGGCCAGTTTGCTAGAATTTGTTCAGAAAAGAACACTATTCCCTTTGGCTCTGCCCCGACACGCAGTGAGCACTCAGTGGGCATGGTGGGTTCCTCGCCACCTAGGCTGTAAAATACTGCTGCCTGCCTTCAGTGCCCTGTTGAAGGGTACTCTTCCTTCTCCCTGCCAGATTACTTAGGCCTGACAGATTACTTTATCCTTCCCTATTCCATCTCAGCACACAGCTTGGTCCTGGACTCTCATAGAACTTTCTGCAACTATGGAACTGTTCTATAATCTGCTCTGCCCAATATGTTAGCCACTAGTCACACATGGCTTTTGAACACTTGACATGTGGCTAATATGCCCAAATAAATTTTTAAATTTTGCTTAATTTTAAGATTAAATTTAAGAAATTGCATGTGGCTAGTGGCTACCACATTGGACAGCACGGGTTCTAGGCAGCACTTTTTTTTGATCCTTTTTTTATGAATTGGTAGGACAATTTTTATATAAGTGCTTTACAGACACATCTCAATGAATCCTAGAAATTCCCTTTTTAAGATGAAGAAACCAAGGCTTGAGAAGTTGGGTATACTGGGCTCAGTTGCATAGAAACCTGGAGGGCCATTCAAGCCATAGTCAAGCTCTCCAGCCATTTAGGGAACCTTCCAGAACCCAGCCTGAGTCTATAATTACTCCATAGCACAAGGGCCCTGGGAGGCTCATCACTGAGTACTGACTGATGTATGTTCTTGACAGAAAGGAGAGGGAGCCTGACCAGGTGATGGTGCAGTGGATAGAGCATTAACCTGGGATGCTGAAGACCCAGGTTCAAAACCCTGAGGTTACTGGCTTGAGCGTGGGATCATATTCATGACCCCACGGTCACTGGCTTGAGCCCAAAGGTCACTGGCTTGTTGCTCAAGCTCACTGGCTTGAAGTCCAAGGTTGCTGGCTTGAGCAAGGGGTCACTGGCTAAGCTGAAGCCTCCCCTCCCCCGGTCAAGGCACATATGAGAAAGCAATCAATGAATAACTAAAGTGCTACAACAAGTTGATGCTTCTCATCCTTCTTTCTCCCTCCCTGTCTGTCCCCCCCCCAAAAAAAAAGGAGAGGGAAGCTAATTCCACTTACTTTCCATCTCCTGGAGACACTGGAATCCTGTCTTCCAACCTTCAAATAGCTCTTCTCATGCCTTTTTCCTGGACCACAGTGTGTTTTGGATTACAAACTCAGACCTCAATGGGTGCTATGTGAGGTTTGGGAAAAGGATGTCACATGCAGGCCCAGAGGAAGCCAGTTGAACTGGGAGCTGGGGCCTGGGAAAATCCTTGTGGTTTTTAAGCAAGAAAACAAGAAATAGTATTATAACAGCTATTTTTTATTGAGCACCTACTTGTGCCAGGCACTTTACATACATCTGTGCTTATATTTCCCACAATAACCTGAGAGGTAGGCATTATTATCACCATTTAACGTATGAGGAAAATGAGACTCAAGGAAGTTAAGCAGTTCACTCAAGGTTACACATCTTGTTGATGAGTGGCAGAATCAGCACTGGAGATGGGCATCTGTGAGTGCCCTTAAACTTTCATTAGGTATTCTTCAGACTGAGAAAGTAGAGGAGGTAAAAAGGTGGGATGCATTCTCTCAGGGCGGAGGGACTGGTTCCGCTGTCCAAGCGTGGAAGGAGGGGAGCCCTTCTCTGTTTCCCACCTCCCCACTCCGGCAAGGCACTTCTTCTCCAGACTCAACTGCAGTCAGAAAAACTTGCTCTTGCTGAGATTGTCCTTCTTTAAAAGGGAAAATGGCTGAAATGGAATACCTCACCCTGTGTATCTGCAGACAGAGGTCTTCATGTGTAGCTCATGTGCTGAAGCACACCACCACCAGAATAAAAATACTGTTCACTTTTAGGCCATACCCCTTCCACGTGTGCAGAGAGTGATGCAGTTGAGGAATCTTGAAGGGGCTGTTTATTTCCTACCAGAGTCCCAGGCATATCACCTGGCAGGAGGCCAATTCAACAATAAAAGCCTTAAATTTGCACCCTGCTTCTCCCCCCCCCCCCCCGGCTTATATATTCTCAAGGGTGTTCATTTTGTAGTTCCAGGGACACATGCTGCCTCTCTCTCTCTCACAAACACACACACACAGGTTCTTGGGTTAAGACACCAAGTCTAGCCTGCATGGTCTTGCAAGTCTTTGTCCATTAGGTAGTGCCCTGGCCCAGGGCTAAGCACATGTATACACAGATGGGTTAGTGCAGTGTTAGGAGTTTCTTTACAAATGAGAGACAATGATGATGGCCTCGTGCTGAATCAAGTCCTCTTGTCTTCTGGGAGGGGATCTCCTGCCTCCTTGTCAGTTGGCCAAGTACCCCAATCCCTTCTCACCAGCTGGGGTAGGACCAGGTCAGCCACAGTTCAAATCGGTGTTGGGAACTCAGGGCCTGGCTTCCATCTCCAAGAATGTACTTATTTAAGTGTAGCAGGGAACTATTTTGGGACCTTAAAGAGGACCAAGTCCCCACTTCAGAAGGACAAGATGGTCACTCAGGCCAGAATGTAGGGTGAGGTTTCTCTTTGTGCTTTAAAAACCCAATCATGTATAACAAAAACTGACCTTTTCCCTCTGAGCTCACTCACCTCCACTCCAGGGAAAAGGTTTTACAGACTGGAGTGAGTGTGGAGAAAAGGGGATTCTTAGGATTTTGCATACCAGTGGAAGATTGCTTCAGTGCCTCCTCCCCTGGTGCTACAGGAGCTGGGCACAGCATTTTCATCTCAGCACCCACTTCTTAGTGATACAGAGGTGGGGACTTCTTGGCGGATACACAGTGTGGTTGAGATGGAGGATAAAAGGCCTGCATAAAGACTTCGATTAGAGCTGTGGGGTTCCCGGGTCTTGGGCTGGGTCAGGATGCCCAGATGAAGTAGGCTACCTCGTCCAGGTCGACAGGATAGTCGGTGAGAAGCACTGGCGTCTTATCAAAAAGTTCACCCTTATAACTACGCCACTTGCCCGCGGGCAGGTAGACATCACGTTCCTGCTTGCCAGGCTCCAGTACTGGTGCCACGAGCAGTGTGTCCCCTATGAGGAACTGCGAGTCAATGCGGTGCGCTGTCTCATCGCCGGGTGCGATCCACCAGAGGGGGCGCACGATGGGGTCGCCAGTGTCGGTGACCTCACCGGCCAGCTCAAGTAATAGCGGTGCCACGAGTGAAGCCCTTAGTGCTGCGAACTTGTGCGCGATGGCCACCACTTCAGCGTCGTATTGCCAGGGTGGGACTGAAAATTGCATAGCGGGCATGAAAGCTGCCACCTCCAGCCACCGCACATAGAGCTCGCGCTCAGGCACGTTGCCGCCGCCTGATGTGCGCTCAGGCACCACGTTGCCACCCACCATATCTGGCAGGATGAATGGGTATCCCAGCATGCTGACAGTGAGCACGGCGGGGATGAGCGAGCGCAGCCCCAGGTCGTAGCCCCACACTGAGTCACGGTCCACCAGGCGAAAGAAGCATGAAATATTCTGTGACTGGTAGCCCACGCGGACCTCAGCCAGTGAGAAGAAGGGAAGGGCCATCTCGGTGTAACGCCGACTCCATATGCTGGGGTCTGGCAGCGACCTGTAGGTGCTAAAGTCTCGCGGCAAATAGCTGACCTCGCCCGCGTCGAACTTGAAGGAGGCCACCTCATAGCGTGAGCGCAGCCGCCGCAGGTGACCCTGGAACCAGTCACGGGCCTCTGGATGCGTGAAGTCCAGCACGGCGCCGATTCCATTCCACCAGCGCACTAGCGCTGGCAGCCGGCCTGTGGGTTCACGAACAAACAGCTCTCGCTCCACGCCCTCGCCAAAAGATGATGAATTGTAGTTGACGAATGGGTGTACCCAGAGCGTAACTTGAAATCCAGCTTCGCGCAGGCGGCGGAACATGTCACTGGCGTTGGGGAACTTGACCTCGTCGAAGTGGAAGTCACCATAAGCAGGTGTGTACATGTCATCTATTTCCAGGTGGCTGCTGTTGAAGCGGTGCTGGCGGATCTGCTGGGCAAAACTCTGCACCTTGTCCTGGTCCACTGCGCGCCCATACATCACCCACGTGGACCAGATAGGGTCCCGGAAGGTCTCCGGTGCTGGCACCCTCGACGGCTTGTTGAAATAGCGCCTTACCATGTACTTGTGGATGGAGGTGACATCTGAGCCAACGCACACACGGTAGCTGAGCTCCGGAGCATCGGCGCGGCCCGCTGGTGGCTTGTAGGGAGTGTCGTTGTAGCGTGCCTGCAGCCGCAGTGAGCGCTCAGTGGCGTTCCAGCCCAGGTGGAAGGGCACTGAGTCGTTGACCTTGATGGCAGCCGCGCGTGAGGACAGCCAGTAACGTTCAAGGATGCCTCCAAATGCTGCGTCGGAGGAGTAGACGTCGCTAGTGACGAAAGGCTGCGGCTCCTGCTGGCCTTCCAGCCGGATAGGCCAATGCTGGGTCCTCATCTCAGCGCCGCCATACCAGTGTGCCGCTGCGTCTCCCAGGAACATGGCATGCTCCACTGCACGCCCCGGCGCCGCCTCCTCCCAGCGCACGCGATAGCACATGACTGTGTCCTTGGGTCGCACAGTCTGGATGAAGAAGTGTAGCGGGCGTCCATCCGCTGTGCGAGAGCAGCCCAGCAGGGCGCCATCGCGGCTGCAGGAGTCGAGGTCCAGTGCTCCGGAGCGGAAGGCGAGACGGAAGACCTGCTCGCCCTTCTGGTTGCGGATGGAGAAGCCGCCAAGGTTGAGGTCAAGCAGCTCCGCGCGCAGACGTTCTGCCTTGCGTAGAGAGGCGCTGTAGTAGCACCAAGCCACCACTGCGGCCAACACCAGCAGCAGCCCCAGCACCACGGAGCCAAGCAGGGGCTTCAGTTCTTTTGATGGCTTAGGTTTGACAGGCGAGAAGTTGTCAGGCAGGAAGGTGTACATGGCTGTGGCTGAGAGAGCCTCGGGGCTCTGACGTCCTGTGTCAGGCCCAGGGCGTCGGCGGGGGTAGGCCTGGCTCTTCTCCGGAATTGAAGGCATCAGCCCTCAGTTAAGGAAGGAGCGGGCACTGGGGCCACCTGATAAAGCCCATCTGAACCTGGCCTGCCAGAGTCTGGAAGGGGAAGAGAGAGGCGGAACTGACCTTCTCATTACATAGTATTTCCATTTGCTGCAGCAAAAAAGAACTGTATACTTTGGGAAGGTGTATTCTGGGACATAAGGGTTTGAGAAATGGCAAAGGTGAGACTTACCAGGACAATCTGTGTACCTTTATTTTAATGTTTATTTTATTGATTTTAGAGAGAGGAAGGGAGAGAGCAGGAGAGACAGGAACATCTGCTCCTGAATGTGCTCTGACTCGGGATAGAACCAGCAACCTCTGTCTTTGGGATGGTTCTCTAACCAACCGAGCTATCTGGCCAGGGTGACAATCTGGTTGTGTTTATTCACACACACCCCTCTTTTTTTGTGTGGCAGAGACAGAGAGGGACAGACAGGGACAGACAGACAGGAAGGGAGAGAGATGAAAAACATCAATTCTTTGTTGCGGTTCCTTAGTTGTTCATTGATTGATCTCTCATGTGTGCCTTGACCAGGGGGCTACAGCAGACTGAGTGACCCCTTGCTCGAGCCAGCAACCTTGGGCTCAAGCTGGTGAGCCTTGCTCAAACCAGATGAGCCCGCGCTCAAGCTGGCGACCTCGGGGTCTTGAACCTGGGTCCTCCACATCCCAGTCCGATGCTCTATCCATTGCGCCACCACCTGGTCAGGCATTTATTCGCCCTTTCTTAAGGACCCTAATGCTTGCTGAAATTAGGGCTCTGAATGGAAGGGGGCAGATGGCATGCATCCCACTTCTGTAGGGGAGAAACAAAGCCAGACAGGGTCAGGGAGCTGTCCAGATCACAGAATGTCAGAACTCTTGGGATCACACATGGGAGCAGTTCAAGCTGAAGAGAAGGGGAAGGATCTAGAGAGGACCTGGTTTCCCAGAGATATGGCCATGGTGGGGGAGAGGGCATAATTCATTTAGCTCCTTGAGATCTTAATAGGGCAGTAGGATGACTTCTCTTATCCCCAGAAGGGGAGAAGGGAGAGGAAGGAGGAATAGTTTAGGCATGGAATTTAATCAGAAGCCAGATTAAATCCAGAGATTAGATCAGTTTTAGGGCTTGGTTTGGAGGGAGGCAGGGTTGGGTTCAGATATTAGGGCTGGGTTCAGGAGTCTGGTTTGGAGGCTGTGGTGGCTTTTCAGATCTTCCCATCTTTGTCCTCAAATTCCACCCTGCTGTCAGCCATTGTTCACTAAGTCCATTTTCCTGCTCACCTTCCTCTGCTCCCAGCAGTGCATCTGTGGGCCAGCTACCACCTGACTTTGTTTCTGCCACTCACCCACTGTCCTGCTGCCTTTGCCTTAGTTTTGGACACTGTCTTTTCTCCCCTATAAAACTGCAACACTTTCCCTATAGACATCCCTGCCCCCAGCTTCCTTTCCCCAATGCCTCTGCTTATAGCAACCATAGTTATCCTTCTAAAGAACTTTCAGATCACATCTCTTCCTAGTTTAGAGAGCTTCTCATGGTCCCCATGATGAAAGTTCAGAAGCATAAGCTCTGCAGTTGAAGCACAAGGCATGACATAGCCTCATCTCCCTTTCTAGGCAGGCCTATCCTATGACTACCAAGCTAATTTCTTCCCCAACCTAAATCCTTCAAGCTACCCACTTTAGGAGATTCCACCCATCCACCTTGGACCAATGTTTCTCTCCAACCCACCAGTTCTTCAGGGATCAGACCCCCCCCCCACATACTACATACATATACACACTGTATGCCAAACGTCCAGATATAACTTCAGTGAAGCATAGACTAGGGGGAGGTGTGTGTTGTAATCTGCTGCTCAAGGCCACTGACCCTTCCTGATTTAGCCCAGGGCAGAGTCCAACAAAGAAATACCCCTAGCCAGGTGCATACACAGACATATACACACTGCCAGCCAGCCAGCTGCGCCAGCTAGGGGGAAGGAGAGAGGGAGGCTGGCAAACAGTAATTAGTCTCCTCCCAGATGCCAGTGTCTGTTTCTGAGTCCTCCACATCTCCCCAGGAGATGCTAGAACTGTTCATGATCTTTATCTCCCCCAATTCTCCCATAAAGAAACTATCAAGAATGCCAGGTGGAGACCAGAATTTTGATCCCAGATCCCTCACACTGACTGACCCCCTCCCCAAGGTGCTATCTCAGTTCCTCTTTCTTTGTGCTTTCTGCCCACCTATTATCTAAACCGGTCAGTTCTGGCTGGTCTGGAACAACTTCTTCCTTCCTTCCTCTTAGCCCATATAACTTAGCTTTCAGACTCCCCAACCCAGTATGGACTCCTTTTCCTGCACGTATAGGTTAGAAAGTTCTCCTGAGAGACGCAGGCAGTAGCCTTTAGCTTATGTCCTTAAGCTAAACAGGACCCAAAGGCGGTCTTAGGTGGTCCAGGCCAGAGTTGCTATACATTTATATTCATTCATTCAAGACAACCAAGGCCCAGAGATAGATTAAAATTGGTTGAGGCCCTCAGCGCAGAAGAAAATATTGGGCCCCTTAAAAAAAGAGAGAGAGAGCCTGACCTGTGGTGGCGCAGTGGATAAAGCGTTGACCTGGAAATGCTGAGGTCGCCGGTTCGAAACCCTGGGCTTGCCTGGTCAAGGGAGTTGATACTTCCAGCTCCTCCCCCCTTCTCTCTCTCTGTCTCTCCTCTCTCTCTCTCTCTCTCTCTCTCTCCCCCTCTCCTCTCTAAAATGAATAAATAAATAAATAAAATAAAAAAAGACAGGGAAAATAAAAATACATGTTAACCATATTTTTAAATAAATAAAAATTATTATGTACCATTAATGTTAAAATTGCACATATGAAACCAAATTTGATGTCATTAGAAAAAAGTGTAAAGTTGGGGTTTTGTAGGGCCCTTCAGAAGTTGGGGCCCAGGGCGCGCGCCTGGTGCGCCTGCCATTAAATCTGCCTCTGCCAAGGCCCCATTCTAGGCACTAAAGAAATAAGGGGGAAAGTCCATAGCCGAATAAGACCTCCTTATTCTCAAAACTTTCATATTAAATCAGACCATCACATGACCCCTGGAGGCATGGAGAGGCCACCAAGGTAACCTATCTCAGATGTTTGTAACAATTTCTGAGAATTTTAACTTTCTAGGATTCCAAGTTTCTTTGATGAAGGACAGGAGCCCACAAGGCCTAAGTACCCACTCCATGCAGGCCCTGTGCCGGTCTCCCAAATCCCACCACAGCACCCCCTAACAATAATGCAGAAAAGGAGGCATAGCTATAGTGCCCACTGTACGATGAGGAAAGAGTGGCCCTATTAGAAAAAGAAACTTGTTTGGAGTACCAAGGTTGCCTGAATCCAAAAAGCCACTTAACTCTCCACAGCCTAAGTTTTAGGAGACTGGAAATAATGGTCTGGCAAGCTGTCTGAATGCAGCAGAGGAAAGGAGCTTTGTGGTCAAGAGTCTGGGACAGGCTTCCATCAAGTGGGTGTGGGCATGGTGAGGCCTGTTTTCCCAAGGTCTGGCGCTGCTGCTTGCTCCAGGAAGGATTCTTGAAGGTGGGAAGGGGGCAATTGTAATAGCATTTGGTACCAGGGCTGTGGGGGAAGAAAACTGGTTCTAGTATTAATAGTGGCGGCTCCACAGACTCTTGTAATCTGTCTCCACTATCAGACCATACAGGCTAATATTGGCAGGTGGGGTCGGCCCTAGCCAAACCTCTCCCCACTTGACACTCAACCTCAATCTTGGCTGCCAGCCCCTAGTCGGGTATGAGGGGGAGGGCCCGGACCGGCCCAATTGAGGGGAGGCCATTTCAAGCTGAGTCGTTTGTCGAACACAGTTCCCAGGGGAATGTGTAGAAATGTCAAAGGCAATTCGATCCGGCCCATTTCCTTGCTCAGCGGCGGGATCCGGGGGAATCGAGTGACTGCGCCTACAGCTTGGGATACTCCGCACCCACCCCCAGTGACCCACCCAACAACTGCAAAGTCCAAAGGGACAGACTGAGGTCAAGGGGCCTGTCTCCCACTGGAAACCACAGCGACTCAGGTGTCCAGGCTCTCCCCATCCACTCAGCGGTAGGAGCGAAAGTTAAGAAAGTGTGCTCCCTTAGAAACTCTCCAAAGCCCTCCCCTTGGACTTACGGCAGTGAACCCAGAAGAGGGGGGTGAAAATAGGGTCCTGCAGATCTTCACGCTAGCGGGAGCGGAGTTGCCACAGCGCAGCGCACAGCGCTGCCTAGTTGGGGACAGCTGAGACCCGCCCTCTGGCCACGCCCAGGTCTCTTGGTCTCGCTCAGAGCCCCCGAGGCCAGCTCCGCCCCTGGTGCCCCACTTCTCCCACATTGTCACGCGGACTTGAGGCCCCGCCTCTTGGCTCCCACCTTCTTTTTACTGCCCTGTGCCCACCTCCGGGCATCTCAGGCCAGCCGCAAGTCAGGTGCCTCCTGGCTCCGCTCCTGCTTACAGGCCTGCCCCCGCTGGGGCGTTGCTTACCCGCTTGTAGGCGGGGCTCTTCTCCAGGCCTGCTGGGAAATGTAGTTTTGGAGGAAGGAGCAGCTGTAGAATGTTAGGATTCTTGCATCTCCAAGCTAAATCTGGTCTGTGTAGGAGAAGAAGAGAGCTGCGAGGGTAAGCGGCAGGGATGGCCCTTCGGATTCCTTTCCCTCACATTTGGCAGTTGGAGGCCGTCTTGGTATATGATCTCACATATGGAAAAAAAAAGTTTCCCATATGGAGAAATGGTAGTGGAATACCGGGAAAATATCAGCGGCTCAATATAGGGCGGTTTCAATCAAGGACCCCATGGAGGGATCTTGGTTTCAATAGCAGGGAGGCCCAAGTTGTTAGTTCCCACCAGTCCAGACCAGCAGCACCCTGAGGCCAACGACCTAGAAGACTGGCTTCCCCTGGGTATTTTGCAGCGTGAGTCCCCCACACTCCCAGGTCTTGCCTCCTAGTGACAGCCATTGGAAATTCCTGTGCTGTGAGGAAGTGGGCGTGCCCCGCCATAACCCTGCTCTGGGGATGAGCAGGGTGAAAAAATACTGAAGATCCCAGAGATTCCAGAACACGCCACCCCTTGCTCCCCGAGGGACACAAACACAAGGAGGGCCTTGTTTTGTAATGTGAAATTTATTGGTCATGAAACTCTCCAAAATTGTTTTTGGACCCCTTGACTTGGGTGGGAGAGGGCAGCAAGGTGTCTGAACATAGGCTTTTGGGGGGCTGTGATGGAGACTCTGGGAGTAGAGATCAAGAGCTTTGGGTATAGGGACAGGGCTCTGACTGAAAAATGGAGGATTATGGGTCTGCTGAGATGCTGGGGTGGGGAACATCTAGGTCTGGAAGATAGTGAAGAAATGTTAACTGGAGGATCCTCCCTGTGTGGCAAGGTGGACCCATTAGTTTGGTCTCTGGGTAGAGAAAAGGAAGACATCAGGTGGATATAGTGCTACTTTTATGTGTCAGGCACTCAGGGCCACCTAAGGGATGTACTGTGATGATGGGTATGGGGAGGGCTCAAGGCAGGTTGACTTTGAGGAACTTCGTCTCAGTTTTGGGGGCCTGGCGGAGGCCTGGGTGACTGGTTCCTCACCACTAGATCTTTCTGAAAGAGGACGCAAAACGCAGCCTATGGGGTGAAAAGTTTATTTATTGCTCAGCCCCCTTGGTGTGGTCCTGCTCTACCAGCTGCCATAGTCAGGGTAGGTCTCAGACACAAACTCAGGGTGGACGACATAGCTGTTTCTCTGGGGGCCACCAGTCTTCTTAAAGTGACTTGTGTCCCACCTGTGGGGAGAGATGGGCCAGGCCTTTTGGACCCTTATTTGTCTGACTTCAGTTCTCAGTGCTAACCTTATCCCAACATTTTGCCCCTAATAACGACCCTAGGTTCCAACACTGACCTCAGGTTCTGTTTTTAATTTCAATACCCACCCCTTAACATTGACCTCTTACTCTCTGCTTCAAGCCCTGAACTTAACCTGTAGATCTCTTGACTCTAAGCCCCATTGCCAACCTGTATCCCCTCAATGCTGGCCTCCAAGCCCTCATGGGGTCCTCCATTTCCTTGGCAGGTTTGACCTCTCCCGGCAATGGCGCCCCCTGGTGGCACCGTCCTGTCAGTGCATCGCAGCAGACGGTTTTTACCCCAACTAATGCCCCCCTCCCGGGTTTCCTCGCCTCGCCATGGGAACAGCCTCCAGTGTGCATATGCATTTGCCTGTATGTGCCAGACTTACCTAAGGTTCTGACATGGGTAGTATGACGGCGGGGGAGTTATAACAGCACATTGCATTCCGGGTCGGTGCTCGTGGGGTGATACACTCCTGGAGGAGAAAGCAGTGGGCAGGGAGGGGTCGGCCTTTTGATTTTCCCCAATCCACCCCCCCTCCCCCGCCCCAACCCATAGCAGGACTCTGAGCGATGCCTCAGGTGTTAGTCCTACGGCTCAAAGATCCTCCTCCCGTCAGGCCTCCTGGCCCTTCAAGACACCATCCACGCTTCTGGGAAGACTTCTGTAAGTCCCCTCCCTATAAGGCCTCGTTTCTGCCGCCCAGGCTGGGCCGCGGAACACGCTGGATTCTGGGGAAGGTCAGGATCCAGTTGTTGATAACCTGCGAGTCCCCGGATTCTCGTCATGGGACCGCAATTACTCCACATATTGACGGGGCAACGTTTCTGAGGTTCAGGGACTACCCTCCCGCATCCCCCATACCCTAAGAGACAAGACCTAGTCTTACACAAGAAATCTGGCATTCCCAACCCGTGTTTGGATATGGAGTGGTGACAGTCTCTCTCTGCCTATGGAGGGAGGAGGGTATCACCATGAGGTTAGGGACAAGGTTCAGGAGCACCCCTGCACAACTTTTTAGATTGACATAGACATTGGAGTTTTCCCAGGTTCAGCCCACCTTGTCTGGCCTTGTCTGCTGCCCGGTGCAGAGACAAGGCTGCGCTATATATAGTCTGGGCTGCGGCTCAGAGATCGGGCCTCAATTTTCTCGTCAGTAACTGGCAAGACTGTCTACCTCTGGACGTGGTGGGGGGCTTCGAGGCGGCCAGGGCCCTTCTGGTAATCCAGTCACCATTTCCTTGCTCACTGAGGATTCGGCAATAACCCTGCCCATTACTGACGGTCACCCGAGGCCCAGGAACAGAGGACACTTTTGAGAACACGTCCCCAGGGCCGGGTGTTTAGATACGGAGTGGGGACGGTGGACGTGGGAAAGGGGTGCGACTGGTGTGCTGGGTTTCTTAACAAAACGCTCTGGCGGGGCGTCCAGAACGATACAGGAGCCAGGCTGACCTTGAGCACAATTTCAGAGGGACAGGATCGGAAACTTGGGAGAATCTTCGTGCAGGCTCTTCCGCTTCAGCGGTCGGCTCAGACCCTGGAGCCTCAGAGCGGGACGGGGCGGTGCTCAGTAATGCAGCAGAGAGGGTTGGAGGCGGGGCGGGGAGTGATGGAGAGGCAGGTCAAGGCTGGAAGTGGCGCGGGATGGAATGCTTGCAGCCGGCATAGGGCTGGACTCTGAGGATTTGGCTTGTTTGGGGGCGGGACCCTGCGAACCTTACAGTCGGCTGCACTGGGCACAAAGGCCGCAGGCGGCTTTCGATGCAGGGTGTCCCGGTGGCGCAGTAGTCCATCCCGCGCAGACAGTAGTGTCGGCCGGAGCAAGCGCTTTCATAACCCCGGAAGGGCAGGCGGGGTGGCAGCGGGTCCACGCACCCGCATCGGGGCGTGATCTGCGGCAGAGTCTTGTTCCGTGACAGCGAATTCAGCATGTTCGCCACCACCTCGCGCTCTGGGCCCGCAGGTGCCCAGCCCGGGAGACCCAGACAGAGTCACAAGAATGGGAGGAGACAGGGTCAGAGACAGGGAGAGATGGAGACAAAAACAGGGACAGATAGAGACAGGGTTACACCATCCCGCAGGGTTACACCAGCTGGAGGTTTACACCCTCCAGGGCCCTCGTTTTCCACCTCATCTCACAGGTCCCCATTCCACTCTTTCTCTGGCCACCTTACCCGTTGCCCTCCACCATCCCTCCACCCCTTACCATAGGCATTGAGTCGCTCGGGCTTAGGCGGGTACTCTAAGGGCATTCCTCGAACTACTGTCTCCATCCCGGCCTCCTGGAAATGGTACACACGTTACCTCAAGCTCTGACCCAAAAGGACCCATTTTGAAGGTTCTCCCTCCCAGCACCCCACGACCAGTCCCAGGCTTGTGCCTCATCCCACCCTCCAGATGCTCCCCTCTTTCCCAGGATCAGTGTTTGGAGTTGTCTCTGTGCAATGCCTTTGCTCTGCCTATGTGGAGAAGGGTTGAGGGAGGGGATGAAACTGTAGTTGGACCCGTTGGGACCTGAGCCTCTTACAACCCTGCCTCAGCGGTTGCCTTTGATTTTACCCCTCTTTATCTAGCTGACTGTCTAGCTGTCTCAGTGTCTAACAGGGTGTCTTCAATATTGCTGGCCCATCAGAATCACCTGGGGAGCTTGTGAAAAGTTCTGATTCTTGAGGAAGTTTTGATTCAAAAGTGTTCAGTCAACCTGAGGTCAACCATCAGCCTATACAGTTGAGTGCCCCTACTCTGGCCTCAGAGCCTCTCATGTTACCTCTTTCCTCAGTCCTGGGGCTGCTGGGGAACTCCTTTCTGTCTCCTTGGAAGACTCCCCTATTTTTATCTGCACTGCCTGAGTGGCTTTATTCTCCCTCTTTTTTGTCCTCACTCACATCACAAAGGAGGGGAAAGTGGAGGGGGTAGACTCAGACTATAACTGACTCCTTGGCCAGACATGTGGGAAGGAGCCAAGTGGCAAGGGTCAGGAAAGTAGCATGTCAAGGAGCGTGCACTAGCCATGTCCTCATATATCATGCCAGAGATTGGGGCCCAGGGACCTAGCACAGCTCCACTTCTGGGTTCTCTTGTCTCCTGGAAAATACAAACCCTGAGTTTATAGGGAAAGAGCCCTGGAGCATTGTTGATAGGGAAGAGATGAGTAATTAATGGTGACATATAAGTCATTGTGGTTTAGGAAGTGGATGTGTGTGTGTGTCCCAGACCCATAGTAGATACCTTAGGCAGTTGGGGAAGGCATGTGGTATACTTGTTCCAGCTGGTACAGTAGTCAGGTCTTATTCTCCATGTGTTATACCGGTCACTGCACAAGTAGTTTGGGTTGCATTTGTGTGCTTGATTATAGGGGTGGAGACATAAGACAGTTACTCCTTACTTTATCCTAGGATCTGACACTCCCTAAATGTTTCTCCTCTGATCCTCAGCACAAAACTGGGCTCTCATTGATTTCCCTCAGGCCAGTCAAAGCCAGCTTGGCCTCATACTTGTCTTAGACCCTGAGAGGCCGCCCATTTTCCACCTAAGGCTTGCTTCTGCATAGGGTCTGGATTCTTTGAGCTGATCACTTTTCATCCTGGCACCAGCCTCTCTGAATGAGCCAACCTGGGAACTGGGCCTTCTCCCAATTCTTCCCTCTGTCTTATCTTCCATCAGTCTCCAAAGTTTGCTTATTCTGCCTCCTTAAAGTCGCTTGAACTATCCCCTCTTCTGTTCTCCTATGATCTCCCCTGTATCTCTGCAGTGCCTTAACTGGGAGACAATATAATATCATGATCAATAGAATGAACTCTGCAGGCAGGCTGATTGGCTTCAGATTTCAGCTCTGCCAGATATTAGCCATGTGTGACCTTGACTGAGTTCATTTCATGGTGTCTATTTCCTCTATTTTATTTATTTATTTTTGTATTTTTCCAAAGTTAGAAGTGAGGAGGCAGTCAGACAGACTCCCACATGCACCTGACCTGGATCTACCTGGCTGCCCACCAGGGGGCAATGCTCTGCCCATCTGGGGCATTGCTCTGTTGTGGCCAGAGCCATTCTAGCTCCTGAGGCAGAGGCCATGGAGCCATCCTCAGCACCCAGGCCAACTTTGCTCCATGGAACCTTGGCTGTGAGAGGGGAAGAGAGAAACAGAGAGGAAGAAAAGGGGGAAGGGTGGAGAAGCAGATAGGTGCTTCTCCTCTATGCCTTGACTGGATATTGAACCAGGGACTTCCACACGACAGCCGACACTCTACTGCTGAGCCAACTGGCCAGGGTTATTGCCTTTATTTTAAAATGGGGTAACAGTAAAATCTACTTCATAGGGCTGTTATGAGATTGAAATGAATTAATATAGGTAGAACACTTAGAAGCTTAGAACTTAGAACTATTATTTTATTAGCTTACTGGTCTCCCTGCTTCATATTTGAAATCTTACAATCCAATCTCTGCATAGAAGCTCTGGCACTTATTCACAGGTGAAAATCTAACCAAGACAGTTTCCTACTCAAAACCCTCCAAAGCCCCGTCTACCCAATCACCTAAGTCTATCCAGTAAGGCCCTCTGTGACCCATCTCCTAATAGTCTGAAAGAACACATGTAAGAGACATCATGAAAGGGGGTTTAGGAGCCATAGAGGAAGAGCAGGTGTTCATGGGGCATGGTATTGGTATTTGGAGTTCTGGGTTAGTGAGTTGGACATACTAAGTTTGGGGTGTTTGGGACATTCAGGTAAAGATGACCATAGTCAGATGGAGAATGAAAATCTGATGAGAGTTCAATGCTAGAAATAAAGACTTGGAGTTGTATTTAAAATAAATTTTAATTAAGTTTATTTTACATTTAAAAAGTAGCTTTAATTAAAGTAATTAAAGACATGGGTTAGATAAAATGGTCTCAGGGGAGGAGTAAGGTGAGAAGAGGACTGGATTAAAAAGAAACACCATGTTTTCAGAGTAAGTGGACAAGACACCCAGGAAATTGAGGCATCAGAGAAACTGGGGCCTGACCTGTGGTGGTGCAGTGGATAAAGCATGGACTTGGAACACTGAGGTTGCTGGTTTGAAACCCGGGCTTGCCTGGTCAAGGCACATATAGAAGTTGATGCTTCTTGCTCTTCCCCCCTTTCTCTCTCTCTCTCTCTCTCTCTCTCTCTCTCTTTCTTTCCCCCCCTAAAATTAATAAGTAAAATAAAAAGAGAGAGAAGCTGGGGAAGTAAGGATTTTCAAGAAGTAGAGAGTGATCAGAGACTGAAATGCGTAGGGTAGGTCTCATAAGGTAAAGATTGTAGAGTCTCATGGATGTAGTACTTAGAACCACAGTTTTAATGTTTGAGTGTAGAAGATGCAGACCCCAATTTCAACTGAGTGAAGATTTGTCATCAATTCATTCAACAAATACTTATAGAGCATGGTGCTATTCTAGATGGAGGGGCCACAGCTGAGAATAAAACTGCTCTTGACCCTGGCCGGTTGGCTCAGTGGTAGAGCGTTGGCCTGGCGTGCAGGAGTCCCAAGTTCGATTCCCGGCCAGGGCACACAGGAGAAGTGCCCATCTGCTACTCCACCCCTCCCCCTCGCCTTCCTCTCTGTCTCTCTCTTCCCCTCCCACAGCCAAGGCTCCATTGGAGCAAAGTTGGCCTGGGTGCTGAGGATGGCTCCATGGCCTCTGCCTCAGGTGCTAGAATGGCTCTGGTTGCAACAGAGCAACACCCCAGATGGGCAGAGCATCGCCCCCTGGTGGGCATGCCGGGTGGATCCCAGTCAGGCGCATGCAGGAGTCTGTCCGACTGCCTCCCTGTTTCCAACTTTAGAAACACACACACACACACAAAGACTCTGCTCTTTTGGAATGTACAGAATGACAGGTCATTAACACTTAATCAAATGAGAAAGATAATTTCTCTTAAGTTGTAAGGAGTGAGGAAGTAGATAGAAACAGCAAGTACAGACTGTTTCCAAGAATGTTGGTTATGTAGGGGAGAAGGAAGAGAGAATTTTTAGCAGGAAGAGATTGGAAAAGGCTTCCAGATGAACAACAAAGAGGTGTGGTAGGGCAGAAGGATGCAGAGAAATGAGGAACTTGATTGAATAGGGTCACTAAGAAGATGGGAGGAGATGGCACTTGGATTTGTTTGGAGGAGGATAATGCGCTCTCTCTCTCTCTCTCTTTCTCTCTCTGAATAAGACCCAGGCCTCTTCCAGTTCTTTGGCACAGACAAGGAGCTCCCAAAAGGCAGGACCTGAATCTCTTCTGGGGTCAGTGTCAGGTCAAGTGGTTTGGGGATCAAGGTGGAGTGGGGGTGATTAGAGAAGAAGCCCTGGTCATGGGTGGGGATAAGACATATATAATGGGGGGCAGGACCCAAGTTGGGTTTAGGTGAACAGTCATTGTTGGGGTCACTGAGTGGGATCAGAGTTGAGTGAGGGGTAAGACCCTACCTTCCTCTTGAGAGAGCCAGTATTTCTCAGGCAAGTAAGGGTGGCCTGGTATGGGACTATTATAGCGGTAGTCCTGCACAGCACATTTGACCATCTTCTGCAGGGCTTCAGGTTCCGCATGGTGCCGCGTGGTCTGAGTCAGGCCCTGTGCAAGGGAAGAAGGGAGGAAATGGCTAGGTGCACAGAGACGCCAACTATGGGGTCCTTTTGGACTTCTATTCAGCCTCTATTGAGAAGGTCAGCCCTGGTGGGTCTCCCAATTCCCCCTCCTATGCCAGAGGGATTTCAATGCCAGCCTTGGTCCCCTCTACATAGTTCTCTTATTTGAATTACCCTTTACTTCTTTCTTTCCATCCAAGGCTAGGGCTTAGAGCCAAGCATTTGCTTTCAGTCAGAGTGGTTTTCTGGTGTTTTCATTGCTGTCCTTTTATTAACTGGAAGCTCTTCAAAGGCAGAGTTGGGAGCTCCTGTCTTCATTCTTTCAGACTGTACACTGCCTGGGAGCAGGGTCTGGATCATCCACAACAGACCCAACAGGCTCTCGTGTAACCTGGAACCTCAGGAGAGGCTGGCTGCCCCGGGACCTGGCTACCTTAAACAGGTGTTTTGGACAGGGAGGGCTTTCTTGGAATCTGACACCTTGAAGGAGAATGGAACTGGAGAGGTCCCTACTTAAAATCTAATTCCCTGTTTCTGACCTGACCCTGATTCTGCTGTGGTTCTAATCTTTTTTTTTTTTTTTTTAAATTTCTTTATTTTTACAGAGACAGAGAGAGAGTCAGAGAGAGGGATAGATAGGGACAGACAGACAGGAACAGAGAGATGAGAAGCATCAATTATTAGTTTTTTTGTTGCGACACCTTAGTTGTTCATTGATTGCTTTCTCATATGTGCCTTAACCGTGGGCCTTCAGCAGACCGAGCAACCCATTGCTCGAGCCAGCGACCTTGGGTTCAAGCTGGTGAGCTTTTTGCTCAAACCAGACGAGCCCACGCTCAAGCTGGAGACCTCGGGGTCTCGAACCTGGGTCCTTCCGCATCCCAGTCCGATGCTCTACCCACTGCGCCACCGCCTGGTCAGCCTGTGGTTCTAATCTTAATATCATTATTTTTTTTTTTACCCTGACACTCACTTTGCTCTGTTCCTCATCCTACCCTGACCTTGGTTCAGGCCTTGGGCCCCTCTGCTTCTTGGAGTTTCCCTCATCTTATCCCATCGCCCCTTGTTGGACTAGATCTGTGGAATCTCAGATCAAGGCCTCCCTTTGGGGCCCCCTTGTCCTCAGCTGAGGGCAGAATGCCACATTAGTTGTGGGGCCTATAGGTTTTTATGGGCCCAACTGGTATGAAAAAGCAGTTAGGTCACAGGGATGGAACACACAGCAAAGTCAGACACAAGAAAGGACTTCCTCATAGTGGGCAGCAAGGTGCTAGGATGGTGACACTGCCACCCATATTTCCCCCTTATGATCTAAAAAGGAGAGAGTTCTCTCGACTAGGGATGAGATCTTGCTGCTCCTAGTACAGGTATTGATTGACTTACAACCTATGCAACTTATGACCATTCAACTTTGCGACCACAATCACTAGGCACGACTGCTCCGCGTCTGGCAGTGCAAGCGTTGCCCAGCTGGGCGTACGACAGTGCTGTCCAATAAAATGTTTCGTACATGTTTATATATTTTGATATGTTTTACAATTGGGAAAATGTTTCCTATGGTATTTTTTACACCTGTATTTTGTATTTTTGTATTCACCTGTATTTTGTAATTTTTGCAAATATTAAACCAATTGTACTGGTAATGCAGTGTTTTACTTAAACCTGACGAATGTAAAAATAAGAAACAAAATGGTGTAGAGATGATACAAATGGCATAAAATGAACAAAAAATTATAATATATAACAATAATGAAAGAAAATTATGATAAAATATGACTTAAAGATTTTTATAACATCATTTCACAGTACTGTACATATAGCCTAATCAACTTACGACCAAATAGTGTTATGACCAGTCTGTCAGAACCAATCACGGTCGTAAGTCGAGCACTAGCTGTACTCCTACCACCCTGAAGACCCCTCATCTAAGGGGCTTTTTGGAACCTCTGTGCACAGCCGAGGTTTTGTTTTGTGAGCAGATCCCTGCACAGTCATACTATATGTGGGTAAAGGGGCCCCATGACTTGTCACCTCCACTCCCCCAACTTTACACGCACTCATACACACACATCCACACACACACATAGATATATGTACCCAGATACACTCATAGATACACTTACAGGTGTACATCTCTATATACACACTCAGACACACATACATACACAGAGAGATACGAAGATAGTCATTTAGAAGAACTTACAGAGATCATCAATTTTTCCATTCAATGCTTTCCTCAGATGTCTATGATCTTTGATTTTTTTGCTCATGTTTAGAAGAGACTAAAAAAGCTTATTGGCCTCACCTGTGGTGGTGCAGTGGATAAAGCGTTGACCTGGAACGCTGAAGTCGTCAGTTTGAATTTCTGGGCTTGCACATATGGGAACCAACTACAAGTTGATGCTTCCCACTCTTCCCTTCCCCCTTCCTCTCTCTCTCTCTCTCTCTCTCTCTCTCTCTCTCTCTCTCTCTTATCTTAAAAATAATCAATCAATAAAATCTTTTAAAAAGCTTATTGGAAGCCTGACCAGGCGGTGGCACAGTGGATAGAGCGTCGGACTGGGATGTGGAAGGACCCAGGTTCGAGACCCCGAGGTCGCCAGCTTGAGCGCGGGCTCATCTGGCTTGAGCAAAAAGCTTACCAGCTTGGACTCAAGGTCACTGGCTCGGGCAAGGGGTTACTCGGTCTGCTGAAGGCCCGCAGTCAAGGCACATATGAGAAAGCAATCAATGAACAACTAAGGTGTCGCAACGAAAAACTGATGATTGATGCTTCTCATCTCTCTCTGTTCCTGTCTGTCCCTGTCTATCCCTCTCTCTGACTCTCTCTCTCTGTCCTTGTAAAAAAAAAAAAAAAGCACTTATTGGAGGCTCTGAGCTGTGTGTGGGCTATGTCAATCATAAGCATCATTGTAGGATGATCCGGCTAGATTATTATTTGTTTTGCAAACTCTGTATCTGTAGGTCTTTTTCTTCTTGGGCTGATCAGATCGTTCACAAGAGACTCTTTCAATCTATGACTTGAAGGTAGTGGCCTAGCCGCCAGTTTTCTAAGAACTATTGGATAAAATGAATGCTGCTGGTTTTAGCATTCAGTATATAGAGGTTCACCTGATTTCAACATGGTACCTTGCCCTCAAAACTGGGCTTGGAATCCCCAGTTCTGAGATCCTCACAAAAAATAAGCCTTCTTACTTTTACAGTGATGGGGTTGGTTGTTAACCTATGGCATGGAATAGAAGAGGTGATTAATGGGTTTAACTACTTAAACAGCTTTCAAATCATCATTATTTTAGCCTAGGTCCTGTTCCATCTTCAGTTCCAGAGAATCTTAGTATTATTAATTCCTGAGGCTTGTGAAAATTCTATACTTTTACATTGGATTATGTCTTATATTTCCCACTTCTGGCTTTGGATTCAGCTTTCTCAGGTCTAAATCAGTTACTACTTATCTATCATACTTTCAAGCTTCCAAAATTCTGTTGCCATGTCTTTTTCTCATTATTCTTGTGGAGATTATGTCTTTTTTTTTTTTTTCTGAAGCTAGAAACGGGGAGGGACAGTCAGACAGACTCCTGTATGCGCCGACCGGGATCCACCTGGCACACCCACCAGGGGCGATGCTCTGCCCCTCAGGGGCATTGCTCTGCCGCGACCAGAGTCACTCTAGCGCCTGGGGCAGAGGCCAAGGAGCCATCCCCAGCGCCCTGGCCATCTTTGCTCCAATGGAGCCTCGGCCGCAGGAGGGGAAGAGAGAGACAGAGAGGAAAGAGAGGGGGAGGGGTGGAAAAGCAGATGGGTGCTTCTCCTGTGTGCCCTGGCCGGGAATCGAACCCGGGACTTCTTCACGCCAGTCCAACGCTCTACCACTGAGCCAACCGGCCAGGGCCGAGATTATGTCTTAAATATATCCATTTACTGTAGTTTTGGAGAGTTTTAGGAAGGAGTAAAAAAAGTGTTTAATTTTAACCCAGAGAATTATAGTTTATATATATATATTTTATATGCAACTCTGCCAGTCACATGTTACAAATATCTTCTCAGTGTATCTTCACTTTCTCCGTGGTATCTTTTGATGAACAGAAGTGCTTTTTTTTTTGTATTTCTCTGAAGTTGGAAACAGGGAGGCAGTCAGACTCCCACATGCACCCGTCTGGGATCTACCTGGCATGCCCACCAGGGGGCGATGCTCCGCCCATCTTGGGGCGTCGCTCTGCCTCAATCAGAGCCATTCTAGCGCCTGAGGCAGAGGCCACAGAGCCATCCTCAGCGCCCAGGCAAACGCTGCTCCAATGGAGCCTTGGCTGCGAGAGGGGAAGAGAGAAACAGAGAGGAAGGAGAGGGGGAGGGGTGGAGAAGCAGATGGGCGCCTCTCCTGTGTGCCCTGGCTGGGAATCGAACCGGGACTCCCGCACGCCAGGCCGATGTTCTACCACTGAGCCAACCGGCCAGGGCCTCTTTTTGTTTTTTTAAAGACTTTATTTATTCATTAGAGAAGAGAGAGGGGGCGAGAGAGAGAGAGAGAGAGAGAAAGAAAGAGAGGGAGAGGGAGGAGGAAGCATCAACTCCCATATGTGCCTTGCCCAGGCAAGCCCTGGGTTTTGAACCAGTGACCTCAGAGTTCTAGGTTGATGCTTTATCCATTGCGGCACCACTGGCTTCTTTTTTTTTTTTTTTTTTTTTTTTTTAGTGAGAGACAGACGGGCAGAAAGGTAGGGAGAGAGATGAGAAGCATCAACTTGTAGTTGCAGCACTTTAGCTGTTAATTGATTGCTTCCTCATTTATGCCTTGATGGGGTTGGGGGTGGGGCTTCTAGCTGATCTAGTGACCCCTTGCTCAAGCCAGCGACCTTGGGCTTGAGTCAGAGACTCTGGGCTCAAGCCAATGACCATGGGGTCATGTCTATAATCCCACGCTCAAGCCAGTGAGCCTGCTGCACTCAAGCCAGATGAGCCCATGTGCAGGCCGGCAACCTTGGAGTTTCAAGCCTGGGTCCCAGGTCAACTCTCTATCCACTGTGCCACCACCTGTTTAGGCAGAAGTTCTTAATTTTAACATAGTTGAATTTATTAATCTCTTATGTAGTGCTTTTGTAATTTACTAAAAAAAATCCATCCAGCTCTGGCTAGGTAGCCCAGTTGATTAGAGCATTGAGCCAATACATCAAGGTTGTGGGTTCAGTCTCCATTCAGGGCACATATAAGAATCAACGAACAAATGCATAAATAAGTAAAATGTTAACAAGTTGACTTTTTTTCTCTCCTTTCCTCTGTCTCTAAAATCCATAAAAAATTTTAAAAAAAGAAATCCATACACACTCCAAGATAATGGAGATAATGTCTTATATTTTCTTCTAAAAGCTATACAGTTTTACTTTCCATATTTAAACCTTTAACCTGTCAGGAATTGCTTTTGGGGTTTGGTATGAGTTAGGGAAATTTTATTTTATCTATAGGAATAACCAATTGTCCCACTGAATATCTAACTTCCCCCACAGATTTGTAATGTCACCCTAAGCCTGATATATCTTTGACTTTCAATCATCTCTGTTGTTAATTGTTTCCATATATGTGTGGCTCCATTTCTGATTTTACTTCATTAATAAATTTGCCTATCTATACAATAATACTATGCTTTATGCATTTATATTGCTTGGTAATAAATATTAATATCTGAAGTCTCCCTCTTCAGGTGCGTTTTAGCTATTTCTTGAGCCTCTGATCTTCTCTGTAAATTTTATTTATTTATTTATTTATTTATTTATTTATTTATTTATTTATTTATTTTCTTCTTTTTCCAAGCAAGAGGAGGGGAGATAGAAAGACAGACTCATGCATGCGCCTGATGGGGATCCACCTGGCAACCCCTATCTGGGGCTGATGCTCTGCTTATCTGGGGCCATGCTCGCAACTGAACTATTTTTAGTGCCTCAGATGGTGGCTCCAGGGAGCCATCCTCAGTGCCCCGTCAGATGCACTTGAACCAATGGAGCCTTGGCTGCAGGAGGGGAAGAGAGGGAGAAAGAGAGAAAGGGGAGGTGGAGGGGTGGAGAAGCAGATGGTTGTTTCTCCTGTGTGTGCTGACTAGGAATTGAACCCGGACATCCACATGCAGGCTGATGCTCTACCAAGGAGCCAACTGGCCAGGGTTGGAATTCCTTCTATTTATTCTGTAGCTGTGGATTCATTTCTTTCAGTAGTTCTGAAAATTTCATAGCTGTTTCCTCTTCAGATAATGTACGGTCTTTCTGCTCTTTCCTTGTGGAACTCCAAGTAGATGTCTTTCATATTGCTCAATGTTTCTTTCATATATATATATTTTTTTATCTTTTTGTATCTCTGTGCTGCATTCTGGAAAATTTCTTTTATTTAATTTTCATTTCACTGATACTCTTAAATTGTGTCTAATCTGTTAACATATCTACTATCCCAGTATGAATATTTGGTTTTAACACATATTTTCATTTCTAAGACTTCTATTTAGTTCTTTTTTACATTTGTCTGATATTTTAAAAATACAACCTATTTGCTTATTTTAATAATTTCACATTTAAAAATTTTTTTTATTAATTTTAGAGAGGGAGGGAGAAACTGATTTGTTGTTCCACTTATTTATGCATTCACCGGTTGATTCTTAAAAAATTTTTTTTATTGATTGATTTATGTATATACTGTATATATATATATAGACAGGACAGAGAGAAAGAAGGAAATATTAACTTGTTGTTCCACTTATTTATGCATTAATTGGTTGACTCTTATATGTACCCAGACAGGGAATTGAACATGCAACATTTGCATGTCAGGAGGACATTATAACCAACTGAACTACCTGACCAGCACTCACATTTTGTTTTATTTATTTATTTATAATTTGTCTATTTATTTATTTAGCAATTGAGAGAGAGAGAGAGAGAGAGAGAGAGAGAGAGAGAGAGAGACAAGGACAGACAGAAAGGGAAAGAGATGAGAAATATCAACTCATAGTTGCGGCATTTTAGTAGTTCATTGATACTTTCTTATATGTGACTTGACTGGGAGGCTATAGCCGAGCCAGTGACCCCTTTCTCAAGCCAGTGACTTTGGGCTTCAAGCCAGTGACCGTTTGGCTCAAGCCAGTGACCATGGGGTCATGCCTCAAGCCAGCGACCCCATGCTCAGTCTGGTGAGCCTGCTCTCAAGCCCAATGAGCCCATGCTCAAGCTGGCCACCTCAGGGTTTCAAATCTGGGTTCTCAGTATCCCAGGCTAGTGCTCTATCCACTCTGCCACTCTCTGGTCAGGCTCACATTTTATTTTATTTTATTTTATTATTTATTTTTTTTTTTTGCATTTTTCTGAAGCTGGAAACAGGGAGAGACAGTCAGACAGACTCCCGCATGCGCCCGACCGGGATCCACCTGGCACGCCCACCATGGGGCGATGCTCTGCCCATCCTGGGCGTCGCCATGTTGCGGCCAGAGCCACTCTAGCGCCTGAGGCAGAGGCCACAGAGCCATCCCCAGCGCCCGGGCCATCTTTGCTCCAATGGAGCCTTGGCTGCGGGAGGGGAAGAGAGAGACAGAGAGGAAGGCGCGGCGGAGGGGTGGAGAAGCAAATGGGCGCTTCTCCTATGTGCCCTGGCCGGGAATCGAACCCGGGTCCTCCACACGCTAGGCTGATGCTCTACCGCTGAGCCAACCGGCCAGGGCCACATTTTATTTTTAAAAATTCATAATTATTTTGTTTTTGTTTTTTGACAGAGACAGAGTCAGAGAGAAGGACAGATAGGGACAGACAGGAAGGGAGAGAGATGAGAAGTATCAATTCTTTGTTGTAGATCCTTAGTTGTTCATTGATTGCTTTTTTTTTTTTCAGCTTTAGCACAGATTTTATTATTCAAATATCAGCTAGTATTGCTATATTTACAAGATTTAATTTCTTGCAAAATTGTACTTTAAATTTGCCTGGTCACTTTACTTTCATACAATTTATGCCACAAAATTATAATTAGGTAATTTCTGAAAGTCTCCATTCTTTGCAGAGTTTTATGTTAAAGGATTCATTTACTAATTTTTCACGCGCACACTCTATTTTCTTTTCTTTTTTTTTTTTTTTTGTATTTTTCTGAAGCTGGAAACGGGGAGAGACAGTCAGACAGACTCCCACATGCACCCAACCAGGATCCACCCGGCACGCCCACCAGGGGCGATGCTCTGCCCACCAGGGGGCGATGCTCTGCCCATCCTGGGCGTCGCTATGTTGCGACCAGAGCCACTCTAGTGCCTGAGGCAGAGGCCACAGAGCCATCCTCAGCGCCCGGGCCATCTTTGTTCCAATGGAGCCTTAGCTGCGGGAGGGGAAGAGAGAGACAGAAAAGAAGGAGAGGGGGAGGGGTGGAGAAGCAGATGGGCGCCCTTCTGTGTGCCCTGGCCGGGAATTGAACCCGGGACTTCTGCATGCCTGGCCGACGCTCTACCACTGAGCCAACCGGCCAGGGCCTACTCGTATTTTCTGATAGAAGATGAAACTGAAATCGTCTCTGCTTTGATTCTTAGATGGCTGTCTCCTCAAGGTGGGACTCTTAAGGTTGACTAAGCAGTTTGATCCTGAAGGACTTGCCTTCCTGACACTGAGTGTGTTTGTTTGTACAGTGTGAGCCCTCACAGACAGCACAGCCTTGTTTAGGAGCAAAGTGTTTCTGATGATTTTACACTGAATGACCCCAATGGGGGGTACGGTTTGTGAGAAGTCCTTGGTTTTCCTCCAGCCATGTCTCCATCTGACCCCATGTTACTGTTAGTTCTCTCTGAGATTCTGGAGCATAGAAAACCTGGTACTGGGCTGAATATTATTTTAAGGGTGATCACGGACTTAGGGTTTCCCGTATATGAAGTTTGTTCATATTACGGATATATTATAAATGAAGCATTACAGGTTATCTTCTCTGCAACTATTTTTCAACTGCTTTCCCAGTCTGGAGTTGTTGCTGTCACCATCTATATGAGTACATTTACAGTGAGTTCTGTCTGAGAGCAGAACAGGAGTGAAGGCTTTGGCATTTGGGTACCATCCCTACGGCCACCCTCATATATAAAATGCTTTCTGGACTACAGAGTATGACGACAAACAGATATATCACATTGCTTGCAGAGTGTTTCTTCAGTGCGTGTGTCTGCTGGTGCTTTCTAATGCTAAAGCTATGATTGATGTTTCTTCCACAGTCTTGTCCTCTGTAACGCCATGTCCTTCCAGGTCAAATGTCTCTGAAGGCTTTCATGATTTCCTTTCTTTTTTTTTTTTTTTTTCATTTTTCTGAAGCTGGAAACAGGGAGAGACAGTCAGACAGACTCCCGCATGCGCCCGACCGGGATCCACCCGGCACGCCCACCAGGGGCGACGCTCTGCCCACCAGGGGGCGATGCTCTGCCCATCCTGGGCGTCGCCATGTTGCGACCAGAGCCACTCTAGCGCCTGAGGCAGAGGCCACAGAGCCATCCCCAGCGCCCGGGCCATCTTTGCTCCAATGGAGCCTTGGCTGCGGGAGGGGAAGAGAGAGACAGAGAGGAAAGTGCGGCGGAGGGGTGGAGAAGCAAATGGGCGCTTCTCCTGTGTGCCCTGGCCGGGAATCGAACCTGGGTCCTCCGCACGCTAGGCTGACGCTCTACCGCTGAGCCAACCGGCCAGGGCATGATTTCCTTTCTAGTGTTGGGTTTTCTCGTCCCTTCTAAGGGCAAAAGGATGTGAAGTCTCTTCCACACAGCCGACAGGTATATGGCCGCTCTCTAGTGTGGATCCTCTCGTGCCGTCTAAGGTTACTGTGTTGAGTGAAGGTGTTCCCACACTGCTGACATTCATATGGTTTCTCTCTTGTGTGTGTTCTGTTATGCTGCCTAAGTTCAGAACCCTGATTGAAAGCCTTCCCACAGACGAGACATATGTGTGGTTTCACTCCCAAGTGGATTCTCTTGTGATGACTAAGGTTACAGGTATGACTGAAGGCTTTCCCACACTGGTGGCATTTGTAATGTTTCTCCCCAGTGTGGATCACCTGGTGTTTTCTAAGGTACGATCTTTGATTGAAAGCTTTCTTACATATGTGACATTCATATGGCTTTTCTCCCGTGTGAGTTCTCTCATGTTGTCTAAGGTAAGAACTTTGACTGAAGGCTTTCCCACACTGCTGGCACTTATACGGCTTCTCTCTTTTTTTTTTTTTTTTTTCATTTTTCTGAAGCTGGAAACAGGGAGAGACAGTCAGACTGACTCCCGCATGCGCCCGACCGGGATCCACCCGGCACGCCCACCAGGGGCGGTGCTCTGCCCACCAGGGGGCGATGCTCTGCCCATCCTGGGTGTCACCATATTGCGACCAGAGCCACTCTAGCGCCTGAGGCAGAGGCCACAGAGCCATGCCCAGCGCCCGGGCCATCTTTGCTCCAATGGAGCCTTGGCTGCGGGAGGGGAAGAGAGAGACAGAGAGGAAAGCGCGGCGGAGGGGTGGAGAAGCAAATGGGCGCTTCTCCTGTGTGCCCTGGCCGGGAATCGAACCCGGGTCCTCCGCACGCTAGGCCGACGCTCTACCGCTGAGCCAACCGGCCAGGGCTACGGCTTCTCTTTGGTGTGCATTCGATTGTGGTTTCTAAGGTCACAGCTTTGAACAAAGGCGCTCCCACAAAGATGGCATTGAAATGGCTTCTCTCCAGTGTGAATCATCCTGTGTCGCCGAAGTTAAAGAAGTTGCTAAAGGCTTTTTCACATACATGACATGCATTTGATTTGTCTCTGGTGTGAGTCTGATTGTGTGTACTGAGGGAGGACTCTTCACTAGGTGACCTTCCCCACTGCTGGTTGACATCAGGTTTCTTTCCCACGTCAGTTAAGAAACATTGTGTCAGGGCACATTGATGAGTAGATTCATCACTCAGTTCAGTGAGTTCGATAGGACCCTCTGGAGGGTGAGATTTCGGCATCAACATCATGGAAAATATTCCCTGCTTGCATACCTGTTGCATGAGTATCATCTCTTGTTTTGTTAAGGGAATTTCTTGTGCCCACAGAGACCAGGTGATCGACACTCTCCAGCATCACATCTCTGTATAGCTTCCTCTGGGATGCGTCCAGCGGGGCCCACTCTTCCTGGGTGAAGTCTACAGCTATATCCTTGAAGGACACTGACTCCAGTGTCTCCATGGCTGATATCTCAGTTACCAGGTGTGTTTCTCTTGGTTTTCACTCACAGATGGTCTAAGCACAAAGCAGGCAAATCAGAGTGCAACCCTGCAGGAGACGGTGAAGGCAGATGGATGCTGAGGTCAGTTCCACAGAGCAGCCTGTTCCTGTCCTTCCAGTGTCCCAACCGTTTAGTTCCTTCTTCTAGGAGCAAAATCTGATTGCTTTCTTATATGTCCCTTGACCCGGGGGCTACAGCAGAGCAAGTGATTCCTTGCTCAAGCCAGCGACCTTGGGCTCAAGCCAGCAACCATGGGGTCACATCTATGATCCCATACTCAAGCCAGCAACCCTGTGCTCAAGCCCGATGAGCTTGTGCTCAAGCCAGGCAACTTTGGGCTTTTTTTTTTTTCCCCTGAAGCTGGAAACGGGGAGGCAGTCAGACAGACTCCCGCATGCGCCCGACCGGGATCCACCCGGCACGCCCACCAGGGGGTGACGCTCTGCCCATCCCCGGCGTCGCCCTGTCGCTACCAGAGCTACTCCAGCACCTGGGGCAGAGGCCATAGAGCCATCCCCAGCGCTGGAACCATCTCCTGCTCCAATGGAGCCTCGGCTGCAGGAGGGGAAGAGAGAGACAGAGAGGAAGGAGAGGGGGAGGGGTGGAGAAGCAGACGGGCGCCTCTCCTGTGTGCCCTGGCCGGGAATCGAACCTGGGACTTCCGCACGCCAGGCCGACACTCCACCACCGAGCCAACCGGCCAGGACCAACTTTGGGCTTTTGAACCTGGATCCTCTGCGTCCCAGTCCGACGCTCTATCCACTGCGCCACCGCCTGGTCAGGCTATTTTGTATTCTTTAACTGTTTGTTTGTTTTAGAAAATTTTAAAGATTTTTATTTATTCATTTTAGGGGGGGGGAGAGAGAGAGAGAGAGAGAGAGAGAGAGAGAGAGAGAAGTGGGAGGAGCAGCAAGCATCAACTCCCATATGTGCCTTCATAGGCAAGCCTGGGGTTTTGAACCAGTAACTTCAGTTTCAGGTGGATGCTTTATCCACTGCACACCACAGGTCAGTCCTTTAGCTGTTAATTCCAATATTTGAAGTCCTTGGAGGTTTAAGTCTGTTGTTTCTGCTGATGTCACATGGTGATTTGTTTCCTTATATCTCATTGTGAGCTCAGATTTGACTGCCCTTACTCTGAAGGATACCTGGAAGCATAAATTGAGGATATTTTTCACCATAGAAGATTCATCGTGTGCGTGTATGTTGATGGGCAAGGAGCCAGGGATCACTGAACTTTCTGGTTCAGTTTGAAATGTACAGGTATAGGCCTCCATCTTTCAGCTAGCTTAAGGCTTAAACTCCTGCCTGTAGTGTTGATATTGGCATTTGTCTTCAGGCAATCCTGTCTTCTAAGTATACTTTCCACTTATCTCCATGAGAGTCCAAAACAAAAATAAAAACTAATTTTTATGCAGGACCTACCTGTTTTGAAGCAGGAGGGCCTTTCAGAGTTTCTAGACCATCATACAGCCAGAAGCCAACTTTCCCTCATTCTTTTTAAATTTTTTTTTTAATTTTTAAATTTTTTAAATTTTTTCACAGAGACAGAGAGAGAGTCAGAGTGAGGGATAGACAGGGACAGACAGACAGGAATGGAGAGATGAGAAGCATCAATCATTAGTTTTTCATTGCGCATTGCGATACCTTAGTTGTTCATTGATTGCTTTTCTCACATGTGCCTTGACCGTGGGCCTTCAGCAGACCGAATAACCCCTTGCTAGAGCCAGCAACCTTGGGTCCAAGCTGGCGAGCTTTTTGCTCAAGCCAGATGAGCCCGCGCTCAAACTGGCAACCTCGGGGTCTCGAACCTGGGTCTTCCGCATCCCAGTCTGACGCTCTATCCACTGCTCCACCGCCTGGTCAGGCCTTTCCCTCATTCTTTTTTTTTTTTTAAAGACTTTATTTATTCATTTTAGACAGGAGAGAGAGAGAGAGAGAATGAGAGAGAGAGAGAAGGGAGGAGCAGGAAGCATCAACTCCCATATGTGCCTTGACCAGGCAAGCCTAGGGTTTTGAACCGGCGACCTCAGCATTCCAGGTCGATGCTTTATCCACTGCGCCACCACAGTCAGGCCAGGCCTTTCCCTCATTCTTAATCCAGCTGCTATCTGGCTTTCACTGAGGCTGTCTGGCCAGGTTACTAAGGGTTACTACATCCAAGAAATTCCTGGTTGTGTGGACATTTGATGATGATCTTTGTCTAACAATGCTACTTCGGTTTCTCTGACTTTCCTCCTATTACTCTACAGTATCTCCTTTTATGGTTCTTTTTCCTTTACCTACCCCTTAAATAGTGATATTCTCTGAAGGTCTGTCATTGGGTACTTTTTTCCTCTTCCTTGGCAATCCCATTCACTCCTATGACTTTAGCTACCACTCAAATATTGATGATTTAAAAATCTGCATCTGGGCCCTGGCTGGCTTGCTCAGCGGTAGAGCCTTGGCCTGGCATGTAGAAGTCCTGGGTTCAATTCCTGGACAGGGCCCACAGGAGAAGCACCCATCTGCCTCTCCACCCTTCCCCCTCTCCTTTCTCTCTCTTCCCCTCCCACAGCCAAAGCTCTATTGGAGCAAAACTGCCCCAGAGTGCTGAGGATGGCTCTGCATCAGGCTCTAGAATGGCTCCGGTTGCAACAGAGCAAAGCCCCAGACTGGCAGAGCATTGCCCCCTGATGGGCTTGCCAGTTGGATCCCAATCGGGGCGCATGCGGGAGTCTGTCTCTCTGCCTCCCTGCTTCTCACTTAAGAAAAATACAAAAAATAAAAAATCTGCATCTGTAGCCCAAACTCTTTCCCTTGCTTCAGAGCTAAGTATATCCAACTATCCACCAGATATCTTTCTTGAAAGTTCTTAAATATTTATGTCTCAAAATGAACTCCAAATCTCTCTCTGTGATCTGCGATTTCAAACCTCAGTTGGTAGCACTACTATTCTTCCAATTGCTGGAGCCCAAAACCCAGGAATCATCTTTTCTTTTTTTTAAATATATTTTTTTCTCTCTCTTTTTTTAAGTGAGAGGAGGGGAGATAGCAAGATAGACTGCCGCATGCAACCCCAGGCGATGTTCAAATCAACCGAGCTATCAGCACCACCCAAGGCCAACTCAATTGAGCCACTGGCTGCGAGAGAGGGAGAGAGAAGAAGGGGGAAGAGGGAGGAAGACAGAAGCAGATGGTAGGTTCTCTTGTGTGCCCTGAACAGGAATCAAACCCGGGAGGTCCATACACTGCATCAATGCTTTATCCACTGAGCCAACCCGCCAGTGCCTAGGAATCATCTTAATTCCTCTCCTCTTCTTTATATCCTTACAATGACCAAGATGTTCATCTATTTCTTAAAATTTTCTTCTATTGAATGTAGAAAGGCAGGCAGGCACTCTATTTTGCTGTGGAACATGTGAATTATTACAAACCTTATTACATCAATTTGAAGTGTGTTTCAAAAGTTTTATTTTTTTAAAATTATTATTTATTCTTTTTTTTTTTTCTAAGTGAGGGGAGAAGAGATAGAGAGACAGACTCCTGCATGCCCTTCAACCGGATCCACCCGACAACCCCTATCTGGGGCAGTGCTCTGCCCATCTGGAGACATGCTGGCAACTAACTGTGCTATTTTTAGCACCTGAGGTGGAGGTTCCATTCTCAGCACTGGGGGTCAATGCCCTCGAACCAATAGAACCAATCAAGTTGTGGCTGTAGGAGAAGAGAGAGAGAGAAATAGAGAGAGAGAGAGAGAGAGAGAAGGGGGAGAAGGAGGGGTGGAGAAGCAGATGGTCACTTCTCCTGTGTGCCCTGACTGAGAATTGAACCCAGGACATCTACACACCAGGCCGACACTCTACCACTGAGCCAACTGGCCAGGGCTGAAGTGTATATCAAAAGTTTTAAAAATGTACCTGTCCTTTCTTCTAACAATTTCTTGTCTAGGAATTTATCCTTAGGAAACAGTTGATGTATCCAAAGATATATATACACTGCTCACAAAAATTAGGGGATCAGGGAATGTGCAGATACTCCAATGTGCCTGTCCTTTCTTCTAACAATTTCTTTCTTTTTTTTTTCTTTTTGTATTTTTCTGAAGCTGGAAACGGGGAGGCAGTCAGACAGACTCCCGCATGCGCCTGACTGGGATCCACTCGGCACGCCCACCAGGGGGCGATGCTCTGCCCATCTGTGGCGTCGCTCTGTTGCGACCAGAGCCACTCTAGTGCCTGAGGCACAGGCCATGGAGCCATCCCCAGCGCCCAGGCCATCTTTGCTCCAATGGAGTCTTGGCTGCAGGAGGGGAAGAGAGAGACAGAGAGGAAGGATAGAGAGAGGGGTGGAGAAGCAGATGGGCGCTTCTCCTGTGTGCCCTGGCCAGGAATCGAACCCAGGACTTCTGCATAGCAGGCTGACGCTCTGCCACTGAGCCAACCGGCCAGGGCTAACAATTTCTTGTCTAGGAGTTTATCCTTAGGAAACAGTTGATGTATCCAAAGATATATATACACTGCTCACAAAAATTAAGGGATCAGGGAATGTGCAGGTACTCCATCCAGTACTTTCAGGTCTTTTTTTTTTTTCTTTGTATTTTTCTGAAGTTGGAAATGGGGAGGCAGTCAGACTCCCGCATGTGCCCGACTGGGATCCACCCGGCATGCCCACCAGGGGGCGATGCTCTGCCCATCTGGGGCATTGCTCTGTTGCAACCAGGGCCATTCTAGCGCCTAAGGTAGAGGCCATGGAGCCATCCTTAGCACCCGGGCCAACTTTGCTCCAATGGAGCCTTGGCTGCGGGAGGGGAAGAGAGAGATAGAGAGGAAGGAGAGGGGGAGGGGTGGAGAAGCAGATGGGCACTTCTTCTGTGTGCCCTGGCCGGGAATCGAACCTGGGACTCCTGCATGCCAGGCCGACGCTCTACCACTGAGCCAACCGGCCAGGGCCTTTCAGGTCTTTTATATAGTGCATTTTCACCAATGAAATAAGTTTGTTTTGCATCTCATTTGCAAAATTAAACAACTTTCTTTGACTTGTTGTTTGCTTTTCTGATGTTCTTGCTTAATTAAAAAAAAATCAAATCTTGCCTGACCAGGTGGTGGTGCAGTTGATAGAGCGTCGGACTGGGATGCGGAAGGACCCAGGTTCGAGATCCCGAGGTTGCCAGGTTAAGCGCGGGCTCATCTGGTTTGAGCAAAAGCTCACCAGCTTGGACCCAAGGTCACTGGCTCGAGCAAGGGGTTACTCAGTCTGCTGAAGGCCCCCGGTCAAGGCACATATGAGAAAGCAATCAATGAACAACTAAGGTGTTACAATGAGAAACTGATTTATTATTATTATTATTATGCTTCTCATCTCTCTCCGTTCCTGTCTGTCTATCCCTATCTATCCCTCTCTCTGACTATCTCTGTCTCTGATTAAAAAAAAAAATCAAATCCTTTTTTATCGCTTCATATTCATTTTGAAATATCCCCTAATTTTTTTAAAATTTTTATTTATTTATTTTTTACAGAGACAGCGAGAGAGTCAGAGAGAGGGATAGACAGGGACAGACAGACAGGAACGGAGAGAGATGAGAAGCATCAATCATTAGTTGTTTTTTTTTTTTTATTTAATTTTTTGAGGAACCACCATACTGTTTGTTTTTCAGCTGATGTATTTTATTTAGTTATTTATTTTTTTAGAGAGGAGAGAGAGAGAGAGAGAGAGAGAGAGAGAGAAAGGGAGGAGGAGCAGGAAGCATCAACTCCCATATGTGCCTTGACCAGACAAGTGCAGGGTTTTGAACCGGCGACCTCAGTGTTCCAGGTCGACGCTTTATCCACTACGCCACCACAGGTCAGGCTCAATCATTAGTTTTTAATTACGCATTGCAACACTTTAGTTATTCATTGATTGCTCTCTCATATGTGCCTTGACCGCGGGTCTTCAGCAGACCGAGTAACCCCTTGCTGGAGCCAGCGACCTTGGGTTCAAGCTAGTGGGCTTTTTTTCAAACCAGATGAGCCCGCACTCAAGCTGGCGACCTTGGGGTCTCGAACCCGGGTCCTCTGCATCCCAGTCTGATGCTCTATCCACTGTGCCACTGCCTGGTCAGGCTATCCCCTAATTTTTGTGAGCAGTATATATACAAGAATTATTATACTAGCAAACTATATAAATAATATAAATTTCCAATAATATTTCTTAAATATATTTTGGTACATTCATAGAATAAAATACTATAGAGTCATTAAAATTATATAATATTTTATTTTTAAAATTTTATTTATTGGTTTTAGTGAGAGAGCATGGGAGAGAGAGACAGAAATATAGCTGTTCCTGTGTGTGCCCTGACCAGGAATTGACTCAGCAACCTCCGCACTTCAGGATGATTCTCTAACTAACTGAACTATATAGCGAGGACTATAAAATATTTTTGACAAAAAAAATAACTTGATATATGGTTATATATATAAAAAAGCAAGATTCAAAATATTATTTTACAATATGATATAATTTTCATAAAAATAGTTTCTTTCTAAAAGGGTATATAATGATAAATTAAGCCCTGGCTGGGTAGCTCAGTTGGAGTATTGTCTTGATACACCAAGGTTGTGTGTTAACCCCCTCCCTAGTCAGGGTAATGAGTGCATAAACTAATGGAATAATAAGTTGATGTTTCTCTCTCTCTCCTTTCCTCTCTCTCTAAAATAAATCAATCAATAAAATTTAAAATAATAATAATAGCCTGACCTGCGGTGGCACAGTGGATAAAGTGTCAACCTGGAATGCTGGTTCGAAACCCTGGGCTTGCCTGGTTAAGGCACATACAAGAAACTACTACTACAAGTTGATGCTTCCCACACCTCTCCACCCTGCCTTTGTCTCTCTCTTCTTTCTCTCATTTCTCTAAATTCTATTAATAAAAATATCTTTAAAAAAATAATAGCCTGTGGCACAGTGGATAGAATGTCATCCTGGGATGCTGAGGGCCCAGGTTCGAAACTCCAAGGTCGCCGGCTTGAGCGCAGGCTCACTAGCTTGTGTGCAGGGTCTCTGGTTTGAGCGTGGGATCACAGATATGACCCCACTGTCACTGGCTTGAAGCCCAAGGTTCCTGGCTTGAGCCAAAGGTCACTGTCTTGGGCAAGGGGTCACTGGCTCAGCTAGAGCCCCCAGTCAAGGCACATATGAGAAAGCTATCAATGAATAATTAAGCTGTAGCAACAAAGAATTGATGCTTTTTGCCTGACCTGTGGTGGCGCAGGGAATAAAGTGTCAACCTGGAATGCTGAGGTTGCCGGTTCAAGACCTTGGGTTGGCCAGATCAAGGCACATATGGGAAGCAAGATGATGCTTTCTGTCCTCCCCACCCACCCATCATTCCTCTCTCTCTCTCTCTCTTCTCTCTAAAATCAATAATCAATAAATGAAATCTTAAAAAAAAATTTTAATGATGCTTCTTATCTCTCTCCCTTCCTGTTTGTCTATTCCTGTCTGTCCTGCTTTCTCTCTCTAAAAGAAAAATAATAATAAATTAACAGTGGTTATTTTGGGTAGTGAGATTATAGGTGTTTTTCCCTTGTGCCTCTTTGAGTTATCCCCATTTTTCAGCATTGAGCATATATATATTTATTTTATAATTATAAAAATTATTTAAAAAATTTTTGCCTATAATTAGGACTTAGAGTCAATATGGAGGATATGTCCACAGTAATTGAAAAATATTTTTATTTATTTATTAAGACTTTATTCATTTTAGAGAGGAAGGAGAGAGAGAGAGGTGAGAGAGAAGGGGGAGAGAAGCAGGAAGCATCAACTCCCCTATGTGCTTTGACCAGGCAAGCCCAGGGTTTTGAACCAGCAACCTCAGTGTTCCAGGTTGATGCTTTATCCACTGTGCCACCACAGGCCAGGCCACTTTTTCTTTTTTTTTAAGTGAGAGGAGGGGAGATAGTGAGAGAGAGAGACTCCTGCACATGCCCTGACCAGGATCCACCCGGTAACCCCATCTGGGGCCAATGTGTAAATCAACCGAGCTATTTTTAGCAGCTGAGGCTGATGCTCAGACCAACCAAGCTATCCTCAGTGCTCTGGCCAATGCTTGAACCAATCGAGCCACTGGCTATGGAAAGGGAAGAGGGTGAGAAGGGGGAGAGAAGTAGATGGTCACTTCTTTTGTGTGGCCTGACTGGGAATTGAACCTGGGATATCCATATGCCAGGCCAACGCTCTATCCACTGAGCAACTGGCCAGGGCCAAAAAAAAAATTTTTTTTTAAATTGTCTCTTTTCCAACAAATTTCCCTTTTCACTGCCACATTCTCTCCTTATCTCCCACCTATATCCTCCTCCCTCATCCTTTACCATCTCACTGGACTTCCTACCCTCAGCGCTAGCCCCTCCAATATCCAGCCACTATAGCCAGAGTGGCATAACTCACAATCTAATCATGATACTCGCAGATTCAAAAATCTGGAGCATCATTTCTTCATTTCTCAACACACCCTAAGCCCCTTCTGTGGTCTGCAGGCTCCTCTTACCATATGGCTAGCCTCTGCCTCTGCTCCAGAGGTACTTAGTTCCTGGTGGGTCGTCCCTGCCCCTAGGCTGCCCTTTCTTATGACTCTTATGCTGGAAGCCTCCTCCCCCTAGATCTCACAGTAGACCTGTCCTTCAAATCTCAGGAATGCCCTCACTGTTCTGGCTTTTGTACCAGTGCCCATGTTTTTGCTGGTTCCAAATAGGGAAATATTACTTTGTTACAATTTGTTTGCTGAGCTCCTGAAAGGCAGGGCCTGGCCCTTCATTGTTGTATCTACATTGTGCCTGGCACATGTAGATTCCTAACACAGTTTGTTAGATGGTACACACACATAGATTCTCTTAGGCAGTCTCAATTAGACTCAGATCTCTCCATTTTATGCAAGCTGCACAGAAACACCTGTCTTCAGGTACAAACAGATACAAGGAGACTGTGATACACATGCATAAAAACAGGCCTATGCCTGACCTGTGGTGGCGCAGTGGATAAAGTGTCAACCTGGAAACGCTGAGGTTGCCGGTTCAAAACCCTGAGCTTGCCTGGTCAAGGCACATATGGGAGTTGATGCTTTCTGCTCCTCTCCCCTTCTCTCTCTCTCTCTCTGCCCTCTCTATAATGAATAAATAAAAATAAAATCTTAAAAAAAAAAGTATATTAAAAACAGGCCTATTGGGCATTTTCTGGCCTATTCCATAGGCAGCCTCAGGACCTTTGCACTTTCTGATCATTCTGCCTGGCACCCTATTCTTTTAGTTCTTTACATGGCTCTCATCTAGGTCTTCTATGACCTTTCTATTCAAGTAGCTCTCGCTGGTTACTTTCTACTCCTATTACCCTGTTTATTTCCATTAGAGCATTTTGGATAATTTATAAAAGTCCTATTTCTTGACCATTATCTAACTCTTTCCACCTACACAGTGTAGTAGGACACCATGAAGGCAGGATCTTGTATTATTTTATATATTATAAATTCCACAAACCTAGGCAAAAGAAAAAACACACATGCAAAGCTACAAATAATTACACACATAATGACAACCACACATTGCCAGTCATCCAGACATACATGGCCATACACACTGGCCTGCCCCTGCCCCCCAAACCTATACTTACCCGGGTCACAAACTTGTTGGCTTCCCAGGCCCAAAGGGCTGGGTCCTTATAGACCTCCTTGATGGAGGTAGGAGCCCTGTAGGAGTCGCTGTAGGTACTGATGGGGGTCTTGGTTTTTCGGGAGAACAGGAACATAGTAGGGTCTAGGGAATGCTATAGTGGGCTATACCCTACCAAGGGCTCCTGCAAACCATCAGTGACCACACCTTCTCCCAGCAAACCTACACCTCCAACCCAGCAGGTACCCCTAGCTGCTGTGAACCCCTCCTGTTGAGGATCTTTCAACTTCCCCTCCTGATGAGTAGCCTTCCTACTCCTACCCCACCCTGCTTTCCCCTCCAGGATGGGCACTGCCCATTATGATATCATCTGGCTTGGTTCCAGCCCTGGGGAGGTGTAGAGGTCCAATTCTTTCCTTACTCCCAGCCTCTTCCTCCCTCAAGCCTCTCAAAAGAGTCCAATTTCCAAGAGTTCAGAGGGCCCCTGGAGATCTTCTAGGCCAGGGGTCGGGAACCTATGGCTCATGAGCCAGATGTGTCTCTTTTGATGGCTGCATCTGGCTTGCAGACAAATCTTTAATAAAAAATTAATAACGTTAAAAATATAAAACATTCTCAAGTATTACAATCCATTCGTTTCCTACCACTCATGTTCATGGTTGCGGGTGGCTGGAGCCAATCACAACTGTCCTCCGGGACAACACCAAATTTTTATTGGATAATGTGTAAGGTACAAGGGTCCGATGTATGGCTCTCACAGAATTACATTTTAAAATATGTGGCGTTCATGGCTCTCTCAGCCAAAAAGATTCCCGAGCCCTGTTCTAGGTCAAGCTTCTTACTTTGATAAAGAGAAGTGGAGGTTCCAAGGGTTCAGTGACTCACTGAGGTCATGCAGCAGCTTGGTGGCAGGCCTAGCCTGGGAACCCATGAGTAGAGTAAATTGTGCATCAGAGGCTGTTTTCTCCCCTTCCCAGTCCACCTGCCCCTTGCCCACACCCCAGGTAGGGAGCTGAGGCTGGCTTGTTTGATGCTTTTAATATCATTATTTGTGTTACACGATACACAATCAAGGATGATGGTCAATACTGCAATGGAAATGTTAAAAAAAATATTATACACGGCTCATGTTTTCCACACACCTTCCTGAAAATAAATTAGTGAGCGCGGAGAAACCTGGCTGGGTGGCAGCCAGAGCTGAGGGCAGAGGGAGTGTTAAGGCAGTATCTACAAGGGGGAAGGGTGGCAGGGGGCAAGCTAAGGCCTGGGTTCCTCCCTTGCATCCTCCCAGACAGGGAAGGAGGAAGCCACATACTCCCTAGACCCAGAAGGTGCTGGCTGCCAGCTTCCTACCTCTCTCCATCACTTGTACACTGCCTCAGTCAGAAGTCCTTGCCTGCCAGGGAACTAAGTATATCCTTGGGGAGGGAGCTTTTCCCTGGTTCCTAGGGCCAGAGGGGCTCAGCAGTGGGCCATAGTCACACAGCAAATCAGCAGCAAAGGCAGCAGTCTAAATGAGCCCTGGTGGGGCCCTGACTGGAAAAGAGGAGGTACCCATGTTTTCAAAGGGTGAGTTAGGAGCCCAGGGTGGTGGTGATAGTAGTAAGAGTCTTGGCTCTAGGGCCCAGATGACAAAGCGTAGGGATCTGACCACAGTGGGAGAGATAGGCACAGATGGGGGCTGGTATGGCCTTGTGGGCCCTGCAGGTATCATCTATGTCCTTGCCTCCCTTTGGCATTTTCTCATCATCTAACCAGAGTCCCTGTACTAGAGGGGTTGGATGAATTGAGGGTAGAGAGCTGCACCTCAGCACTTTGGAGCTGGCAGCCCCTGGGTGTGGTGCAGGGAGAGCTGCTACCCTTCCTAAGCTAGCAGCCTTATTCTCTCCTCTCATTACCCTCTCCTCCTTCCAGCTCCCAGCAATCACATCCAAGGAATGGGCTGTGGGTGGCAGCATGAAAGAATGTGGGGGTATCCATCCTGGCCCTGGGATATGGGGTTTGTGGGGCATAGACCTGAGCAGTCTTAGGCTAACTGTGCTTTTATTTTTCTTCGCATGGGGGCAGGTATATATCGCCCAGTCCCAGAGGAGGGCCTTGATTACCTCCTTCCTCATAACTTTTATCATCAGCTTTCCTGGCATCTTCCCCACCCAGCAACAGCAGTGGAAGCAGCACTACACACATTCTGACTCACAGCCACCCCATATAGCAACATATACTATATATACAAATACACAGTATATACCCACACACACATACACATTCATAGACAGAGTACCTATTTGTATTCCCAAATAGATCTGCATGCATTCGGACATACACATAGAAACCTCCCCCCCTCCTTTTCACACAGACATACAACTCAGGACATCTCTAGATGTACTCAAAGATACACAGAGACCTCCCTATACACCTCCACAGAAATTCTTATGAAAAAATTCCTTCAGAACCTTAAAAATAATTTCAGATGCTGTCATTTTACAGTTGAAGCCCAGGGAATGCAAACAGCTTGTTGAAGACTATAGGGCCAGTGCCAGGGCTAGGACTAGAACCCAGGCTTCTGACTCCAAGGCCAGGGCTCTCAGTTCACTGCACTGCTGAACAGCTTCTCATACTGTTAACAGACCACACAGTCACTTCCTCCCCATCTATGGCAGAAATAGACATCTAGAAAGACAGACCCAATGCAGAGACACAAACATACATCCTGACAGCCTCAGGCACATACATATTCTGCCAAGTTCTCCCTATCATATACATGCAGCCACAGTATTCTTCTAAGCTTGCTTCCTTGAAGATTCTTACTGGGAATAAGAATCTGAAATCTTGGGCTGGAGTGAGACGAGAATGGAGCATTAGAGGCCAACCTTACCTCCTGCTTCCATCCTGGGAAAGAGACCAATGAACAGAAGCCTTTGTATGCGTGCGTGTGTGTGTGTGGGTGTGGGATAGGGGGCAGTTGGCGGAGAGATGCATTGGTTAAAGGCAAGTGAGGACAGATCATACCATCCCAACCATCTCAACTCTGGCCTGTCTCTAAGGCCCACCTTACCCTCAACTCAGAACAAGGAAGGAAGGGGTGAATGGGGCAAAGAGGAAGAGGAAGAAGGCAGTGATCTGATAGGTGGGGGACAATATCCCATTGGGCAACTTTGCCAGGCTTCCCATCTGGAGATGAGGGGAGAAATGCAAACAGGTACATGGATCGGCAGGGAGTATTGGAGGGGGCTCCAAGGTGCTGGGCCCTGTCTCCACTGCCCTGGACCTTTCTCCCTCAGAGCCTCTTTCCTTATTGTGCTGGGGAGTTCATGGCTTGCTGGGTTGGGGCCAAGCCCCTGGCTTTGTGATCCCTCCCTGAACTCATTATTGTTGGCCTCCCTACCCTCCAATTCCCCACTCCGAAACTGGACTGCAGCTTTGTGGAAGGGAACAAGGTGCTGGGCAAAGTCCCCTAAGTAACTGAACAAACAGCTCCTTCCCCTCAGCCCCTGGGGTGGAGAGAGACCCGGTTTTGGTTTCTCCGGCTCCATGAACACACAGAGGTACACGTCCTACCATAGGAGGAAGCAATGACTTTACGAGGTTGGCGGCTGTAGGGGAAGCGGGGCCGGGGGCAGGCAGAGGAGCTGGGGAGGGGTCGGTCCCTGCCCTGTCTAACCTGGCCCTTGGTGGCCCAGCTCCATCCGCTGCGGCGGCCCCGCCCGCTACTGAATGTGGCAGGCAGTGGAGGACGTGGCCTGGCAGCACATGCAGGTGGGGTTCACGGACTTAGGGGGAATGAGGTCCAGGTCCTCATCGTCGGGGATCTCGTCTAACCGGTAGCCATCTTTCAGCAGCTGAATGTTCAAATCTTGGTTGATCTGCTGTAGACAAAGGGGAGAGAGGTTAGACTCAGGGCGATCCAAAGACACTACCAACACTCTGACCGCATTCCCAGGCCTTCTGCTCCCAGATCCTTCCTATCCTCTGTCTTTCCAAAACCCCTGGCTTCACTCCTAATTCAGTACTGGCTTTACTTTCTTTATAGGCACTTCCTTGTGAGCCTCCGCCCCTGACAGACCCCACCCTATTCTAAGGGCAGCTTCCCACCTCGGGTCCTAACCCTGCCCCTATTCAGGCCCATCCCCATAAGGTGTCCCTATTTTTCACATTGCATTCTATTTAAGAGCCCTGTGCCAATCTCGAGCTCAAGCCCCGCCCCTAACCCTGGAATTCCCTAACTTGAGGCCAGAGTCTAACTGCCTCACCTTTTTTCAAACTCATCGCATCCCATTTACACCCCGCCCCCACCCGGGCTCTGCCTAGCTTTGCCCATAGCTCCCCTCAGGTATGATTCGGAATTAGTCCCATCCTTCTCCTAGATGGAGGGGTGTGTCTAGGGTGGGGAGGGTGGGGCCTCACCTCAGCAGAGGAGTAGCCAGAGGAAGAATATCTGGACATGTCAAAGTCATCATCGCTGGCCAAGGAGGGAAGAAGACAGAGGAGAAGTGATTCCCAGAAATTAAATAGAAAACTCCTTTCTCTGAATCAGTCAATATGCCACTCCTCTCCCACACTTTCAAATAAACAGCATGATCTAAATAAAAACTGTTTGTTGTGCAAATGCAGTTTCAAGACAGCTTCCCTAGTCCCCCTCTCTAAGTAAATTGCCACCCTTAACCTCCTTCTGAATAGAGATGTGATTCCTTTCCCCTTAACCTTCCCCTTTTCTATCCTGGCTCCAATCACCCTGGCTTGTTGGGTTTTTCCAAAGTCCAGGTCTAGCCGGGTGACCACTGGATCAGCTGTCCCAGGACAGCAGCAGACTGCACTAGTCCTCTTTTCCTCTCTCTGTTCTTCCCCACCTCCAGGTAAAAAACTCCATTCCCTGGGGACTTTACCCTTGGAGAGCTCCTGGCTATCCAAGGAGTATTCCAATTCTGACAGGACAATAAGTGTGGTTTGTACAGTCCGCTTGTATGTTCACACAGGTTTCTGTGGCTTGCCCAGCTGCCCCAATATCCCCATACACACCTGTCAGTGTCAAGGGCTACCAGTGGCTTCTCGTCTGGGCTCTGGTCAAGCGAGGAATAGCCTTTATTGGGAACGACCAGCCTGGGTGGAGAATGTGGGGGACTGGATTGGCAACTGGAGCACACAAGCCCGCCCCACCATTTCCTTCCCCCCCACCCCCTAGGATCCTGTTGAGATTCTCTCCTCTCAGAGCCTAGGCCTGAGGAAGGAGAGAAGAGGGGAAAACTCAGGACCAGCAGAGATAGATGCTGGTTGGTAGGGTCCAGGTGGGGTGGGTTCTACCTTGTCCGGGCCATGACATTGTTCTTCTTGGGTTGCTGGATGACAGGGCTACCCATACTGCCGTTCTTCAGAGAGCCCTTCCGGGCCAGCTCCCGTTGCTTCTCTGCAGTGGAACATGGGAAGGAAGCTGTGGTCTGCCCCCAGGGCCACCCCACCTTACTGCTTGGGGAAGTCTAGGCTGCACCTAAGTTGGGAAACCCCTAGCTTTTCTAGCAACTGTGGCAGGGATCCCAACTCTAGGCCCTGCTGGTTGGTGGAGACAGTACTTGGCCCTGCACAATCTGAGACAGATAATGAGGGACAACAGGAGGAGGCTGACCCCTGTCTTCTAGGAGCTAAACTCCCACGCGGAGCAGTTAGTGCATGCTTGATACCAGAGAAAGGCTAGAGAGTGAGAGATGGAGCAGAAGGATGAAACAGTCAGGGCTTCCTATAGCTGATACCATGAGATGGAGAGAGCAGGGCATTCTAGGTAGGAAGGATAGTGTATACAAAAGATGCATTTAGAAATGAGTGGCTCGCCTGACTAGGTGGTGGCACAGTGGATAGAGCGTCGAACTGGGATGTGGAGGACCCAGGTTCGAGACCCCGAGGTCACCAGCTTGATTGCAGACTCATCTGGCTTGAGCCAAAAGCTCACCAGCTTGGACCCAAGGTCATGGGCTTGAGCAAGGGGTTACTCCGTCTGCTGAAGGCCCACAGTCAAGGCACATAAGAGAAAGCAATCAATGAACAACTAAGGTGTTGCAACGAAAAACTGATGATTGCCTGACCTGTGGTAGCGCAGTGGATAAAGCATCGACCTGGAAATGCTGAGGTCGCTGGTTCAAAACCCTGGGCTTGCCTGGTCAAGGCGCATATGGGAGTTGATGCTTCCAGCTCCTCCCCCCCCCTGTCTCTGTCTCTCTCTGTCCCTCTCTGTCTCCTCTCTAAAATGAATAAATAAAATAAAAAAATTTAAATAAATAAATAAATAAAATAAAGAAAAACTGATGATTGATGCTTCTCATTTCTCTCCGTTCCTGTCTGTTTGTCTCTATCTATCCCTCTCTCTGACGCTCTCTCTGTCCTTGTAAAAAAAGAAAAGAAAAGAAATGAGTGGCTCTGGCCAATAGGCTCAGTGGATAGAGCATCAGCACAGTGTAGAAACATTCTGGGTTCAATTCTTGGTCAGCACACACAAGAGAAACAACCAACTGCTTCTCTCCTCCTCTCCCTTCTCTCCCTCTTCCCCTCCTGCAGCCAGTGGCTTGATTGTCAGCCCCAGGCACTAAGGAGAGCTTGGTTGATTCCAGCATTGGTGCCAGACAGGGGCTGCTGGGTGGATCCAGGTTGGGGTGCATGTGGGAGTCTGTCTCACTGTTTCCCCTCCTCTCACTAAAAAATAAATAAATAAACAAACAAACAAATAAATAAAGAAGTGAGAATCTGGGTGGAATAGAGGGGTGAAGATGGAGGGAGGACAGACTGAAATAGTAGGATACATTTAGTCAGTCATTTATTTATGGACATCTGTGTCATCTATCCCAGGTCCTGTACTAAGGGCCTGGGGGCTCCCTCTGAGCACAAACTCAGTGCATGACCTTGAGTGCCAGATAGAGGAGTTTGGGCTTAATGTAGAAGGAAATGGAGCAAATAAAGCTTGTGGAGTGGGAGGGGCAGAATGAGGCTGGCAGAGTAAGGGACAAGAAGCTGAGAGATCCCCTCTGGCTATACTTCTGACTCCTGCTAGTCTGAGTTTTCCAAGATTCCAGAGCCTAACAGATTCATGGGGCTGGCCAACAGGTGACCTACTTTCTGGTGTGTGGCACTATTACTAGTAGCCAGTAGCTACCCGGGCCCTAGAGCAGTGGCCCCCAACCTTTTTTGGGCCACGGACTGGTTTAATGTCAGAAAATATTTTCACAGACTGGCCGTTAGGGTAGGACGGATAAATGCACAAAATAAAATTATGCAACCGGTGTAAAAACTGTGGTATTTTTAAATATAATTGTCAAACTTACGAGACAAGCGTCAAGAGTGAGTCTTAAGATGGATGTAACAGAAGGAATCTGGTCATTTTTAAAAAATAAAACATCGTTCAGACTTAAATATAAATAAAATGGAAATAATGTAAGTTATTTATTCTTTCTCTGTGGACTGGTACCAAATGGCCCACAGACTGGTACTGGTCCACAGCCTGGGGGTTGGGGACCGTTGCCCTAGAGGACTCCTGTCTATCCTTTCCTACTCATGTCACTCATGATGTAGGGAAAGGGACGGTTGGTTGGAGAGGAAGGCTAGGGGAAAGCTTTCATGAAATAACCACAAGCTCCTGAGAGAAAGGATGGTTGGGCATTTCCAGCTACTGTGACTCTGGAATTTCCCCTGACTACCCTGTCTCTGAGTCTCTCATCTCCCAGTGGCTGACCTTTTCTCTTTGTCACTGCTCATCTGACTCCTACAGTTTTCCTCCAGCTTGTTTGCAGCAGGCAGCAGTTACCATTACCACTTCAAGGCTCTAGGGGGTGCAATTTGCCTTTAAAACTTCTGATGGTGGGTGGTGGTAATTTTTCCCTTAGTGCAACTGGGACAACGTTGTGCATTTTAATGAGGGGCTTTGGTGGTAATGTAATGGAAAGGGGAAAAAAAGTGTTATTTTAAGAGCATGTTGGAATTGTTTGAAAGTGAAAAAATGCAAACAATAAACTGGCAAAACCAAATTACAGACTAGTATGAAACCATTTAAAAGAATGAAATCATTCGTCTATGTACTGACATTGAAAGGGGCTCCAAGACATTAAGTGGAAAACAAAACAAAAAAAAGTTTCAGAAAATGTGTACAGTATGATACACTTATGTTAAAATACCAAATAAAGCTAAAAAAACCTAAAAAAACTTAGAATGATTATCTTGGGAGAAGAATGTAATGAAGGAGAGGAAAAGAAGTTACACTTGTTAAAATACTTGTATTGTTAAATTAAACAATAATATTTAAAACTTGCTGCAGGCCCTGGCCAGTTGGCTCAGGGGTAGAGTGTCGGCCTGGCATGCAGGAGTCCCGGGTTCGATTCCCGGCCAGGGCACTCAGGAGAAGCGCCTATCTGCTTCCCCACCCCTCCCCCTCTCATTCCTCTCTGTCTCTCTCTTCCCCTCCCGCAGGAGAGGCTCCATTGGAGCAAAGATGGCCCGGGCGCTGGGGATGGCTCCATGGCCTCTGCCTCAGGCGCTGGAATGGCTCTGGTCGCAACAGAGCGACGCCCCAGATGGGCAGAGCATCGCCCCCTGGTGGGCATGCTGGGTGGATCCCGGTTGGGCGTATGCGGGAGTCTGTCTGACTGCCTCTCCGTTTCCAACTTCAGAAAAATACAACAACAACAAAAAAGAACAGAACTCTGTGAGAAGGAGTCCTGGTAGCTTCAGTGGGAGAAGGTTTTAGAATAGAAGGGTAGGGGCTCTTAGGACTGCTGAGGGGTCCATGATGTGGTGAGCAGCTGGAGCCTGAGGAGAAAGGGATGGCAGAAGAGTTTTGAAGGATAGTGATGACCTGTATTTAATTGTAACCTCTTTCCTGGATATACTGGGATGTAATTTCTCTTCATGAAGCCAAATTTTTTAGTAAAAGTCTATTATATAAAGCAGCCTTGGGTGAGTAAAACTTTGATCCCTGAAAGGAGAGGGGCAGTGCTCAGCTCAGGGTGAAGTGAGAACAGCAGCTGCAGGAGCTATGGGTGGTGGCTGGGAGCCAGGTGACTTCAAAGAGCAGGCTGTAGCATAAATTCACTTCAGAGTGGACATAAGAAAAACCCCAAGGGAAAGGTAACCCTGGAAAGGGGGAAAGATATTTTAGTTTACTAAAAAAACTAAGGAAAAGCTCCCAAAACAGAAGTGAATCAAGCCCTGAGATCTCCAGATAGGCTGAGGAAGGAATGGGGAGAGGAGCTCAGCTTCTAGACTTTGGAATCCTCATTCCTTTCTACCTCAGATATAGGAGCTGACACCCTACCTCTAATACAGCTTCTTCTTAACCCCTTTCAGTATTTAATGTGACTTCCAACCCTCTCTCTGGGGTTCCAAGCTTTTTATCCCAGAAGCTATTGCCTGGAATAACTGGAGCCTTTCTGGCATCAGAGATGCCTCCTAGAGTTCTGGGTCCTGCAGAGAACTGTAACTTCCCTTTTTGCCTTGCAGGAAATAAGGTGCCTGGCAGTGCCAATGATTTGGTGGCTTGAGTCTTGGAATCATTTAGCCTGAGTTGGTTTCTTGCTGGCACCTCATTGCAGACCTGGCCCAGAGCATCTTGTCCACTCCCCACATCTCTCTTACCCCCCTGGACCCACTCACCCAGCTTTACCTGGAGTGGGGATGGTTTGTAATTCATGACTACTGACTCACCCTCCCGGGCATCACAGTCTCCGTCTGAGATGGAGGCGGCAGCTGGGTCCTGGCAGGGAGAAAGCAGACAGACAGAGAGTTATTAGGAAGTGAACACAGGGGGCTGCTCTCAGCCCTGAAGCTGGCCTTCCCACCTGTCCTTTGGGCCTCTGAGGGCATTTGCCTCTGGTAGCAGGTAGGAGATTCAGGGAGGGAGAGGCAGACCTGTTAACCTTGAGAAGAAGACTCTCAACTAGGTAGAACAGCCAAAGATCTTGGCCTCACCTACACTCACTTGGGTGTCTATCTTCAAAGTCCTGTGTAATCCAGCCTTCCCTGGAAAGCCTACCACAATTCTTTAAACCCACAGGACTCCTTCCTCCAACCTCCCATACTAGTTTGCCTACTCCTGAGAGCCCTTCCTGTGTACTTGTTTGGAAAGGCCTTTCTAGGTTCCTGTGGGTTTGAGTCTGCATTAAGGTCAGAGTAGGTGCTCCCTAAGACAGGCCTTCACTCTTCCTCTGCTTCTCTTGCACTGGACAGGGTCCTTCACAGGATTCAGAGAACTGACTTGCCAAGCCAGGCTGCAGCCACTGGACAAAAAAGAATTCTCATGAGGACTTCTCTGTTTCACAGGTGAGTCCTAAAGAGTGTCTTCTGGGAAAGCCTGAAAGGTTGGTTGGGTATGGTAGGTGAGAAGACAGATAATGATCAGCTGGTGGCCAGTTAGTCCTGTGCTGCTTACTCATTAATCTAGCCTCATTATTCCCTCCAAAACACCACAAACCTCTGATACGAGATTTGGGGCCCTGGCCCACCCTGCCTCAGTCGGTTGGAAGGAGCTGGAGTCATTCATATTCTCCATGAAAAACTGATGACCTATTGATATGAGTGCTGCCATCCAAGATGTCTGCCTAAGACCACAGAGTCTAAGGACTGCAGAGTGGATCCAAGACTGTGTTTGTTCTGCCTCTGGGGATGCAGAGAGCAGACAGATGGGCAGGTAGAATGCTCCAGAACTGGCCCCGCAGTCAGGCTTAGAGATCTGAGTGGCTGCTGGTGACTCAGCAAGGGAAGGATATATAACCATTGTGGTAGCTTCTGCTCCCTTTAGAATGAGGCAGTAGAAATGAAAACATGCTTGCCACTAAGGGGAAAGGGAAAACTCTAGAATGTTTGGGAGGTAAATCCCACTGTAGTTTGCAACTTCCTGAGGACAGAAACTGGGCTTCTTGTTCTTTGCTCTGACCCCCAACCCTTAGCTGTGGTTGAGGCAGACAGAGCAGGAAGCTCTGCTCAGAAAAGGTTAGGTGCTGCAGTGGCTGCATCTCAGATGATTCCCTTCCTTCTTTCCTTCCTTCCTTCCTTCCTTCCTTCCTTCCTTCCTTCCTTCCTTCCTTCCTTCCTTCCTTCCTACCTACCTACAATTTTATTTATTGATTTTAGAGAGAAGAGAGAGAGAGAGAGAGAGAGAAAGGTGGTTGGGAAGGAGCAAGAAGCATCAACTTGTAGTAGTTGCTTCTTGTATGTGCCTTGACCAGGCAAGCCCAGGTTTTTGAACTAGTGACCTCAGCACTGCAGCCCAACGCTTTATCTACTGTACCACCCCACGTCAGGCCACAAACCTTTCAATCCTTCATCTTTTGTTTCCCTGGCTCAGCTCCTCCTCGGGAGACTTCTTACTAACAGCACCTATCCTGTAGCCTTGGAGAAACAGACCTCTAGTGGCTCTTACATGCCTGTCTGCAGCCAAAACAGCCGCACAGGTGCTACCTGTAAGGAAGCATAGAGACCGACAGCTGGGCTCTGGTTTTCCTATAGGGAGGGCTCACTCCCAAGCAGCCTGAGTGGGGCTTCTCAAAGGGCAAAACCATAAAGATACCTGTGGGAACCTACCAAGGAAGCATTGACACATTTACAATTTCCTTAGTCACATTATTTTTTCTGTAGCATTTGTCACGTCATACATACCACATGGTTTCCTTCACTGGCTTTTGGGACACGCATTTCTGTCTCATCCCACAGCCCTTTGTTTCCTCTGCAGGATCCTGACTTCAGTCCTCCTCTCTCTCTTTGGGAAACCCTTATGTCTCCTACAGTTTGGATTAACATGTTTACTTGTGACTTCTTTTTGAAAAATTTTATTGAATTTATTGAGGTGACATTAATAATTATACAGGCTTCAAGTGCACAATCCTACAAAACATCATCTGGATATTGCACTGTGTATTCACCACGTCAATTTAAGTCTCCCTCCATCACCATCTATCCTACTGGTGAGTTCTAAATCTATGGTCTCCCAATCATGCATCTCCTCCATAACCCTCCACGCCATCTATCCCATGAGAGTGTTATGCCTTACCGTCCCTTCCCTGGCCTGACTTTTAAAACACAAGCCCTCAAACATGTAGGGTTAACTTTTCCTTTCTGGTACAGATGAATTCATCAGTTTCTTCTCTCAGGCTGGAGGTAGTTGGCAGCAATAGTAACACTGGATGAAGACTGCAGAAATGACAGGGCCTGACTGGGGGTTGGGAAGCTATTGAGCAACTCTGGTCACAGGGACACACATGTGGTCCTCAAGGCCACTGGGCAGGTCCTGGTGTCATTTGATCGCTGGGTGAAACTGCTAGTCCCTTTAGGTCATGAGCCAGGGTGTAAAGTCCTAAACTGAGGGGTCACATGCAAAGCCCACCATTCAGCACTTCCCTGTCACTGTCCATAATAGAAGGCCATCTTAGTGGCAAGAACAAAGATCTCTGGCACTGTGCCTCCAACTCCAGCCTCTACTGTGGGCTTCCTGTATGTCTTTCCTGAGAAACGCAGCCAATGCACTATGATCATCACGTGGAAATGTAATCAGGGAGATTAAATGTGAAATATTCATGAATATAAGTATCAGAGAGGAATCCAAGTAGAAGGAAGCATCTGGATCCAAGAAATCAGAGAGAATTTAAAATGCCTCCCAAGGACATCTGACAGGAGTTAGATCCGGGAACTAGAGTGGGGATTAGCAAGATTATTAATAAACACTCAGCAGAGACAGATATTGAAATTCATCTCTAATAGCAACCCATGTTTCTGTAACCCTTGAAATTCTCCACTGACTATAGAAATGATTAACAGCCCTGTCTTACTGTTTCTGGACAGGACATGTAGGCTAATGGCCAGTGCAGAGCCAATATAACTAGAAGAAGGCAAAAGTGCCAGAAGAGGCCCTGGCCAGTTAGCTCAGTGGTAGAGTGTCGGCCTGGCGTGCAGAAGTCCTGGGTTCGATTCCCGGCCAGGGCACACAGGTGAAGCGCCCATCTGCTTCTCCACCACTCCCCCTCTCTTTCCTCTCTGTCTCTCTCTTCCCCTCCAGCAGCCGAGGCTCCATTGGAGCAAGGATGGCCCGGGTGCTGGGGATGGCTCCTTGGCCTCTGCCCCAGGCGCTAGAGTGGCTCTGGTCGCAACAGAGTGACGCTCCGGAGGGGCAGAGCATCGCCCCCTGGTGGGCAGAGCGTCGCCCCTGGTGGGCGTGCTGGGTGGATCCCGGTCGGGCGCATGCGGAGTCTGTCTGACTATCTCTCCCTGTTTCCAGCTTCAGAAAAAAAAAAAAAAAAAAAAAGTGCCAGAAGAATCCTTAGATTTAGTCCAGTCCAGTAATTTTCATTAAGCTGTGTTTCCTGAACCCTGTGCTTTGGGAGGGGCTGAGTGCAAGAAGGGAACAGTAGGAGGGTGTCTGGCTTCTCTTAAACCAGAATAGATTTACTTTTATTTCATTTATATAGCCTTTCCATAAAATTTTGATTGGAGAAAGGGTTATGTTGCTTAAAAAAAAAAAAGGAGGTAAGCCTGACCAGGCAGTGGCGCAGTGGATAAAGCATCAGACTGGGACGCAGAGGACCCGGGTTCAAAGCCCTGAGGTCACCAGCTTGAGCACGGGCTCATCTTGCTTCAGTGTGGGGTCATGGGCTTAAGCGTGGGGATCATAGACATGACCTCATGGTTACTGGCTTGAGACCAGAGGTCACTGGCTTGAAGCCCAAGGTTGCTGGCTTAAGCCCAAGGTCATTGGCTTGAGCAAGGGGTCACTCGCTCTGCTATAGCCCCCCGGTTAAGGCACATATGAGAAAGCAATCAATGAACAACTAAGGAGCCGCAACAAAGAATTGATGCTTCTTATCTCTCTCCCTTCCTATCTGTCTGTCCCTCTCTCTGTCTCTGTCACACACACACACACACACACACACACAAAAAGTAAATATCCATTAATTTAATCCAACCTGGTCTTTTAAAAATGTTTTATTATAGAGATTATTAAACTTATACAACAGTAGAGAAAACAATATAGTGAGATCCTGGGTAACTATTACAGTACCAGCTTCAATAAATATCAGTTTATCAACCTATTCTTTTCATAGATCCCAGCACCTCCATTTACTAGCTGTGTGATCTGGCCTTCAGTTTCCTCATCTTTACAATGGAACTAATACTGTCTCTGCAGGTAGTTTAGTTGGTTAGAACATCATCTCAACAAGCAGGGATTGCGGTGCAGGTTCAACCTCTGGTCAGGGCATGTGTGTGTGTCAACCAATGACAGAATGAATAAGTGGAACAACAAGTCAATGTTTCTCTCTCTTACTCTCTCTCTTTCTTTCTGTCTCTGTCTTCCTTCTCCTCTCTGTAAAAATCAATAAATTAACAAAATTAAATGGAACTAATCTAATATCTATGTCAAAGGTTCTTGTGAGGTTAAAAAAATTAGTTAATATATGTAGCACTTAGAATAGTACTTAGTACAGTACATACTGAGCACTATATCTGTGTTAGATATAAAGATATTATTATTGGTATAGGTTCCATGACCCCCACACAGTCATAGACAGTGTGCCCTAGGAATGACTGGCCCACAGCTGCAACTACACAGGTTGAGGTCTGGCTTATAAGGGGGGTATCTGTGGAAAAGGGGTTCACTCCAAAGGGTGAAGAGGGGCCTGACCAAGGAGACATTCTGACTCCTCTCTCCTTACTCCACTATGAGGCAATTTTCCCTCAATTATTTAACAATGGCAGGCTTGGGGCTCATAACAATAAATAGAAATAGGCCCATCATTAAGGAACTCCCAGTAATTACCAATAAAGATAACAAGAACCATAGAAAAGTGGAGAGAAAGTGACAAAGTAAGAGTGATCAAAGAAAACTTCACAAAGGAAGCCACTTTAAAAGATCTCAAAACATTAGTTTACCAGTTAGCTTCAGAGGAAGGAGAAAGGACATTCAGAAACATCTGCAAAGGCTTGGAAGCATAGAACTAGCATTGCATAGTCAAGGAAAAGACAGTATTTTTGTTATAGTTGAAACGTAGAAGGTGTGATGAAAAGTTGCAGAAAATAAAGTCATGGGGTAAGGAGGGCTCAGATGGTGGTGGAAGATGGGTCTTGATTTTGTTCTTTACTCAGAAGATAGTGGGGAACCAATGAAGCCTTAGGCAGGAGAGTAACATGATCTGATTTGAAATGTAAAAGGACCCTCTGATAGCCTTATAGAAGATGGATGGCAGGGGAATAGGCTGGAGGTAAGGATAATTATTATAGGAAACTATTGCAACAGTGCCAGCAAAAGATGGCAGGGACCTGCACTAAGCAGAAGCAGAAGCTAAAAGAACAGAAAGGAGGATGTTAAAGAGGGTAGAACTGGCAGACTTTAGAGATAAAATGTAGAAGGAGGAGTCCAGACATTCCTAGTTTTCTGCCTGGAGTAATTGGGAAAGGAGGACCAATTAGTAAGACAGACAATGAAGGAGAAGGTGCAGCTACACTGCCAGGAAAAACCAGATGAGTTCAGTTTGGGACATGGTGAGTTTTAAAGTGTCTTTTGGACACCCAGATGATATCACTAGTCAGTTGCATTTGAGGTTTGGGATCTCAGAAAAGAGGTATGGGCTGGCAGTGAATGAAGCCACAGAGAATAAGAAGAGAGATGGGAGAGAGTGATGCAAGACAAGAACCAAGTATGGGACCCCTGGGCACATTCACCTTTAGAGAATGAGTAGAAAAAGGAGACCCAACAGAAGCAGAAAGACTGGATGTAGAAAAAGATCTAGGAAGCCATTTAAGTATTCAAGATGGGAGAGATCAACACTGTCAAATAAACAAATGGATCTATAAGATAAAGACAATATTTAGAAACAAAAAAGTCATAGGTGGCCTCAACAAGCACAGTTTTTAAAAATTTTTATTTATTCACTTTTGGAGAGGGGGGAAAGAGAGAGAGAGACAAAAAGAGAGAGAGTGAGAAAGAGGGGAAGAAGCAGGAAGCATCCACTCACAGTAGTTGTCAGCAAGCACAGTTTTAATTGAAGGGTAGGAATAGAACCCAGATTACAAGGAGATTTAGGAGGAAATAGGAAATAAGGAAGTAGAAATGGAACACAAACTATTCTTTCAAGGAGCCAAACTGAGAAGTAAAGAAATAACAATGAATAACAGCCAGAGGAAGCTTTTGAGCTGAAGGATTTCTTTGGAGCTAGGGAACACCACTATGCTAGAATGAGGGGAAGGAAGCTGGGTAAAAAAGATGTTTGATGAGAAATGGTCTTTGAAGAATCAAGAGGAGATGGAACCAGAATCTTGGACCAGAGGAGAAAGGCTCCTTGCCAAAATGGAAGGAAGGTGAAGATGGGTGGTGGTAGGGGGTGCATATAACATGGAGGCAGAAAGATGGGTGGAAAGTTAAGGGAGTTCATTCCTAGAAGCCTCGTTAGGTAAAGGACGAAGTTGAATATTACAGGCATGGGAAAAGAGGGATCCTTGGTGGCTGGCCAGGAGTGGAAGGAGATCAGACCAGCTGGGCTCTTAGTTACAAATTCTCTTTACCCACCCTTGCTCTTATCGCCAGTAGCTCTCCGTGGTGCTGAACAATTCAGCCTTTGTCTTGTGGACTACCGATGGATGATTCAGGGTAGACACATGATTCAATTTTAGCTTTCCCGTAGGAAAGACAACCTTTGTCCTAACCTCCAGGCACTAATTCTCAGGGTGATGTAAATTGAAATGGATTTAGAATGAGGAATGCAGAAGCAGAGTGCTTGTACAAACATTATCTAACATTTCTTTGCTGAACACACATTAATTTTCCTCTAGTTTTTGGAGGGAATTGGCAGAGTCAGTTCTGAGTTGTAAAATACTGAAAGGCTACTTCTAGAATAAAGTCATATCTATACCCTGTTCAGTTCCCCTGGGTAAAAGCAGGAAGCAGGACAGACCTAGAGCAGGAACAGGGCCAGGAAGACAGTGCTCATAAGAAAATAGGAAAGCAGGGAAGAGAGTTCAGACCACTCTGTGACAGGTGAGTGCAGCATGATATGGTACCAAAGGCCAATTTTGTTTCTGTCACAATTTTTCCAGAGGTCATTTCAGAAACTACCTGGAGCTGTGGTCCCCTGTTCAGGGTTATGCCACTCTCCCAAAATATCTTTTGACAATAGATGGGGATAAGCATGTTTAGGTATCATATTTTAGAGGGATATACAATAAATATCTTTGTGTCCAATGTCTATGGCTGGCTTAATCTCCTGCCCAAGAATATTCAGTAGCAATCTAGGCATTGGTTAGGCCACTCCACTCTCCTGCAGATGGCTGTTCATTCAGCCTCTAAGGCATTCCCATCTGTCTCTGATTCCATACCTCAACATAAGAATCATTTGGGCGGCCCTGGCCGGTTGGCTCAGCGGTAGAGCGTCGGACTAGCGTGCGGAGGACCCGGGTTCGATTCCCGGCCAGGGCACACAGGAGAAGCGCCCATTTGCTTCTCCACCCCTCCGCTGCGCTTTCCTCTCTGTCTCTCTCTTCCCCTCCCGCAGCCGAGGCTCCATTGGAGCAAAGATGGCCCGGGCGCTGGGGATGGCTCTGTGGCCTCTGCCTCAGGCGCTAGAGTGGCTCTGGTCGCAATATGGCGACGCCCAGGATGGGCAGAGCATCGCCCCCTGGTGGGCAGAGCTTCGCCCCTGGTGGGCGTGCCGGGTGGATCCCGGTCGGGCGCATGCGGGAGTCTGTCTGACTGTCTCTCCCTGTTTCCAGCTTCAGAAAAATGGAAAAAAAAAAAATAAATAAAAGAATCATTTGGGCAATGACAGCTCTTCCTCTGTGGTATGATCTGAAGTCCTGAGTCCCCTTTCCTGAGTCTGGATGCTGGGCAGCTCCCACTTTTATTTCTCCATCTCCTCTTCTCTGGGATTTCTCCCAGATCTGCCTGCAGTGCGAGCCAATTGTCCAGGACTTGTATCCCTTTGGGACATATTAAGACTCTTATGGGTCCCACTTATAGAAAAGGACAAAGACCTCTCACAGGGGTAAGGTCTTTGGGGAAGATATGGAGGAGAATCATGGAAACATAAGAGAAACAGTCTCTCCAAATATTGTTAGTGGCTCTTACAAAAGGGGGCATAAGAACAAAAAAGCTGGAGAAAAATCTGTAAAGTCTGAGAGGACTGAAGAGCCTGCCTACCTCAGGGAGGCCTCTTTCATCTGTTTAAATATCCTCAATCTTCTAGGTTTTTCTCTAAAGGAAGACTCAATCTAAATAAAATCTAAACACTGAGTGTACACTCTCTTTCCAGCTCTTGACTAGGTCTGATAGCAGAATGCAGAGGGGTAAAAGCATCCCTTCCTTATACACACACTTCTGCAGAGCATTTCAAAGTAAAGTTTGCTAAAAGGAAGAGGAGCTCTGGCTGGATAGCTCAATTGGTTAAAGCATCATCCCAATGGGTAAGGGTTGCTGGTTTGATCCCTGGTCAGGACACATACAAGAACAGATTGATGTTTCTGTCTGTCTCTCCCCTTTCCTCTCTCTCTAAATCAACAAATAAAATTAAATTAAAAATATAAGTGAAGAGCATTTTTATGCTCAGACTAGAGCTTAAGAACTCAAATTGGCCCTGTAAGTAGGTGAGGAATTTCTGTATTCTTAAACAGTTCCTAGGGGAGAATTAATGAGTAAAAGCAAGCACCACCAAGCTTTAGTATCTTTATGGTGGCTGTTATTGGAAAAACATAAATGGAGGAGGGTGCCACTGACCCCAGGCCTAGTAACAACCAACTGTAGTCACAGCAATAGTAGATCTATTAGAAAGTAATACATTCTAGGCCTTGGCTGGTTAGCTCAGTCGGTTAAGAGCATCATCTAGAAACCGCAAGGTTGTGGGTCCAATCCCCGGTCCAGGCACACATGGGAAGTAACCAAAAAATGAACAACTAAGTGGAACAACAAATGCTTCCCTTTCCTCTCCCCTCTCTCTGTCTCTAAAAATTAATAAAAATTAAGCCCTGGCCAGATAACTGGGTTGGTTGGGCCATTGTCTAGGAGTGCGGTGGTTGCAGAGTTCAATTCCCCAGTCAGGGCACATACAGGAGCAGCTCCACGTTCCTGGCTCTCTCTCTCCCTGCCTCACTCAAAAATAAATAAAATAAAATAAGCAATACACTAAAACTTTTTTAAAAAATCACATTTAGTTTCATCACCTTGAGACAATCTCTGCTAATACTCTAGTGTATTTGAGTCTTGTATATGTACTAAGGTAGCAACACTCTGGGGTTTTCCCTCTCTGGGAGCTAGTGCTGCACCTGTCCTCACAGTCACAGAGGTGGGCCTCCAGGTATCATGTTGGATCTATGTGATCCCACTCTTGCTTGGACCAGGTAGAGCCAATCAGCGCCTCCTCAGAATTGAGGAGTGGGACTAAGCGGAGATATAAAGCTCAAGACTGTGGATTAGGTATCAGAGAGCCATTGGGCAAGGAGACAAGAATAAAGCTGATGATCAGAAAGAAGCAAACACAGAGACAGAGAAAGTGTTCTGTAGGTTTCAGGCTTTGGTTCAAGAGCTTTCCCTACCTTTCCAAGGTTTGCCTACATGCCTGACCTTAGACACTATGAGAAACCCCAGTATCTATTCTCCTTTGTAGCTTAAACTAGCTTGAGTTGGATTTTGTTCCTGTAGCCAAAGAATACCAACTGATCCACGTACATAGAACATTTAAAGAAAAACACATTGTATCTTATATTCTGTATTTTTAAAAATTAGTATTAGAAAATAATAAACTCTCCATATTCTTACATAGTTCTTGATACATATTACCAAACTGCTTTCCCAAAGGCTTGTTCCTATTTACAATGCCTTGAGTCATGATGGAGTGCTATTGCTGGTTTTTACTATTTTATTTTTCACTGTTTATCAGGCAATTTCAGGTCATCACATCTATCCATTATTGTCCAACAGAGCTCTGCTCCAGTCCTTATTTACTTGGCTCCCTGTGAATCTTCTTTCAAAGAATACAATTTCCTCTGGGCATCACCTGCCAGAAAAAATACTCCTGAATTGAGGCTATCAATTAAAAACAAAAGGAGGGAAGACTGTTACACTGAAACCTGGAAAGGCTTTAAAAGGAGCACCAGTACTGTCTGCTAGCTGGCCACCATGTTTCAGCTGGTCCTTAGCCTGCGCCAGCACATCAGCTGCAGGAACTGTGACTGTAATTGCAGAGCCAGGAGGCAAACTTTACAGAGTAAGTCTTCTTTGCTTTCAGACTTGGGGGTGGGGGGAGAATTAGCCAAAATGACTCTTGAATTATCCCAATGGGAGTGGTAGCTCCCCCTCCCTTTCCCATTATTTCTTTTTCAAAAATACCTACTCAGAAACACAGAGAAAAGGATAATAATGAAAGATATGAAACTAGTACTAGTACTAGGCAAATAATTGAATTCATTTTTGAAATGGGGAGACAAGGGACCAGTGAGTTTTAAAAAAGAAGATTTAGGATCCTATTCTGCCTTTTTCATTTGTAGCACCATTTTTATTTAAACATTTATTTATTTATTTTTAAGTCTTTATTCATTTTAGAGAGGAGAGAGAGAGAAGGGGGAGAAGCAAGAAGCATCAACTCCCATATGTGCCCTGACCAGGTAAGCCCAGGGCTTTGAACCAGTGACCTCAGCGTTCTAGGTCGGTGCTTTATCCACTGCGCCACCACAGGTCAGGTTGTAGCACTGCTTTTTTAGATTGATGCTCTGCTATTCATTACTGTGCCTACTCATGGGAATCCCTATAACCAAGAAGCCTTTGTAATATAGGACAAGTGCTTCAGCTCAGGGATACTCACTGTAGCAGCTGTGGCTTGAGAAAAGCCTAGGGGACAAGCCTTATGACCCAGGTATCAGAAGACAGAGCCAGAAATGGAGAAACCTTGGTTCCTCTGGGAGGCCTGGCTTGGCCTTGCCCCTTCATTTTCACCCTAAAGCTCATTCCCTGCGCCGGATGTTGAAGAGGCTCCTGCCTTACCTTGGACAGCTAGAGACACAGGTGTTGGCCTCTACAGTCTTGTGATGAGCCCCACATCCTGCCACTCACTCCCTTCCTCCCATTTCAACTTCTTTAGGAAAAGAACATCTCAATGGACAAAGGGGTGAAGGTGTAAACTTTAAAAATAGATCAACAATGGTTAAAACAGTAAATTTTATGTTGTGTATATTTTATCACAATAAAAGAAAAAGGAGAGAAAAAAAGATTGCTTGGCAGGGCCTGAGGTAGGAGGAAATGGTGTGAGTGTGAGTGGTGGAGAGTAAGCAATCCCTTCTTCTCTTTTTAATCAGGTTCAGGCAACACAGATTTTGGGGATGAGGCCTTTCATAGGAGAGGGGAAATAATTATAAAACCAAGGAAGCTAGAGGGGCTGGGGGATTCTGGGATGAGTTTCTGGAGGCCTTTTACTTAGGTGCCCCTGAGGCAGGGCCCAGAGGAGGGGAAGAGGGGAACTGGATGTTCAGGGCTAACAGAGCTTTAGGTAGCATGGTCCAGAGGATCTTTCCCTTTCCTTTCAGGATGTAGATTCAAGTTCCCCAAGGTAAGAAAGGAGATATAGGACACTGAGGAGAGATGCTGCCCAGGAATCAATAAAGTGCATTTGGTTGGAGAATCCTTGAGACTGGTTCCCAGCCCTGTGCATGGTAGGAAGCTAAAGCAGATGAAATGTCAGTGGACACTGATGTTTGGTCTGGGCCAGACTGACTTATAGATACTCATCTAGATATTGACGCCAAACCCCGAATCTCAATTGAAGATTTTGGTAATTTCAGTTACTCAAGGAACTATGCCTGGCTTGCACTGGTTTATGAATCTTTTGGATCCTTGATTTCCCAAGAAAGCAAAGTAACAGTCTGGCAGTCTGTGGGATGCTTTCACAGAGCTGCCATCTCTGATCTCTTTCCTTTGGCCTTCGAAGACTTAAAGAGCTACTTGTCTGCAATGAACTATGGACTTGTAGGGCTGGTATTGAACAGTTTCTTCCCTCTGTGGCATTTCCTGCTCCTGCCCTTCTACTCCTTTTCAACCTGTTCTAACTTTCTAACCTCCATATGTCTGGCAAGCCTCACTTTTTTGTTCCCCAAAGACAGCTTTAAAGCTTAGCTCTCTAGCTAGAGCAGTCTCCTATTCTTTCCTTTTTGTCATCCCAATAATTAAACATCGGTGAGCCTGCCATGTGTTAAAAGGCTTGATATTCACTGAACAACAAGGGGCAGGCAAGGCACAATGTATTTTGGGGAAAGAAAAATATCAAGACCTGAATCTTGTCATAGAGACTTCAGTCTACAGGTGGGGAGATGATGGGCACACAAATGAACATATTTAAGGTGGAGAAGGGAGTGTGAGAGGCAGGAATGCATGAAGGATGGTCAGGCCTGGGCAGAAGCCTGGTTAAACCAGAAGTCCAGGTATTAGGTAACTGGGTACTTTGGCAAGAAAATTTAGAGCAGTGACTGGCTCAGCTCTGAGGCTCAGACTCTATTTTTATTTTTAGTTGCTGCTGCTGCTCTAATCCCTACTCTGCCACAGGGGTGGGTTGAGTACAGCAGGGGCTTTTCTTTACCACTGAGATGCAAACAAGTTTCCCACAGAGATGGGCTAAGAGGCTCTAGGTGGGTGGCTGGGAAGTGTTTTTTATTGTGAAGGCAAATAGGGATTCAGTCCTAAGAGCGCTTAAGAGTGAGATATGCAGTGGCTCTGGTGAAACAAACTCTTATTGCCTCCAACCAAGCCTAGGGCCAGCAGTCTCTCTTACCAGGCCTGCTTTTTCCAGCAGGGAGATCAATGTTAAGAGCTCATGGAGGCTGAAAGCCCAGTCCAAAAGTAAAGTATGTGGGAGAGGGTTAACCAAGAAGTCTGTGTGTGTGTGTGCTTCTGTGTGTGTATATGTTTGTGTAAAAGAGAGAGAAAGAAAGAGGCACAGGAGTAGCCAGTTAGTGGTGAAAGAGTAGGGGGAAGGGAGATTATAGCCTAGCACAAGCTCAAGCCAAGTTTTCAGTCATGAAACTCACCAGTTGCTGGTTATACATCTCTTCATGGATACAATACTTGTCTGTTAAGCTAGATGGTCTTAGGTTCTCTGGCTCAAGGTAATGGAGAGTGTTTTCCTATCCACCTGTCACTCCCTGGCTGGTGCAGTGACAAGGACTGGCTAACTCATGGGTACAACCTCATTCTTGAGGAATCCATAGGAAGGAGCCCTGAAACAGCCAATAACCAACACCCACATTTCTCCTTTGCTCTGACCACACCGGTTGGCTCAGCGGTAGAGCGTCGGCCTGGCATGCGGGGGACCCAGGTTCGATTCCCAGCCAGGGCACATAGGAGAAGCGCCCATTTGCTTCTCCACCCCCCCCTCCTTCCTCTCTATCTCTCTCTTCCCCTCCCGCAGCCAAGGCTCCATTGGAGCAAAGATGGCCCGGGCGCTGGGAATGGCTCCTTGGCCTCTGCCCCAGGCGCTAGAGTGGCTCTGGTCACGGCAGAGCGACCCCCCGGAGGGGCAGAGCGTCGCCCCTGGTGGGCATGCCGGGTGGATCCCGGTCGGGTGCATGCGGGAGTCTGTCTGACTGTCTCTCCCAGTTTCCAGCTTCAGAAAAATACAAAAAAAAAAAAAAAAAGAAGAAGAAAGGAACAGGGAACAACAACAACAACCAAAAAAAAAAAAAAAAAAAAGAAAGAAAGAAGCAAGGAAGAAGACATGCATGGCTACAGAGCAGGCAAAAGAAATAGCTCAATTTTTTCTGGAATGTTACATGGTAGGGGGTAAAGTGGAGGTGATGAGACTAGGACAGGAAGAAGGCTTAATATCATGAAGGGCTTTATAAGTCATGTTCAGGGGTTTGGACTTTACTGGAAATATTGAAGGATTTTCAGCTGACTGTCAGATAACTTTGGGAGAGTATAGAGAGATTGGGAATGGTTAGACTGTAGGCAGGGAGACCAGATAAGAGGCATTGCAAGAGGTGATGAAAGCTTGGAAAAGGCAGTCAGTAGGGTTGGAGAAAAGGGGATGGAGAAGAAAAACACACTGAGATCAAACTGCCAGGCTCAGTGGCCGATTGGATCTGGGTTTGAGGGAAAAGACCTAGACAAAGATGACTCCCAGGTTTCTTCCTGGCTCAGGTGACTGGGTGAACTGTGATACCATTAAACATGACAGAGAAACAAAAATAAGAGAAAGTTCTAATGATTTTGTTTTGTGTATGCATATGTGTATGTTTATAGATATGAAGGGTCGGAGGAAAGAATTTGAGGAACACCAACACTGAAGGGGTAGCAGAAGACTGACAGCTGTGGTCAGAGGAAGGGGATCAAAGAGAGGCTAGTGTAATAGATGTCTGGGAAGGACAAGTTTTTGAGTAGGATAATATAAGAGAAAGAGGAACCAGAGCCAGAGTCCTGAAGGAGCACTTATATGATGGGAGAGATAGAGGATGGTTGACAGTAGGGGAAAGAGTCAAGAGAGAAGGACCAGTTGTTTGTAAGTAAGAGAACTCAAGACATACTGTTTACTCTCCAGTTGGCTGATATTTCACCAATATTTTTATTTTGTTCTCAACAATTATGGGTATAATCCTTGGGAGGCTTGAGATGCCCCACAGAGAAGCCACTCAGTAGAAAAGACTAGCCATTGTCCAGAGATCATGGCAGGTCTGCTTTTTCTTAAGAAGTGTGGGTAAGGGTGGCCTAAAGGCAAGGGTGCATGACTAGAGCCTGTCCAACCTCAAAGTAAGAGCATGCATAGAGGTAACTGCCTCAGATTCTGGATGCACCACAGTCCCGTCTTAGCCTTGGATCATCCACCCCATGCGATGGCAAAAAGCAGCAAAAAAACTGGGTTTCTAGTTCTTAGGGCAGGAGGCCTGTGCAGACCTAACAGGAGCGGCCTGGGAATCCAAGACAGAGTACAACAGGCTGCACTGAAATTTTTCTAGAACTCTGAACACCTGTTCCACCAACCATGAACATCCAGCAGAGGCTCAGCCTGGGAACCTATACTCTGTGTAACTATGATTAAGTGATGGTCATGATTTCTTACTTTAAAAACCTTCAATAAACAAGGTAAAACTAAAAAATCACTTGACTTCATTATTAATCCATCCCTCAGGTATAGTAATGGAGTCAGTAAATGCATGCCCCCACTGTGAGTGAAATTAAGAACTATGCAGATAGAGTTGGAGTGGAACCCAGTTCTTCTGTCTCCTGCATCAAAACACTAGAACATATGGGTGAACAGGCAGGGCACTAAGGTATAGGAAAGCCAGATTTGCATTAGGGCAGAGGACTGGAAACCTCAATGAGATTAGACTGACTTCTCCCCAAATCTTGACCTTGTAGGGCCTACTGCTTTTTGGAAAAAAAAAAAAAAATCAGGTTTGGGGGATGGACAGACTGTGTTTGGCTATTTACAAAAATAGGTCTGGAAATGCTGCCAGAGTTAAATGAATGTTCTATGCTATTTGATGCACTTGAAATAAGCTGAAATTTCTTTTGCTGTGAAAGGATGCTTGTTCTGTATGGTTCAAGTTGGTTACAATTAAAAATGAAACTATAAAAGTTCCTATGTTTCCTGGCAGGGGAACAACACTTTTTCTTCACTCCACAACCTTGTAGCAGTCAGAAGGTTAGTTACAAAGCCTTACATCTGGGCTTCAAAGAAACACAGAATAACCATTTCCAGGCATATTTTGGCTTTTATATGGACACCTAATTTCATAGGCAGTAGGAACCTGCCTTGTTCATATGACAACTTCCACTCTCTGTCTATCCCCACTTTCTTCTGTTTTTCTCCTCTGAGCATTGGATCCCTGGTGATATTTTATTCCAATGTTGAGGAGAGTAATTTTCAACTCCTTGTTACATCTAGGTAGTTCTAAAACGCATTCTTTCTCCACAGACAAGAGAGAACTGATGATCTATGGAAAAAACCCCTGAAAATCCTGGATCCCAATCTACAGTCAACCCTGGGCTGCTCTGGGAGAATTTTGTTACCCACCCCTCCCTCTGGCCCAGCTCCAGCCAGCTGCAAATTGTCTAGATCGAGCTGCTTCGACATGCTGATCTTATCGGCCTCCTAGTGCCTGGAGCACACAGATAGGAACAGGCAATGGCGCCATCTCACCGGACGTAGTAATGTAATTTAGTTTTTGAAATCCAAGTATAAAATCTTGAAAGCTGATGTTTTTTATCTATCTCAGGAGGGGGGTGATGGTATGGAATTCCCAATGGAACCATCTAAATAGGGAAATGGCTTCTGTCATGTATTAATAAACAGTTCAAAGCAATGGGAAAACATACAGAGAGGATTTGTAGGGAAAATAAGTGCCTAGTCTTTCTTGTTTCCCCCTTCTGAGCTGTGCTGCCAGGTGAGGACCACTCCATTTGTGTAGGAGCATCTCTCATGAGCATTCCTGTGAGAATCCCCTGTGCTATGGAGCTGGAACATGCAACAACAGCCTCCCTTGGGAGAATGCCATGGCACTTTAGGTGGGTCTCAACTAGCCCTTCAGTATTATTATTATTATTATTATTATTGATTTTAGACAGTCATAGAGAGGAAGGGAGGCAGAGAGAGAGAGAAAGAGAGAGAGAGAGAGAGAGAGAAGAAAGCATTCATTTCTTATTCCACTTAGTTGTGTATTCATTGGTCACTTCCCGTATGTGTCCTGACAGGGATAGAATCCATAACCTTGGTGTTTCCAGACGATCCTCTAACTGTCCAGACCTGAACTATCCTTTTTTTTGGAAAAGAATGATTCAAACTGAGCTAAGAATGGTGGCAAAGAAGCAGTTGCTCGCCTTATCTTCTGTTTCCCCAACCTCATCTCCTGCACTCTCCCCCACCTCACTATACTTTGTCTCACCAGTCTTCTTCGCTTCTGGTAGAGCACCAAGATCCTTCCCACCTCATGGCTAGATCTTCTTACTCATCCTTCAGGTCTTGGCTGACATATCACTGCTTAAAAGAAGCTTCCCATAAATACAAGGCAAGGTTAGGCCTCTCTATAATATGCTCTCACAGTCCCTCCTTTCCATACATTTCTGTCATGCACTTAACAAATTTTACTCAAATGATTATTTATATCACTTATTTGTTTAATAAATGTTCACAGAGGTAGGGACCATGCTTTTCTTTACCGTGTCCTTCTACTGCTTAACATAGAAAATAAAGGTTCATAATCAATAATCTGATACAGATTTCCTTCAACTTGGTTCGAAGCCATAGCAAAGCTCTTTCTGTAACAGAGGTGGCCAAAGATCAATGGCCTGCCAGGCTGTGCCAGGGCTTGTCCCAGACAGATGTTGCATTGTGTGCTTCTTGTAGTGCCACTTCATCTGTGTAAGCCTCTGGCCAGGGGCTGAGAGATTACCTTTCAGGAACTTATTTTGAAAAACAGCCAAAGTAAGAGTCCCCAAAACCTTCACTCACTTGCTTTCCAGAAGGCTTGCCCTAGTTAAAACTCCACTTAAGGTCCATAGCCAAAGTAGCAGCTCAACTCCAGGAAACTTCTCATGGTGACCAATCACCAGCTGAGCAGACAGAGCTTTCTCTGTGACTCAAGGGCCAGGCTCCAATTTTGCTTGCAGATCAGATATAGAGTCCTACTTAGTCCTTTACATGAGTAAGGCCCAACTCTTATTGTTGAGTATTAGAGGAATGAGCAGCCAGCTTGGAATTTAAACCATCAGGAAACCTTTTGGAGGGATGTAGGGGTGGGGCTGCTCTGATCCTTTGTTCAAAGAGCTTTTTTTGACAATGTGGGGCTTGCAACCATGTTTAACAGGCAGTGCACTGCTGAAGGCAGGGGAGCTCTTTGGAGTTCAGACATAAGGGCAAGGAGACAGCAAAGGAAAACACAAAACACATTTCTAAACAGTAAATAAAACCTCTGGCCAGAGAGTAGGGCCTGTGGATTTCAGTTTTCCCAGTGAACTGCCTTGACTTTGAGAGTCTGGACAGGTTGTTTCACTCTCTGAGCTCACAGGTCTCTTTTTATTCAGGTCCTGAGATTCTAGAAAGAGCCTCTAGGGCAGAAAGTAAATGAGTTGTTCCAGGTCAATGCCAGATAGCAGTCCTGGGATTAGAATTCAAGGACCTTCTTTCTAGCCAGCTGCTCCCTCCCGAGTCCCAAACTGTTTCATCTTCTGAATGCTCAGAATTATATGCAATTTAATAAGGTTTGTGGTCACATAATCCTGCTCCTAAATAAAACAATGACTGCACAGCATCCACTGTAAGGAAGGCAAACAGGGAGGGGAGGGCACCTTTGCCCCTGAGAGAACAGGCCAAAAACAAGCTTTGGCTGAAGTTAGGCCTGTTGTACTTTAACAAAAACCAACACAAACAACTCTTCTTGGGACCTAGCAGAGTCTTCATCTGTTCTCATTTTTTCTCTAGGCCTCCTTGTGTGTCAAAAGCCTGTGCTTAATCCCATAGTAAGGGCCTCTCCTGGAAGCTGAAATACACTATTTCTAGACGCAAGAGAGGGGCCAGGCTGAGAGACAGTCTGGATCCAGATCCTTTGAGCATCTGTCCATCAATAAATTAGTTATTAGAGGGGGTCCCTGGGTTACAACAGTCTCAACATATGATATTTCAAGTTTACAATGCTTACTCCCATAAAAACAAAAAAATTGAGACGTCAGTGTTTCAGCTTATGCTGTTAGCACTGTACTTATGGATGACATGGGTGAATCAGTTTGGTTGCCTGTGGTGGAAGGATACACAGTATTCTTTTTCTGTGGCTTAGTTGTATTTTTATGTTCTAGATTATGATTTTACAATTGTGTTAGGATAGGTAAGTGCTTAGGCTTAGGTGCATTTTGACTTACATCAAAATTTGGGTTACATCACTGTTGTAGGAATGGAACTGTGTTGCAACCTGAGGACTGTACATTGTTAATACTCCCATCTCCAGAAGCCAGGGATGGGGGCAGCCCTAGTCCTTCCAGCCCAAACTCTGACAGATCCAGACACTCTTGGCTTAGGAAACACCAGACACTCTTTTCTCCTCCCTGTCCTTCCCTGTTTCACTATGACTGGCTGGTGCTCAGAGAGGAAGCCTGCAGCTGTTCTCTGGTGGTTTCACTATTGCTTTAACATCTATTTCTTTAACCAGGAAGTTCTTTGAGGTATGAGGCATGTCAAATGGCCTTTGGACTCAAAGATTGCCTTCAATAAGGGGCCCAAGAGCCTGAAGAGATGAAGCAATGAAGGAGAGCCTTGCACAAGGCCCAGATCAGGGCTGCTTGGCAGGGATGGGATCCTGAGTGTTTTCACTCAGCTTCAATTTAGGCAGACTTACCTTCCTCCTCACTCACCAGCCCAGGCAATCAAAGTGAGAGCAAAGTAATCTCATTTGCTGGTTCCAATTCACTTAGCCACGGAAGAGGCCTGGAGGTAGAGGAGGAAATTTCAACTAGAAAATCCAATCCCTAGTAGATGATTATGATTTCTCTGGCTTCTAGACTCCTTACACACACTGCTCCTCTAGATGGCTTGGGGAATTTGGAAGGAAAAACCTCTACAGTGGTAATTTAACTATCCTATATCTATGGGCCAAGTGCATGGCTAGGGTGGGGGAGGCAGGCTGTAAGGTTCCAGACTCACTTGTTTCATTTCTGCTTCTGCTTGCTACAGCTGCCACCTTCCACCTTATGTCAATGCCCTTTCCCTAAAAATGTCTTTAAATTAAGTGTATTTCCAATGTTAGGCTACAGGTAATGATACAAGATTGCAGCTTCAGGCCTTGAAACTTGCTCAGCAATTCCCCTTAGTTTCCCCTGTCTCATACCCATCATTCTCAGTTTGAAGAGGGCAGTGCAGGGGTATTAGAGAGAAAGGCCCATTTCACATGCCCTTGTTCTACTACTCTTACCCTCCTCCCAGAGTTCTACATCTCTGAATATCAGGGTGTCAGGCTCTGGCTAAGGACACTCATGAGTTGACATGTTTGTCTTGAAAGCTTATTTTACCTTCAGAGTGATGGTGACCTCAACAGAGAGCTCAGTCAGGCTAGATATTTGTGGGGAAAGGTGGGGCACGGGCTAGAGAGGGTAAGGGGGAGTCCATGGATCCATAGGGCTTATCTTGGAAAGAGAAAAGGGCAGGCCCTTTCACAGCTAGAGACATGTGCAGAAAGGCTGTTTAAAATTAAATAAGCAAGGGCCTTAAGGATGCAGACACCTAGACTCTTCAGATGTGGCAGGGACAGGACCCCCTCTCTAGGAGCTTTCCAGGGTCCTGAATTGCCTCCACCTGAAGACCTTGGCAACTTTGGACAAGAGCCTGTTGGTTAATGCCAAGCTTAAATGCTGCTGGCTCCTCTCTGCCCATCCTTAATACCAACTGCCTGCTTGGATCATGTCCTGCATGGCCTGAAGTAGCTCCAGAATGATTCCAATCATTCTCTATGGCTGCAGCCTGGGCTTCACGCCAGCAGCCTGGCTTCCTGGCCAGATTTTCAACAACGGGTAAAGGTGAGGATCTTTGTATGTGTGAAAAATATCTCTAGTAGCTCTGGATGCTCAGGACTAAATGGACCTGGCTCAGCGACAAGGTGGTTGTAGGTAAGGGAGAGAGTTCTCTATATGGTACATCCTCAGACAGCTCCTCCCCTCACTTCTGCAGTTGCTGCACTCTCGTGCACACACACACACACACACACACACACACACACACACACACACACACGCCAGATTGTCCTGTCACTGTAGAGCCTGTATTGCTACAGAAAAGGTAGTCTCCTTTGTTTGCAGTAGAGCAGAACACACTTGCTTTGCTCCCATGATGGGTTTTACAGTATTTTGGCAAATAGCACCCAAACTTAATACATATAAGATAAAAATATTGATTTCTTTTTCTGAATTCAAGAGAATTATATGTTCACTGTAAAAAGTCAAGATAAGCACAAAAGAGTATTTAAAAAATGCCTTTAGTTATACCACCCAAAGTCATATCCCATGATAACCTCCTGACATACAGCATGGGTCCTTGTGTGTCCATGTGTACACACACATGCACATGAAGGTCAGTAAGAGGCAGTATAGAGCAGTGGTTAAAATGAATTTTAGAGTAAGTCCTAACTCTGCCATTTACTTATTTGTGTGATCCTGATCAAATTTCTAATCTCTCTGGGCCTGTTTTTTATCTTAAACATGAGAAAAATAACAGTACTCACCTTATAGGGTTATTGAGAGGATTAAATGGGGTAATATGTACATATAAAGTGCTTACCACAGTCCCTGACATTGTGGTAATTAATAAAGGGTAGCTTTTATTGTACATATATACACACCATGGAAATCATTCTATATATGCTGTTTAATGCCTATTTTAATACACAAATTATTCCCCATCTCAGATAAAAGCTGAAGACAGGATGAATAAGTTCAGCATACTTCATTTCTTGCATAACTTTCTAGGCTAAATGAGGGTAAGCTCAGACTTTGGAAACAGAATGGCTTTCTAGCTCAAGAAGAAAAAAAGCAGTCCTTGACCCAGGGCTTCTAGCTTTCAGCCCGAGTCCTGCAGCCAGAAAATGGCAGGGTCTTTCTTTTGGTCTAGGTTTTCTCTACTTCTTGAGCTTTGGATTTAAAAAATGATTAGAGAAAACATAATATTGGTTTGTCATAACAAAATCAATACTTTGAAGTAAACAAATTCAAATACATAAAAGAACATGGAAGTTCTCCTGTAAGTCAGATCGATAACCAGTTTATTCTATTTCCTCAGATTTTTAAAATGTGCATTCATATACACAAATTTAAGCATAGATCATCCATATTCCAAATATATGTGAAAATGGTAACTTTTGTTATGTGCATTTTACCACAATCAAGAAATATATATCTTTTTTTTTTTTTTTTTTTTTGTATTTCTCTGCAGCTGGAAACGGGGAGAGACAGTCAGACAGACTCCCGCATGCGCCCGACCAGAATCCACCCGGCACGCCCACCAGGTGCGACGCTCTGCCCACCAGGGGGCGATGCTCTGCCCCTCCGGGGCGTCGCTCTGCCTCGACCAGAGCCACTCTAGCGCCTGGGGCAGAGGCCAAGGAGCCATCCCCAGCACCCGGGCCATCCCCGCTCCAATGGAGCCCTGGCTGCGGGAGGGGAAGAGAGAGACCGAGAGGAAGGAGGCGGGGGTGGAGAAGCAAATGGGCGCCTCTCCTATGTGCCTTGGCCGGGAATCGAACCCGGGTCCCCCGCACGCCAAGCGGATGCTCTACCGCTGAGCCAACCGGCCAGGGCCAGAAATATATATCTTTAGCCTGACCAGGTGGTGGCGCAGTGGATAGAGCGTTGGGCTGGGATGCAGAGGACCCAGGTTCGAGACCCCGAGGTAGCCAGCTTGAGCGTGGGCTCATCTGGTATGAGCAAAAGCCCACCAGCTTGAACCCAAGGTCGCTGGCTCCAGCAAGGGGTTACTCGGTCTGCTGAAGGCCCGCAGTCAAGGCACATATGAGAAAGCAATCAATGAACAACTAAGGTGTTGCAACGCGCAACAAAAAACTAATGATTGATGTTTCTTATCTCTCTCCATTCCTGTCTGTCTGTCCCTGTCTATCCCTCTCTCTGAATCACTCTCTGTCTCTGTAAAAAAAAAAAAGAAATATAAGACTCAGACATAGACAAAAGTGAAGTGGTTACCAGAGGGAAAGGTTGGGAGGAGGGGAGCAAAAGGGGCTAAATATACAATGACAGAAAGTGGTCTGACTTTGGGTGATGGGCACACAAACACAATGAACAGTTTACATGCCATGGAGATGTACACCTGAAACGTATGTGTTCCTATGGACCAATGTTACCACATTAAATTTCTAAAAAATAAAAATAAAAAAGGAAATATATAGTATTTGTACATTTTTTCATGTCAATCCATATTAGATCGTAGCTCTTCCTTTTAATTTTTTATTGATTCCGAGAGACAGAGGAGGAAGGGAGGGGGAGAGAGAGAGAGAGAGAGAGGTGAAAGCATTCATTTGTTCCACTTAGTTGTGCATTCATTGGCTGCTACCCATATGTGCCTGATAGCTAACCAGCCAGGGCCTTACCTCCTCCTTTTAAAAGGCTTCCTGAATGGATGCTGTGGGACAGATGTACTGTGATTTATAATCAGTCCTCACCGATGGAGATTTATGTTGTTTACTCCCCCCCACTATCATAATGTTGCAAATATTATAATGTTATAGTATTATAATTATATTTATTTATAACTATTATATCTTGTAAAAAATGGTGTTTTTTTTTGTTTTGGGGTTTTTTTTTTGTTTTTTTAGTGAGAGAGAGGGACAGACAGACATGAAGGGAGAGAAATGAGAAGCATCAACTCATAGTTGCAGTACTTTAGTTGTTTGCTGATTGCTTTCGCATATATGCCTTGACTGGAGGCTCCAGCTGAGCCAGTGATCCCTTGCTCAAGCCAATGAACTTGGGTTCAAACCAGCCACCTTAGGGCTCAAACCAGTGACCATGGGGTCATATCTACGATCCCATGCTCAAGCCTGCATCCCTGTGCTCAAACTGGTGAGCCTGCACTCAATCCAGATGATCCTGCACTCAAGCCAGCAACCTTGGGGTTTTGAATCTTGGTCCCCAGCATCCCAGGTTGATGCTCTATCTACTGTGTCCCCTGCCTGGTCAGGCAATTGTCTATTTCTTTAGATTAATGAATTCCTAGAACATAATTGCTGAGGGGATCAATAGGCATGCACACATTATGTTGCCTGTTTTCTTTTCAGAAAAGCTGTGACAATGTATATTTCTCACAAAATGGGAGGGGGAGGAGTTACTTGGATTTAGAAGTTAGAAAGCCCTGGATTAGTTCTAAAGGCCAACTGGTTGTCTGACTTTTGGCAGGTTACCTTTAATAATGTCCCTTGCCTTTCCATGGGTGTACCATTATCTACTTTGCAGGGCCAGTGTTAGAATTAATTGAAATAATGTATATAAAATGCTTTGCAGCATGCCTGACAAAATGACAGCTGTTGACTGTTTTATGTAGCTCTCTCCTTATTCACTTTGTTTCCATCTAGTTTAAAGTATTAATCAGTCCCAGTTTCTCTGGCCACCAAAAGGAACTTGGGATACTGACTTGAGATTTTCAAATCAACTGTAGGAGATGTTGCTCTCTTACTGAGATTCCCAGGAAAGAACTGAAGCCAATTTCTGGAGCTCTATCTTTAGTGACTATATCATAAAGAGACAAACTCTCCAACTTGCAATGATCTTTCTTAGAATCTTTTTTTTTTTTTTTTTTTTTTTTTTTTTTTTACAGAGACAGAGAGTTAGAGAGAGGGATAGACAGGGACAGACAGACAGGAACGGAGAGATGAGAAGCATCAATCATTAGTTTTTCATTGCGAGTTGCAACACCTTAGTTGTTCATTGATTGTTTTCTCATATGTGCCTTGACCGCGGGCCTTCAGCAAAACGAGTAACCCCTTGCTCGAGTCAGCAACCTTGAGTCCAAGCTGGTGAGCTTTTGTTCAAACCAGATGAGCCCACGCTCAAGCTGGCGACCTCGGGGTCTTGAACCCGGGTCCTCTGCATCTCAGTCCGACGCACCATCCACTGCGCCACTGCCTAGTCAGGCTCTTTCTTAGAATCTTTTTTTTTTTTTTTTTTTGTATTTTTCTGAAGCTAGAAACAGGGAGAGACAGTCAGACAGATTCCCGCATGCGCCCGAACGGGATCCACCCAGCACACCCACCAGGGGGCGACGCTCTGCCCATCCGGGGCATCGCTCTGTTGCGACCAGAGCCACTCTAGTGCCTGGGGCAGAGGCCAAGGAGCCATCCCCAGTGCCCAGGCCATCTTTGCTCCAATGGAGCCTCGGCTGCGGGAGGGGAAGAGAGAGACAGAGAGGAAGGAGAGGGGGAGGGGTAGAGAAGCAGATGGGCACTTCTCCTGTGTGCCCTGGCCGGAATCAAACCCGGGACTTCTGCACGCCAGGCTGACGCTCTACCACTGAGCAAACCGGCCAGGGCTCTTAGAATCTTAATCAGGCCATTCTTACTCTCCTGAACACTGCTGATCAGGCCATTTCAACAGCTGACCCTTCTGGTCTTTAAAACAGGACATTTCATTAAACCTTGAAGGCTATAAAGGGCCCAAGGAAAACAGATGGGAAGCAGACCCTGAGACACATGCACCCTAGGACTTTGGGGGGGTCCCAGTTGAATACCCTTTTCTGTGTCCTTCCACAGGCCCTCCCCAAACCAGGAAGGCTGGAACTGCATCTCCAAAAAGTATTGATTTAGGGAAAAAAAGTATTGATTTATGGCTGGAATTACCCAGGGCCCAGTGACATAAGGCTCCCAGTGACAATGCTCCAAACTGCCAAAAGGGGGCAGCGTAGTGTTATGGCTAAGAGCATGAGCTTAGACTCCACACACCTGGGCTTGAAATTGGGCTTTGTCACTTATTAGCAGTATAACCTTGGGTATCATTTGCATTCTTTGTAGATTAAGGACATACCTTTTTTTATATTGTTGAAAGGATTAAGTGAAATGTGTATCTGGTGGCAGATACACAATAAGTGCTCATAAACTGTAGGGTGCATGGTTGAATATGATAATCAGATATGACAAGAGTTGCCTGACCAGGTGGTGGCGCAGTGGATAGAGTGTCGAACTGGGATGCGGAGGACTCAGGTTCGAGACCCTGAGGTCGCCAGCTTGAGTGCGGGCTCATCTGGCTTGAGCAAAAAGCTCACCAGCTTGGACCCAAGGTCGTTGGCTTGAGCAAGAGGTTACTCAGTCTGCTATAGCCCCACAGTCAAGGCACAAATGAGAAAGCAATCAATGAACAACTAAGGTGCCACAACGAAAAACTGATGATTGATGCTTTTCATCTCTCTCTGTTCCTGTCTGTCTGTCCCTATCTATCCCTCTCTCTGACTCTCTCTCTGTCTCTGGAAAAAAAAAAAGATATAACAAGAGTTACCAAGTTAAGGAGACTAAAGACTGAATTTATTCAGTTCATTCATTTACTCATTCAACAGATGTAGAGTGAATGTTTACTATGTGTAAGGCACCTTACAAGGCAAAGGAGACATAATAGTGAGTAAAAATAGATATGGTTTCTACCTTCATAAAACTTGGCCTTCAGAAATATCCATATGAATGGAATAATTATACAAACATATGTAAAATTATAAACATAAAAAGTGCAGCCTGACCTGTGGTGTCACAGTAGATAAAGTGTTGACTTGGAATGCTGAGGCCCTGGGCTTGCCCGGTCAAGGCACATGTGGCAGTTGATGCTTCCTGCTCCTCCCTCTTCTCTCTCTCCTCTCTCTAAAAATGAATAAATAAAATCTAAAAAAAAAAAAGTTAAAAAAAAGTGCAATTGGGAGAAGTCCACTGACCTAGTCTAGAATTTAAGGGAAGCTCTCTGTAATGAAATTATAGCTAAGCTAAGATCTGAAGGATGAGTATGAGTCAACTAAAAAAAAAGATAGAAGCTACAAAGAAAGCATTCCAGGCAGAAGAAACAACATATGCAAAGGTGCTAAAGAAGAAGGGAACCTGAGACATCAGAGAAATGGAGGAAAAGTAAGTGAGGTTGGATGCAGTGATGGGGGTTAATGTGGTATGAGATGAATTCGAGGGGCAGGCAGGAGCTGAACCACATATGGTCTTTTAATTTTTTTTTTCAGGGACAGAGAGAGAGTCAGAAAGAGGGATAGATAGGGACAGACAGACAGGAACGGAGAGAGATAAGAAGCATCAATCATCAGTTTTTCATTGCAACGCCTTAGTTGTTCACTGATTGCTTTCTCATATGTGCCTTGACCACGGGCCTTCAGCAGACCGAGTAACCCCTTGCTCGAGCCAGCGACCTTGGGTCCAAGCTGGTGAGCTTTTTGCTCAAGCCAGATGAGCAAAGCTGGTGACCTCAGGGTCTCAAACCTGGGTCCTCTGCATCCTAGTCCAATGCTCTATCCACTGTGCCACCGCCTGGTCAGGCCCACATATGGTCTTGTAGGCCATGTTAAGGATTAGAGTCTTTAGAGTAAGAGCAAGGGCGAAGCTGTTGAGATGTAAGGGGCTGCCCTGGGCAATCTTGCTACTTGGCAACATTTTCTTCTGATATCTTGTTTCACGGGAAGAAAAGGGAAAGGGAAGAGGCTTCATACAATTCCTGCTTTGGCCACACAAGAGAGGGGAACAAAGAAATAATCTACAACAGGTTTCTTTCCAAAACAGAATGAGTCCCTCTGCATCCTCATTACCCAAAGAAGAACTACACATGTTGAGAAATATGAGTGGGGCATCCAGGTATGTGAACTCTGATCAGAAATCCTATAATGGGTGATGGACTCTCATTATAAAACTCTTAATGTTTTTTAGCTGTTGCACTAGTCCCTAGTCAGTCTCCACCTCTCAGACTTCCTTCTCCTTCAGATGCTCCACTGCACTAAACATAATAACTAAACATAAGGGACTGACAGCTACTAGGCTAGGGTGGTGGAGGTGCACCACTCTTGTGGGCAGACACAGGACCTGGGGGTGGGTTCAGGTTTGCAGGAAGCAGCACTCAATTTCTCTGTGCTGTCCTGTTTAGCTGGCTCACAGTACCCAGGGTGCATGCACTGTGTTTGGGGCATATGCACATACAGAGAAGTCCCTCCTATGTGAGAAGAGACACCAGGAGTGGAGGTCCTGGCAGCACAGGAATGCTAAAGTACCAGAAGGTGGTAGCTTGTTTCTGGTCCTCACAGATTTTTTTAACTTGGCTGGAAGGAGAAAAGGACGTAAGAGTGCTAGAGCTGCCCATCCCAACCCTCCTCCAGCCTCTCCCAGACCTCAGCCCAGCTAAACAGGAAACCAGGCTTGGCTACCTGCCAGGGCTCAGGCTGGGGCAGGAAGCTCAGGAAACAAGTGAGAAAGACCCTCTTCAGCATAGAAGAAAGCTGCTCAGAAATCCCTGGGAAGGTAAAATAAAATAAACCCAGCCCCTACTGCATTCTCTCCCATAGGAAGAAAAGACTAGAGCTGCCACTACTCCCCAGCATAGTCAAGTGTGGCCCTCGCAGCATTCACAGAGCAGATCCAGGAACATTATGAGGGGAGACAGTGGTGTCTCAGTGACAACAGACTCCAGGTATGAACCTTCCTCTCAGAAACTCAGGTCTGCAGTGAAGTTGGGTGGGTTCATGTGGCCTGAAGACTTCCTAGGGTCATTTTGGGTTGATAAGGAAGGAAATAATGATACAGGATAAGGGAAGTGATAGAAAAAGCAGACCTAAAGGAGAAAGGGCTCAGGATATCTGTGATACCTGTGGACGGTGAAGGCAGAGAATTGATAGGGCTTCTTTGTTGTCCTAATGTGAAGGGAACTGATGAAATAATGGACTGAGGCAATGACTATTAACAGCTGCTAAAAACATTAGGTAAAAGGCTAAAGAGAACCTTTGTGATGAAGAGATCAGGTTAACTATACTACTAATCACTCTGAACATCACAAAAAGTAGGACAACCATATGTCCTGTGCCTCCTGATCAGATGCAATAGGAAGTACATTCACAGAACACTCAGAAGTATTCTTCACAAAAAAGTTGAATATGAATCTGATGAAACCCTGAGATCTAATTGACAGTTTGCAGAAATACAGTAGGCCGAGGACTATAGATGAAGTAATTATTCACAGTAATTCAGTAGGTGTAGGTGAAACAAGATTAGTCTTGGGTTGATAATTGTTTAAATTAGATAATGAGCCTGACCATGCAGTGGCGCAGTGGATAGAGCATCAGACTGGGATGTGGAGGACCCAGGTTCAAGACCCCGAGGTCGCCAGCTTGAGCACGGGTTCATCTGGTTTGAGCAAGGCTCACTAGCTTGAGCCCAAGGTCACTGGCTCAAGCAAGGGGTCACTTGGTCTGCTGTAGCCCCCTGGTCAAGGTACATATGAGAAATCAATCAATGAACAACTAAGGAGCTGCAACAAAGAATTGATGTTTCTCATCTCTCTCCCTTCCTGTCTGTCTGTCCCTCTCTCTGACTCTCTCTGTCTCTGCCACAAAAAAAATAAATAAAAATAAATAAATAAATAAATTGGATAATGAGTACTGGGGGTTCATTTCACCTTTTTTCTGCTTCGTATACATTAGAAATTTTCTATGACAAAATGTTTAAAAATTTTGAAGACTAGACTACCTCCTTTTCTAGCCTACTGTTCTGTGGGAAAAGTAGTAGCAATAGGAGCAACATTGACTTTTTCAAATGTTTCTTGAGCCCTGAGAATGGACCTTTGGGAGCTGAAACATCAGATGAACATCTTCCATTAGCATCAGTAGCGGGGCGCTCCAGTAAGACCCTACTCCAGCAGGACTCTGCAACAGTCATTGCAGGAAGGGGCAGGCAGGGAGAAGGGCCTCCTCCAGTCTAGGCCAACTCAATGGAACCCCCTCTGGGAATCAATGGGAGCACGGAGCACTTCCACCTCTAGCCAAGCTTCATCATGGTCATATCAAGTAGGTCAAGGACTCTTCTCATTTGGTGATGAGAAGAATAAACCATCTTCTGACCCTCTTCCTGTAAAACCTCCATTGGGAAACACTGACAAAAAAATGGAAATCAGGCCCTGGCCGGTTGGCTCAGTGGTAGAGCATCGGCCTGGTGTGCAGGAGTCCCGGGTTCGACTCCCAGCCAGGGCACACAGGAGAAGCGCCCATCTGCTTCTCCACCCCTCCTCCTCTCCTTCCTCTCTGTCTCTCTCTTCCCCTCCCGCAGCCAAGGCAGCATTGGAGCAAAGTTGGCCTGGGTGCTGAGGATCGCTCTGTGGCCTATGCCTCAGGTGCTAGAATGGCTCTGGTTGCAACAGAGCGATGCCCCAGATGGGCAGAGCATCGCCCCCTGGTGGACGTGCCGGGTGGATCCCGGTCTGGCGCATGCGGGAATCTGTCTGACTGCCTCCCCATTTCCAACTTCAGAAAAATACAAAAAAAAAAAGGAAATCACTGTCCCCTTAATCACCATCAACCCTTAGATCAGAAACAATACAGTAATTTGCAGTTCATTTTCACTTACATGATATTATTTATTTTATAAATAGCATGAAAGAGGTTAGAAGCCTAGCCAAAGGTCATAGCAAAAGTGGTACAGCTAGAATGTACCCAGCCAAATTTCCTACAACCATTGAACACAGTGCATACCTCCTGCCCTGTGGCCTATGCTTTTCTTTTCTTTTTTATTATTTTTTTATTTTTATTTATTCATTTTAGAGAGGAGAGAGAGAAACAGAGAGGAGAGAGAGACAGGGGGGAGGAGCTGGAAGCATCAACTCCCATATGTGCCTTGACCAGGCAAGCCCAGGGTTTCAAACCAGCGACCTCAGCATTTCCAGGTCGACGCTTTATCCACTGCGCCACCACAGGTCAGGCCGGCCTATGCTTTTCAATACTTCACCCTGATCTCCACACCCCTCAAGGATACTCAAACCAATTCCTCTCATGGGAGTTCCCAGAGATTGCCTCACTCCTGTAGTTCAGCATCCTGAGTGAATGATCTTTAACATGAGGTTTCAGCAGGAAGTTGATAGGGAGGCTGATAAATGGCCAAACCTTGGTTCCTGATCGGTTCCCTTTGGTGCCAATGTTTGCTACTTGAATATCACCCCTAACTGGGTCTCTGTCCTTAACTCCGTGTAATTTTCCTCCCTCTTCCCCAAACCACTAGCCATCACTACCTCCCTACATCATTATCTCCATTTGACCTGTCCCTGAACATAACTGCTTGTAGCCATTTGTGTGTTTTTTTGTTTTTGTTTTTTACAGAGACTGAGAAAGAGTCAGAGGGATAGACAGGGATGGAGAGAGATGAGAAGCATCAATCATCAGTTTTTTGTTGCGACACCTTAGTTGTTCATTGATTGCTATCTCATATGTGCCTTGACCGCGGGCCCTCAGCAGACCTAGTAACCCCTTGCTCGAGCCAGCGACCTTGGGTCCATGCTGGTGAGCTTTTGCTCAAACCAGATGAGCCTGCGCTCAAGCTGGTGACCTCGGGGTCTCGAACCTGGGTCTTTCGCATCCCAGCCCGACGCTTTATGCACTGCGCCACCACCTGGTCAGGCGCCATTTGTTTTTTGTGGTAAGAGAATGTGAACCCCATGCCTGACACAAAGAATAGCACATCCAGGCTAGCACTCTTCCTTCCCTCCAAGAGCTACAGATATTTTTTTCCATCTCCAGGAAGATATGTGCAAGCAATACAAAGTTGGATGACAGGTAGGAGCTCTTTATCAGCAGAGATCACTAAATATTATACATCACAACTCTAGTAATAGCTTTTCCAGCCTCACAATGAAGCTGGCAGCACAGTCATCCCATTGGCTGTACTACCAAGGGGAGGGGCCGGATCGCCCTCTTACGTTCTCCTATTTCCCTCACTTCTGAAGATTCGCCTAACCTTGCAAAGGCAGAAAGGCCAGTTCATAAGGGTTCAGATTACCAACTCAGCTGGGAGACCCTATTCTTCTGGAGAGCAAGAAGCAAGTCACTCCTTGTCTGAGCATTCTTCTCATCTTGTAGTCTGAGCTCAAACATCACTTTCTTATAGGAGCCTTACCTGACATCCATCACCAATCTAATGTGGGAGGCTTTATTATTCTCTCTCATGATACCTTGTTCTTGTCTTTTCTATCACTTGTCATAGTTTGTAACTATAATTTTGTTTGTGCCCTTTATTTTGTATTGAATCTGTCTCTATCACTGGATTGCTAGCTCATTAAGGCAGGGGCCACATTTGCTTTATTCATCATATTATTGATATTTCTTGTGTCTGGTAAAGGGTCTTGCACATAGCAGATGCTGAAAATTTATTATTTTTGAATAATAAATGAGTGCCCCAATCCATGTATCCCCCTGAATCTCCCACAATTGCCCACATGTACCTTCTATTCCACTCACTAATTCCTACCTATTCATCCCCCTTTGGGCCTCTATTGGTTCTCTCCTTAGAATAACCTCCCAACCTCCTATCCATTCTTACTGATCCTTAAAGAAAACAGTTTTGTTTTGTTTTTGTTTTTGGTAGTTCTGTTTCAGAAGAGCAAGTCTATTCTTTGCCAGACTGTAAGCTCTGAAGGCAAAAGCTATCTGCCAAGGAGAATTGGGGTTAAGAGACTCACAACACATCGAAGTGAACAACTCAAATCAGGATATCATATGTATCAAGTTATGTGTTAGAGCAGGGGTCCCCAAACTTTTTACACAGGGGGCCAGTTCACTGTCCCCCAGACCATTGGAGGGCCGGACTATAAAAAAAACTATGAACAAATTCCTATGCACACTGCACATATCTTATTTTAAAGTAAAAAAACAAAACGGGAACAAATACAATATTTAAAATAAAGAACAAGTAAATTTAAATCAACAAACTGACCAATATTTCAGTGGGAACTATGCTCCTCTCACTGACCACCAATGAAAGAGGTACCCTTCTAGAAGTGCGGCGGGGGCCGGATAAATGGCTTAAGGGGGTCGCATGTGGCCCACGGGCCGTAGTTTGGGGACCCCTGTGTTAGAGGTTATAAAGACTTTTAGAATCGGTTAGGAGCTCACTAGAATAGTCAGGGCAGGGAAGGCTTCCTGGAGATGGGGAATTTATACAGACTTCTTAAGAATGGGTGGAATTGGCAGAGGAGAGGGAAGAAAAAATCTTAAAGAGGAGAGGAGGCATCAGGATGCCAAAAGATGAGAGGAGGTAAAGGGCCTGGCTGGACCTACTAGAAAGCTGGTATGAATGGTAGAAAGTATGGCCAGCTGGGAGAGGGAAAAGCCTAGTGTAGATGCCTCAAAAGCCTGTGGAGAAATTTAATTTGATGTAGAAGAACTTAATGGTCCCATACTGAAGGAAATATCATGGGCATAGGAGTCAAAATACCTGGGTTCTAGTCTAAGCCATGCCAACCTCTAGCTGGGTAGTGGCCAAGACTATTGACCTTTCTGGGATTCTGTTTACATATCTATAAAATTGGCAAAAATGATTTTCCCAGTCTCCTTCACAAGGTGGTGCAGGTGCTTTGGAAACATCTTTTATCTACCTTAAAAAGGAATTTAAGGGAGGGAGGGAGGGAGAGAGTTAGGGGGAGGGGGAGGGGCACAGAGCACTAGATAGAGGGTGGCGGAGGACAATCTGACTTTGGGCGAGGGGTATGCAACATAATTTAATGACAAAATAACCTAGACATGTTTTCTTTGAATATATGTACCCTGATTTATTAATGTCATCCCATTACCATTAATAAAAATTTATTTAAAAAAAATAAAAATAAAAATAAACTCATATCCAATGTCAAAAAAAAAGGGAATTTAAGATAAGAATAAGATAACTGCATCCATAAACTTCACACAAAGACAATGTATTGTGGCCACAGGACATGTAGAATGGAGGGTTCACCCCTTACTGAAGGAAAGAAAAGAATGGAAGAAGAAGGTGGCACTTTTGTGATAGGCCTTGAAGACAAGAAAGATTAGCAAACACACATTGACAGAAAGCTAGGAAAGTGCTGCTCATACTAAGTTCCACAGTGGATATTTTGACATGTTTATATTGCACATATATAATGAGCCATGTTTATTGCTAGAATGTTGTTCCTAGCCCCTCTTTAGAAAAGGTGTGGCTCTTTGCAAAGAGAAGCATGTATTCCAGGTACCCTGGCCTCTGGCTCAGTTTAAGAACTGCTACCACAGGAAACAGGAGGCAGTGGAGTCCAGAAGTAAAAGCATGTTCACATGTACATCCAGTGGCCCTGGTTCCTCCCTGTGAAGCCACAAGTAATATGAAGTCTGCTTGACCAGTGGTGGCGCAGTGGATAGTGTTTGACCTGGGAAACTGAGGATCCAGGTTCGAAACTCCAAGGTCCCTGGCTTGAGTGCAGGCTCATCTGGTGCTCAAGTATGGGCTCGCCAGCTTGAGCATGGGGTCATCGATTGATCCCATGGTCACTGGCTTAAGTCCAAAGGTTGCTGGCTTGAAGCCCAAGGTCACTGGCTTGAGCAAGGGGTCATTGGCTTAGTTTGAACACCCTGGTCAAGGCACATATAAGAAGCAATCAATGAACAAGTAAAGTGATGTAACTATGAGTTGATGCTTCTCACCTCTCTCTCCCTACCTGTCTCTGTCTCAAAAAAAAAAAAAAAAAAAGAAAGGAGTCTAACCATCTTTTCTTTCTTAACTCCAGTCCTTTTAGGCATTTGAAAATCATAAAATGCTTTCCCTGAGACTGTTTTATTAATAGACTGAACAAGCTCAGTTATGATGTGGTTTTGATTTCTCTCATCATTTCAGCCACTCCCTCTTTTGAATTATGACATCAGCATAGAATGCAGGACTTCAGATAGTGCTGACCAGTGCAAAGTAGGACTATCACCTCCTAGGACCTGAACTTTATACTTCTGTTAATGCATCCCAACAGCACATTAGCTTTTCTGGTGGTTATGTCATATAGTAGACTTACATTAAGTTTTCTGTCCACATAAATACCAGCTCTCTGAAGGTCTATCCTAGGCTACCCAATCACACAGCCTCACTTAGATTCTCGTTTAAGTTTCACTGCTGAATTTAGCCAGTTACCACTCTGAGAATGAGTCAAAATACACACATGTGGCAGTTTCTAATAGGTATGAATTCATCACCTCACTAGTCCTAGTAGACCATTACCTATATTGGCATCCAGCCCAGCCCAAGATGTTTTTCCACATTCTTGCCTTAATTTTACATTGCTAAGGCAAAGGGTTACCCTATTTCAGGTGTGTCCTGAGTTCAATATAACAATAGGTACAGCTATTAAATATGATCATGAACCTCAACTGACAATAACAGAAGTACAATATCAATATTATGGAGAGTGGCAGCCTCTCCATAATCTGGGCTGATCAGATCACATGGAGAGGTCTGTATCTAGTTCCAGGAATGAGAAACTCAAAAGTATCCACTTAAGTAGCCAGAGTGACTGGGGATTTGGAAACCAGTCCCTGAGAAAATGGTAGAGGAAAAAAACAGGCTGTTTAGCCTGGTGATGGGGGTGAACCCCATGGTAGCCTTTCCTCTCCAGTAACTGCTAGCTTAAGAGTCTCCTCTAGTAGCCTACTCCTTCTTCTTGCTCCTTTGGTCAGGGCTTATATTTTCACCTTAAGTTTGGCCAACGATTGGTGATATTTATGAGTTCCTAAATCTGCCTCTTGCCCCCTCTTATCTGCTCAGCAGAGTAAAGGATACTCCCTCTTACCTGGCCTATCTATTTATAAAGGATTATTAACTTCATATTAAGTCAGTACTGTACTTCAAAAACCCATGTTGAAAATTAGAGTAGAAAAAATCATTTCCCCCCATTCATTTCTTCAACAACCATATCATAAGAATCTCTCTCCTTGGTGAAGCAGATTGCTGAACTAGCTAACATCTCCAAGAGTCTTCCTTTTCTGTGTTCTTTGTGTAGGATAAGTATGATGATTCAGGGCTTCCAGGATGGCAAGCAGAGTACTAGAACTGATGTTTCCCCTGCTGAAAACCATGGCAGACATGGAAAACCAACCATGTCATTCTTTCTCTCTGAACTAGGACTCTGCCTCAGAATCCACCTTAACACATGCTGTGCTATAGGCAGCCACTACTGATCAATGGGCATTGGCATAAGGGGTGAAATTTTACAGAGCCATTGGTTCTGTAAGAGGTTAATAGATATAACATGAAAAAAGTTTCCATGGTTACATAATCTTGGGAAACATTGAATTAAACAAAGCTGGAAAGGTTTCTTTACTGTAGAACTTCTCAAAGCCTTTAAAATGCTAGCAAACAGTGTGATGGGACAGTGTGTAGTGTTTTCCAAAGGAATTTGTCTACAGATACATTTTTCCCCCCATAAAGCATCTCAAAGGACCAATATTTCTAAGGATATACTATAAGAAATGTTGGTCTAGGCCATGCTTGGCTGAAGGCTTCATCAATTCCTTATAAATGATAAAATTGGAAATTAATATGGGAACTATAAATAATTTATAGCTTGTACATAATTATGGTTAAATTAACTACATAGTAAAATATATATGGTTCCCATTCCACAGTTTGGGTGCAGTTAATTCAATAAATCATAGTTAAAGCACTCCTTCAGGTATTGTTTGAAATAGATAGATGGGGTGGAGTCTGGTTATGACAGCCAAAAGTCTGGTAATGAAAACAGGCAAAACCACATCAGGAACCACAGTAGCTGGGCTCATTTCTGCCTGGGTGCGGCCTCTTGTCATATTTACACTTCTCAGGTCTTGAATGATCATTCAGAGAACACCCTTCATGGTCATTATTGCCCTCTTACTTGTGCATACACTCTCATATATCATCATCATCATCATCATCATCATCATCATCACAAAAACTTAAAATTGACCCCTAAGAGCCTGACCAGACTGTGGCACAGTGGATAGAGTGTCAGACTGGGACGTGGATTACCCAGGTGGTTTGAAACCCCGAGGTCGCTGGCTTGAGCACGGCCTCATCTGGCTTGATAACAGGCTCACCAGCTTGAGCGCTGGGTTGCTGGCTTGAGCATGGGATCGTAGATATAACCCCATAGTCACTGACTTGAGCCCAAAGGTCACTGGCTTGAAGCCCAAGGTTGCTGGCTTGAGCAAGGGGTTACTCATTCTGCTGTAGCCCCCTGCCATCCCACTTCCTGGTCAGGGCACATATGAGAAAGCAATCATTGAAAAACTAAAGTGCCGCAACTATGAGCTGATGATTCTCATCTCTCTGCCTTCCTGTCTGTCTGTACCTATCTGTCCCTCTCTCTGACTCTCTCTCTGTCTCTGTCAAAATAAAAAAAAAAATTGACCGTTAAGAAGCACAACCATCTGATCCTCAATTTGATATCTTTGAATAATGACAACAAATGCAAGTACATATTTGCTTGAACTGGTTCCTAAGAAGGTAAAGTCTAGAGCAACTCCTACATATTCCCATCTACTCTTCTCCTAGGCTAGATCCTCTGGGCCTCCTTCCTAGACTACTTCCTTACTCCAGTGTCCCTCTCTAAAGCCAAGTTCACTCAGCTGCCCCACAGTGACGCCTCTGGGTCATGTGCCAACTGCTGAACTCCAAGCAGAGTCAGATCCAGAACTGGTCCCAGCTCCGCCTGCTTCCTTCCTTCCTTTCTCCCACCCAGATGGCCAGATTCCCAGCAGAGTCTCCTTAGGAAACAATGACTTGAGAGCCTGCTGAGCCAGGCTCTTGCTTCCTTCAACCAGCATTTCTGGTATCTGCCCTTAGCCTGATTCTCCCCTTCCTGCCCCCTGTGGGGCTCCCTGCACCAGTTCTTCCATGGTCTACTGACAGAATGAAGCAGCTAAGCCTAAGAAGCTGAGTCTCCATATCTCTTTTCCAGACACAATGCTCCATCTGCCCTTTCAAGGAGGGGAGAGGGTCCTTGAAGTTAATCAGGTTCAAGTGAAGAAGGTTCTGATTTCCATTTATGTTCACTCTGGGTTATAGTCATTCAGGCAGAAGGCAGCTTAGGGATGGAAATGACTCAGCTTGACTCCCAGCTACCATGGAAGTGGCTGCCTACAGAGGCTACACTTGGGGTTTTTAAGAAGCCAAGTCACCTCTGAGCAATCTCATCCCAGAAGTCCGCTCTCTTAGCACTCCTTGCCTGGAAGATAGTGGCTTGGTCACTGCTTCTACCCCAACTGCAGCTTTGCAGGCTTGTCTCAGAGAAAGGAGATCAGTGTCCTTTTCATCCTGACTCTTGCAGGTGAAGTAATAACTCACACACCCACTTTAGAACAGATCAGTGAAAGGGCTCAGCTCAGCCAGTCAGTCAGAATCATAGGTTTGACCAGAGGGATGGTAAAAAGCCAGGCTAGAAACTGCAACATAGAATGCTCTCTCAGCCAACAAACAATTGTTTCTTTACTCAAGTTCTGTCAGAAACAAAACAAAACAAAACACTGTGGCTCCTTGCTGCCACCAATTCCCTTGCATTCATCAAAGCAGTTTGCAGGGGAAATGTGTTCAATGGCAGGCATTTCTCAGTATCCTTTTTGTGGCTATGGGGTCAGTGTCACTCTGCTCTTTGGTTTTTTAGGACTTAGAGTTCCCTATAACCCCAAGAATGAAGTTTCAACAGCAGAACAAAGGAAAACAGCAGCCTTCTTTCATATAAGTGGTCCCTGAAGCCAAGAGATACACAGGCCCCTGAGTTTTCCGGGGGTGGTGATGGTGCCTCTTGCCATCCAGATATCATGCCAGAAACCTGGGATGCATCCTAGACTCCCTATCTCCCCACCCACCTCCAAACAGGTACCACATCCTGACTCTTCCACTTTATTAATATCTGTATATATGTCCCCTCCTCTCTATCAGTTCTAGGCTGAAATAATTTCTTCCTGAATTATTATTACACCCATCTCCATATTAGTTTTCCAACCTCCAATCTTACCTACTCTTCTCACCCACTACTGAAGTATTAGTTCTAAACTAAAATCTGATGATGTTATTCCCTTAATTAAAAACCTTCATTCATTCATATACACCCTTTTGTTTCTTCTCCCATGCCTTTGCCTGGAACTCTTGATATCGTCTCATCTTATCAGTTTGCCAAGATTCTACTCCTCTTCTAAGAGCCAGTTCATCAATGAATCCTTTGTGAAGCCTTCCATGACCAATTGATGGAAGCCCTTCCTGTTTTCCTTTGGCCCTGATGGACCTAGTTCTTCCTTTTTGCAGTGCTCATTACCCTGTGGTCTTGACTATGCATATCCCTGGAGTGAAATTCTGTGTTATGGAGCCCAGCACAACATCTAGCAGAAAGTAGGTTCTTAGTATTTATTGACTGAGGTGATGAGTAGTAAGGCAGGAGGTAGAAGCCTGAGTAAATCTGACCCTCATTTTGCAATATAGGAAAAGAGAAAAGGGTGGGCCTCTTCCTAGAACCTGAGAAATACTACTAGGTCATGAGCCACATGGACCCACTAGGAGAATCCACCCTTAAATTGAAAAGTCATCTGAGTACACCTGACCAGGTGGTGGCGCAGTGGACAGAGCATCGGACTGGGATGCGGAGGACCCAGGTTTGAGACCCCAAGGTCGCCAGCTTGAGCGTGGGCTCATCTGGTTTGAGCAAAGCTCACCAGCTAGGACCCAAGGTCGCTGGCTTGAGCAAGGAGTTACTAGGTCTGCTGTAGCCCCACGGTCAAGGCACATATGAGAAAGCAATCAATGAACAACTAAGTGCCACAACGAAAAACTGATGATTGATGCTTCTCATCTCTCTGCATTCCAGTCTGTCTGTCCCTATCTATCCCTCTTTCTGACTCTTGTTTGGTCTCTGAAAAAAAAAAAAAAAGTCATCTGAGTATAAGAACGCAACGTAAGACTTCAAGATCACAGAATACATGTAGGTCAATTTTCCATAGTGCTCTTCTTATCTTCACAATGTTCTCTCTGCCACTGTCAGGAGCTGCTGTGGCCCACTCACTGAATTAATGTCCTGACCATTCCCATCTCTGCGTGTCAGGAAGCAGTAGGAGTCTCAAACTACTTTCAAATTCAGGGGTCAAAGGGTCAGAACCTCAGAATTTCTCATCTTCTCCCAAGGGAGGTGTCACCCTTTCTCAGGAGCACTCTCCATTGATCTCCCCTCTTTCTAGGCATGTATCTAAAATCTTCCTATAGCCATTTGAGCCTATCTTTCTTCTGGCCAACCACTGGAGAGATCTCACTTGTCTCTATCCTTAAGTACCTAGAACTGAGCATATGCTCATGAACTAAACAAGTGAGTTAACAGACTAGGGAGACCAGACTAGCATTTCTGTCAAGTGCACAGAGACCCTGTCTGGTGTCATATGACATTTTGTGGTCTCTTTGGTCCCTGAAAGCATAGGAGGCATAGTTTTGCTTGACACAATCAAGTGCTTAAAAGTTCCTTTTCTTTTTTTTTTTTTTGTACAAATCTCCTCTTCAATTGTCACCAAGTAGAATACATAGACTGTGAGGCAGTAAGAAACAGCCCAGCAGACATACAATAGGGCCAGAGAACCTATCAATGCTGCTCACACAAACAATAGTTCTAATGCAACCTATTGCTCAACAGAGCACCCTGGGCAAATATGGGTGCTTCCCTAGATTAGTAAGGTTTTTGGCTTGGACACAGAACTGACATACAAGATGTGCCTATACCTGACAGTTTCTTTGGGAAAATCTGTGCTAAAAAATACTAAGGATTATCCAGAAGATAGACACAGCAGGAGTGGAGCCCAGGGACTAGGTCTCTGAGAGGAGCTCTCATTCCTTTCATAAGGAGACAGGAAGAGACCCTGGGGAGCTCTCAGGGATAAAGCCAGGCCTGGTTCAGCTGCTGAGATGCAGCCAGGCCAATTAAATAATTGGTGTAATGGGGAAAGAGGGAGGCCACACCCTTAGGCCAACTCACACCCTGACAGAAGGCTCCTTGCAGCTGCTGCAAGAGCAGTAGCAACAGCAGGGCAGGGATCTCTTCCTCCCACTAAGCTGAGAACTAATGCTTAAATTAGCACCTTGGAAACACCCAGATATGCTGGCTGTGCCTTCCCTTCCAGCTTCTGCCACTTCTCTAAGCCCCCTTTTTAAGCTTGCTTGAGTTTCTCTTTCAAGTAAATAATAAAAAAATAATGATGCTCTCCCCCTAGAGATCATCTTTCCAAGTGAGGAATGACCTCTAGATTCTTCCCACTACTATGAGAAGGAGTGGGTTATGTGATTGATGATGGAGCCCATGTGACAGGACTGTATGTGTACAGCTTAGTCCAGAAAGGTGGAATGATGATGACACCAGCATTGCCTTGTTTTCTTTAGGGTTTAAGGAGACAGCTCCCATTCTGCCCTCAGAGGAGCTCACATTGAGGGAGTAAGAAAGAATGATAAACTGTTAGCTTCAGGAGGGCATGGCCATATTTGTGTCTGTGTTGCTAATTACTGTGTACCCAACACCTAGTGTAGTATCTGGAACAGAGCAGTTGCTCAATAAATACTGGATGAATGAATTTGCTGAACCAAAGATATAAGGTCCCTATGATATTCTTTGAAACAGAGAGTGAGAAGCTATTGTTTAAACTTTAAAGAGATAGTTCGTCTTCATTTCATATACGGGGAAACTAAGTCCAAGAAGAGGAGGGACTTCCTAGAAGTCTCAATAAATAATGGCAAGAAATGAAATAGGTCACAGCTGAGTTCAAGCTTGGGACCCTAGTCTTTATGCTCTATCCAAATACCCCTAAGGAGCCACTTTGCTTTTCTCTTCTGTAGTATACCATCTTGATTCCTTATGCCCTGAAATAAAAGCTCTTGGGAAAATTTGACACAAGAGTCTGCTGGCCTCAATAATACACAGAATATTTAAGGAGTTTTGAGACTCCTCTAGGCTTCAACCTGGGAACAAGTGTCAAGAAGCAAAAAACAGTGGAACAATATCTATAACCCTCAAATGGCGGACAACTATATTGCTACTTCTTTAAGGCTTTCACTCAACTGCAACAAAGCAGCCCCTAGCAGAGAAGGACTCCTTTAGCTTTCAAGAAAAAGGTCTGAAGGCAATTATAGTTTTTCTGATAAATGTATCCTTGCACTTCTACTCCAGAGCCACACAGCCCAGAAGCAGCTCAGGAGTATTCTGGGGCCACTACTCACTCAAACCATCATTGAGAACTTCAAGTAATGAGTGAGACACCAAGGACAACTGAGAGAATCTGATGACTTGATTATTTTCCCCCCTTTCCTGGACAGTATTGCCTCCCTTTGTAGACACCCCACATGGGAGGCAAGAAATAACTCATTGCTTTTTTTGTCCTAACTCATTTGGACCTCCTCCTTCTCTTTCATCCACCCTCCCTTTTGGTTCTTGATTAGATGCTTAGAACTGGAAGCGCAATCTCGTTTGACAAACTAGGTTGGCTGGGAAAATAATCCAGAAAGGGAAGTCCCTTAACCCAGCCCAAAGTTCAAGTTTATGGGACAGACTTCTCACCAAGATATTCTGGCCCTCCGAATAATCCAATGATGGCATCAGGCTAGCATCTCTCTCTCTCCAGTTTAATATGGTACACTTCTGTAAAGCTTCTCTTTTGGCTTCTGGAACTAAGTAGTCACAAAAGGTGGGAAATGCCTTTTATCTCCTCTAGGTAGCCTCTAATGATTCTCTCTACCATCTCTCAAAAGGTGTGGCTTAGAGTATAGGTCATGGGTTCCTGCCAAGGTCTGTCTGTCTTGGCTGCTGTAATGGGCAGGCTACTTGCTCAGGAAGCAACAAAGCACATCTGTAAACCAGGGTCCTGGAGGCCTAGGGGCAGAATCTGTTCCTCACCTCTTGGCCTAACAAGAGGGAAGAGGCTTAGGGAGCCTTACATCTTCAAGGCTTGGAGAGCTCTGCTAGGTTCCAACTGAGCTCAGAGAATAGGGCACCAAACCTTTAGGTTTCTGGCCTACCCTGCCTCTGTCCAGCTGCCTTTAAGGTTCCAAGGGAGAAAGAAGGAAAAGCCAACAGAGAATAGAGCCGGTGCACTCCCTCATTCTCCCCTCTCCCTACACTGGCTGGCTAGGCCTTGGCTAGGCCTTGGCGTCTTCCACCGGGCGGCGGACAAGCCAGTCAGCCCCCCCGCCATGCCTCCGGGAAGGTGGGCAGTGGACATGGACTGCCCTAGGCCTGGCCTCGGTGCGCCCGCGTCGCCCTCCCCCTTCCATTCCCTCTGCGCCGGCAGCGATGACATCATTCCTCCCTGACTCCGGGACCGCGGACAAGCTGTAGGATCCGCGCCCAGCAAGGGCTCCAAGCACGTAGGCCTAGTATGCTGGGGGCTCCTCCAAACAGTGGGCACTGCCGGCTACAGCGCAGCCCCGCCCCCTCTTCATCGGTTCCGGAGCTCTCGCGTCCGCGCCTCTGATTCTCCATCTCGCCGCTGCGCTCTCTCCTCCCCGGCTCCCGTACTCCAGCTTAGTCTACCTGAGCTCTCCTCCGGAGAACGGAATTCCCGGGTCCTGAATCTACTACCGGTCCCTGCCTCCGCGTTCCCATCATATCCAGCAAACTGGCGGGCAGGCCTCTCCTCCTCTACAAGCCTATCCTGGTCCCTCTTAGCCTAACTGCTCTCCCCTTCCCCCGCCCTGAGCTAAACGCCCAGGCCTCCAGCGCTAAACGCCTTCCCATCTCTCGTGCCAGCCTACTGGGCCCGCCGCCCGCGGTGCCTCATGACTGTTCGCTCCCTTTTCCAGCTGTGGGCCTCCATCAGTGTGCACCACTGTGCCCTGCTCGGTTCCATCCGACGGCGCTCCCTGTAGCTCCATTGGCCTGCCTCCTTGGACCGTGCCCTCCGTCCTTACAGGCCCCTTTGCTACCACCTCGCAGATTCTCCCACAGTTGTCCTATCCTACAGATCTCCCTCCCCAGCGATGCGTTTACATGGCTCTCTTTGCCCCCATCTGAAGGCGCCCCCTGGGTACAGACCCAAAAGCCTGATTCCCCTCCTCCCCCTCAGGCAGCACTCCCTCCCGGCCCTGACCTGCCCGCCGCCCGCCTGCCCCCTCACCAGCGGCTGCATCTCCGAGTGCGCGGTGGGCACCTGGAACCGGTCGATCTCCTCCATCATGGTGCCGGCGAGCGAGCGGGCCCGGGGCCGGGCGCGGCCAGGGACGCCAACAGGACCGCGCGGGGCGGCGGCCCCAGGAGCCGGGTGGGTGGTGCAGACTAGGCCGCCCCGGACGAGTCGGCGGGCAGGCGGCCAAGCAGATCGACGGGTGGGCGCGGGGCGGGAGGTTCGCTGGCGGGCTGAGGCCCGCGTGGCTCCGTGGGCTTGACTAGCACTACCGCGGCGGTGGAGGGGCTGAGCCGCAAGTCTGGCCTCGCCTCCTCCTCCGCCACCGCCTCCTGTCAGCAGCTCAGCCACTGCGGTGACTCGGCAACTCCACTTCCGGGTCTGGGACACCGCCTGAATGTGCATTATTCATAAGAGGCGGGGTCTGGGAGCCCCGGCCCCTCCCACATGCAGGATTTACAAATACTCTTATTATTCCTGTGGGGGCGGGACTTAGTAGAGCTGAGCTTCTCTGTCAACCCTAGTCCCACCTCCCCCTCGAGCAGGGAGGGGCGACGGAGGCGCCTGCGCCCTGGCTATCGGTTGGTTGCTGGGTAACCGCGTCAGGGCGGAGCCAATTCCCTCTTGCAAACGCGCGGAGACCCACAACGACGGCTGTCCCCAAAGAACTCCTGCTACTGGGAATTGAAGTAAAAAAGAATCCGGATTTCCTGTGCATGATCGAGGGGACAGACAAACTTCTTGTCTTCAGGCGAGGGAGCGTTTTGTAGACGCTCCAATTGTTGAGGTGCTAACTGCTTCTTTGAAGATGCCCCCGAAACAGCTGCCACGTAAGCAGGTAATACTCCAACCTGCCCTCTCTAATGAACGCTGACCTTTACCGCCAGTGATTATTGATCATACCTCTCCTACTGATCCTTCATTTTCCTTTCCCTTTTGACTCCTGACCTTCTCTTTACTTGTGACCCCGGACCTGTGTTCCCACTGACCTCTGACCCTGTACTGCTCTCTCCCACTAATCCTCACCTTCTCTCTCACACTGCCCCTGACGCACTGTTTTCTACCGCTTTTTCACTTGTCCTCCCCTCACCATACCTTTACCATACTCCACTCACTCCACAGACCCACCTTGACCAGTGCATCCTCCTTAACTTTCCATCTCACTCCCACCAGTAGGTTCCTTATTGCCCTCACATTCTTGTCCCAAAGAAATGATTTTCTCCAGCACTTTTCTTTCTATGTGACCAATGCTGGGCTAAATGTGGACACAGGCCTTTGGGAGCCCACAGAGGGAGCACAAGGAGACACAGGACAGATTATGTGCCAGAGTTTGGTTTAGATTTCCTGTGCTGGGAGACTTATGAGGAGAGACAGGTCAGGTAAAAAGGAAGAAGGGGAAGACCTTTCCCATCCTTGCCCCCACTCATACACTGCACACCCCAAACATTTTCTCCCAACTATTTCTGGAGCCTCATATGTCTCTCTTCCTTGTGAACCCCTGGCCCACTCCTGTGACTCATTCAGCCATGTGAACATTTGTGTTCTTGTTGCCACCTGGCCACATGTCATCCCTCTTCATAAGAAAACCAAGAGTCACCCCCCTTACCCACTCAGCAGACAGAGCCAGCATCATCCTAGACCGTGAGGTAAGGCCCAGCTTCTCGATGAGCCCTTTATAGTGAAGCCACTCAGTCCTCCAAGAATCACTTTTTTTTTTTTTTAGTGAGAGAGAGAGAGAGGGAGGGAGAAAGACAGGAAGGGAAAGAGATGAGAAGCATCAACTTGTAGTTGTGTTACTTTAGTTGTTCATTGATTGCTTCTCATTTGTGCTGTGACAGAGTTGGGGGGCAGGGGCTCAAGTGAGCTAGTGATTCCTTGCTCAAGCCGGTGACCTTGGAGTTTTGAATCTGGGATTTCAGTGTCTGAGGTTGATGCTCTACTCGCTGCACCACCACTGGCCAGGCAAAAATTACTTATTCTAAACCTTTTATGACTTAACACCCTGGGACTAATATGCAGTTTCTGGCTTCGTGAAGCAGGACTTCTATTTACTTATTCTAAATTTTCTTTACTCCGGGCTAGGTATTTTGAAGTTTAGAAAGCAAACTGTGTGTCTGATAAGGCGGTAGCGCAGTGGATAGAGCGTCGGACTGGGATGTGGAAGGACCCAAATTCAAGACCCCGAGGTTGCGGCTTGAGCTCGGGCTCATCTGGCTTGAGCAAAAAGTTCACTAGCTTTGACCCAAGGTCACTGGGGTTACTCAGTCTGCTGAAGGCCCGTGGTCATGGCACATATGAGAAAGCAATCAATGAACAACTACGGTGTCGCAACCAAAAACTGATGATTGATGCTTCTCATCTCTCTTCGTTTCTGTCTGTCTGTCCCTATCTATCTCTCTATCTGACTCTCTCTCTGTCCCTGTAAAAAAATTAAAAATAAAAAAAATAAAAAAAACATTAAAAAATAAAAGAAAGAAAGAAAGCAAACTGTGTCCATGCTGATTGTGACTATGTATTTTGGTCTGAACTTCTCCATATTAGCCTTTGTTCCTTTGCTTTTTTCACCCGGGCTTCTATAGCAGGTGGACTCATCTTTCTTAGATCTCTGCAACCAGGGGGAGGCTGCTTTTCTCATATGGCTATGCCCTAGTTTTATGTCAGGGTTGAACTTCATTTTGAAGCTCATGTATGTACTGTGCTTGGGCCTACTGCCTTTTAACTTACATACAGTTTGGATTGATTGATTTATCTTCTTTTCCAAGTGAGAGGAGGGGAGATAGAGAGACAGACTCCTGCATGCACCTTGACCGGGATCCACCCAGCAAACTCCATAAGGGGCCAATGCTCTGCCCATATGGGGCCATGCTACAACCGATCTATTTTTAGCATGAGGCAGAGGTACCAGGGAGCCATCCTCAGTACTGGGGCCAATGCACTCCAATCAATCAAGCTATGGCTGCAAAAAGTGAAGAGAGAGAGAGGGAGGAGGAGAAAGGAGAAGGGTGAAGGGTGAAGAAGCAGATGGTTGCTTCTCTTGTGTTCTCTGACTAGGAATCAAACCCAGAACCCCAGGACATCTACATGCTGGGCCAATGCTCTACCACTGAGCCAACTGGCCAGGGCCTCCATGCAGTTTGTTTTAAATTCATCATTACTGAGGTCTGGTTTACATACAATGAAATGGACAATTTTCATTGTACATGTTGACAAGGTTTGACAAATTTGTACATTTGTGAACACCACTACAGTCAAGATATAGGACACTTCCTCTACCCCAAAAAGTTCCTCTGTGGCTCATCCCACTCAGTTCTCCTGAACTCCCTAGCCCTAGGTAACCACTGATCTGCTTTCTGTCACTACAGATTAGATTTGTCTTTTTTAGCACTTGCAGTTTGAACAAGCTTAGGGAGAATTTTTAAGCCCATTCAGGGAGATATTAACACTGAGAGCAGAGAGAGGTGGCAACAGATAGGAGGCAGAGAGACCTGGGTCATCTGGCCCTACACACACCAGCACTTGCTCTCCTTCCCTCAGGGAAGGGTTGTTTTAGTACATTGTAAATATTAGTGGGTAGGGTGTGAGAAAAGGCTGGGTTGTGCTAGGTTCTATTCATCTCCCCCTTGTCTCAGTAAAGCCCAATCTGGGTCAGTGATGAACTGAGTGTGGAACAATCTAGAGAGGTTTGAGAGGTTATCTCTGTCCTCTGGGAACTTAGTCCAATGAGGGGAGACAGACCCAGGCATAGAAAGATAAGAGAGAATGAAATCCCTGGAACTGAGGAGGGAGACCTACATGCAGGTTAGATCAGCAGAAAAGCTTCAGGGAAGAGGCAGCTATGACTTGGATGCCTGCAGTGGAGAGGGAAGATCAGGTTTGGGTTCATTAGGGCAGTGGTCCCCAACCCCTGGGCCATGGACCGGTACCGGTTCGCAGAGAAAGAATAAATAACTTACATTATTTCCGTTTAATTTATATTTAAGTCTGAACGATGTTTTATTTTTAAAAAATGACCAGATTCCCTTTGTTACATCCATCTAAGACTCACTCTTGAAGTCTGTCTCGGTCATGTGATACATTTATCCGTCCCACCCTAAAGGCCGGTCCATGAAAATATTTTCTGACATAAAACCGGTCTGTGGCCCAAAAAAGGTTGGGGACAACTGCATTATGGGACAGAGAAGAGTTTAAACTGCACTGTTCATGTTGTTCCACTGATCAGCCCTTTCAGTGGCTCCCTCTTGCTCTTAGGATAAAGTCCCAAAAGTCCAACTTGCTTTGGCCTTTAAGGCCTTTCCAGGTTTAGCCTTTGCTACCTACCCTACATCCGATCTCACCATTGCTCTGTGAAAATTCCACAGTGACAGCACACTGAACTGCCCTCACTTCCTGGAAAGTGACAGCCACAATCTCTTTCTCCTCTAGGCCTTTGAATGCTGTTTCCTCTGCCTGCCTGACTGGTACAATCTTTTCTGTCTGTTGCCACCTGCTCCATGTCACCCTGCCCCAAATCTCTTCTTCATCTCGGTTTTTTGTTTTTTTTTTAACAGAGATAGAGAGAGAGAGTCAGAGAGAGGGATAGACAGAGACAGACAGGAATGGAGAGATGAGAAGCATCAATCATTAGTTTTTCCTTGCGCATTGCGACACATAGTTGTTCATTGATTGCTTTCTCATATGTGCCTTGACTGTGGGCCTTCAGCAGACCGAGTAACCCCTTGCTCGAGCCAGCGACCTTGGGTCCAAGTTGGTGAGCTTTTGCTCAAACCAGATGAGCCCACGTTCAAGCTGGTACCTCAGGGTCTCGAACCTGGGTCCTTGGCATCCCAGTTCGATGCTCTATCCACTGCGCCACCGCCTGGTCAGGCATCTCGTTTTTATATAATGTTTTAGACTTGCCACCATATTCTCTATGAGGGATTAAGTACCCTTTCAGGAGATAGGATTGGCTGATACCCCACCAGAATATAAACTCTGTGATGGCAAGGATCATGTTTGTTTCATTCATATTTTATTCCCTGAGCCGAACACAATGCCTAGAATATATTAAATTCTGAAAATGAGTTGAATATAAATTCTGAATGCCTCAAGATATTTTTTGGAAATTTTTCTCTGGGTGTGTTTGAAGGATAGGAAGGGGTGAGCCTGAGATGAGGAGACAAGTGAGAAGGGATAACAAGAAAATGTCACAATAGAAGCATGTTTTTCCTGCTTCATGTTAATATCTGCTTTGGCAATAGGGCTATGAATGATTCCCATTTGAACCGCTTATACCCTTGCCTTAAAAGCTGGGTGTTGGAGCCTGACCAGGCGGTGGCGCAGTGGGTAGAGCATTGGACTGGGATGCGGAAGACGCAGGTTCGAGACCCTGAGGTCGCCAGCTTGTGTGTGGGCTCATTTGGTTTGAGCAAAAGCTCACCAGCTTGAGCCCAAGGTCACTGGCTCAAGCAAGGGGTTACTCGGTCTGCTGAAGGCCCGCGGTCAAGGCACATGTGAGAAAGCAATCAATAAACAACTAAGATGTTGCAACGCGCAAGGAAAAACTAATGATTGATGCTTCTCATCTCTCCGTTCCTGTCTGTCTGTCCCTGTCTATCCCTCTCTCTGACTCTCTCTGTTGAAAAAAAAAAAAAAAAGCTGGGTGTTGGATATTAAGAGATCACAAAGAAGTAAAATACATAGTTTATCAGATGGTGTGGTGGGTGTCAAGAAGAAAAATAAAACAGGGTAATAGACTAGGAAGTTCAGGGAATCAGAAGATCATGATTTAAATATAGTGGTCAGGGAAGGCTTCACACAGGTAACATTTGATAAAGAACTGAAAGAAATAAGTTAGCTATGGGATATCTGGGGAGAAAGCATTCTAGGCAGAGGGCATAGTAAGTGTAAAGAACCTGAGTTAGTAGCTTGCTACACATGTTCTTGATCAGCAAAGAAAAGGGTGGGGGAAGTGGCAGGAAATGTCAGAGAGGTGCATCCCTCTACCTCAGAGGATTAATCAGATAACCCATGGCATATTAAATTGATCATGATGAGCCTGATGAGGCGATGGTGCAGTGGATAGAGCGTCGGACTGGGATGCGGAAGGACCCAGGTTCGAGACCCTGAGGTCGCCAGCTTGAGCGCAGGCTCATCTGGTTTGAGCAAAAAGCTCACCAACTTGGACCCAAGGTTGCTGGCTCGAGCAAGGGGTTACTCAGTCTGCTGAAAGCCCACAGTCAAGGCACATATGAGAAAGCAATCAATGAACAACTAAGGTGTTGCAACGAAAAACTGATGATTGATGCTTCTCATCCCTCTCCGTTTCTGTCTGTCCCTATCTATCCCTCTCTCTGACTCTCTCTCTGTCCCTGTAAAAATAAAAAAAATAATAAATAAATAAAAAGTTAAATTGATCATGATGAAGCTCTATGAATCATAATGGTTATTAAAATGCATGAATGTCAGGCAACACAAACCATGACCAGCTCAAAACATCACTGGGTAATGCCCCAATAACAGTGTCCTTCCTGAAAATTACAAGTATTCTAACTGGCTACATGTTTATTTGTGCTGGAGGAGCTTTGCAACTGTTGCCAAATATTGCCTGGCAGCCAGACTTCTTAGTAGAGAACTGAATTAGAGTCTTCTGTGAACTCCAGTTAAAAGCTATTTTAGTTTATGACTAACAAATTTTAGTACTCCTTTATAACTCAGCTAGTTACCATAAAAAATATGAAAGTCTAGAATTTTGCATCACTTGACTGTAAGAGCCAAAGGAAAGACTTGCATTTTTGAATCATTTTGTGGTCTTTCCAGAGACCCCTCTGAGACAACAATACTTGTAGTAATATTGATCTTGATGAGGGGTGACTAGGGTAGGGGCAAGTTGCAAAGGTTGGGTACAAGGCTAAAAGTGAGTCTTAGATAATTTAGAAATTTTTTTTAAATTTTTTTATTTATTCATTTTAGAGAGGAGAGAGAGTAGAGATTATGAGAGAGAGAAAAAGGGGGGAGGAGCAGGAAGCATCAACTCCCTTATGTGCCTTGACCAGACTAGTGCGGGGTTCTGAATCAGTGACCTCAGCGTTCCAGGTCGACGCTTTATCCACTGCGCCACCACAGGTCAGGCGATAATTCAGAAATTTTGAGTCTGGTGACTGGGCCTGGGATCCATAGAGGAGAGGACAGGAGAGGGTGAGCAGAATAAGGAAATTTGGTATGTTTCTATATGTCCAAAGTAAGATATCTCACTCTTGTGACCCTTCTCCTTAGTGTCATCCTTAAATCTTTTACCTGCCTCAAGTCCTAAATATAATCCTTTGCTCTTAATCTTCCTAAATATCTCTCAAATTAAACCATTTTTTTTTCTGTTTTTATGAAATTTTTTTTTTTCATTTTTCTGAAGCTGGAAACAGGGAGAGACAGTCAGACAGACTCCCGCATGCGCCCGACTGGGATCCACCCGGCACGCCCACCATGGGGCTATGCTCTGCCCACCAGAGAGCAATGCTCTGCCCATCCTGGGCGTCGCCATGTTGCGACCAGAGCCACTCTAGCGCCTGAGGCAGAGGCCACAGAGCCATCCCCAGCGCCCGGGCCATCTTTGCTCCAATGGAGCCTCGGCTGCGGGAGGGGAAGAGAGAGACAGAGAGGAAAGCGCGGCGGAGGGGTGGAGAAGCAAATGGGCGCTTCTCCTGTGTGCCCTGGCCGGGAATCGAACCCGGGTCCTCCACACGCTAGGCCGACGCTCTACCACTGAGCCAACCGGCCAGGGCAAATTAAACCATTTTTTCATGTTCACTGCCACCCCCTAGCCCAGCCTACAATCATCTCTTGCCCAGAGTGCTGTAAAAGCCTTGTAACTTATATTCACCTCGCCTACTCATGCCCCTTATAATCCATTCTCTACACTGCATCAAGTGATAGTTTCAAACTTTCAATCTGATTATGTCACCCTCCACTCAGAAATCTTCAATATCTTACCATTGCTCTTAGGATAGGGACCAAATTTTTAGATAACCCTTCAGGTGTCTGTATAGGCTGAGGTCTGCTTGGGCCTCTAAGCCTTAACTTATACCATTTCCCCCCTATTTTTGCTGTACTTCAGTTCTATATGCTATCCCCTCTTTTTGGAACACTCTTCACACCTTCCCTCACACATGTATTCACTCCTAAAACTTCAGCCCAAACATCCATCCCTGTAACCTTATATAATCCCTATAACTCCAATGCCTCCTGCCTTGTTAACGAAGATAGGGTTTATGTTCCTATGTTATATAGTTTCATTGCTCTTGATCCTTTCTTCTGTAGCATGCATCACAATGTATAATTATTCACTTGTTTGTGTAGTTATTTGATCATTATATGTCTCTCCTATTACACTGGAGCTCCTGGAGAGCAGGGCTTCACATTTGTATTCTCAGTTCCTAATACAGTGGTCATCACATCAGAAACTTTTTTTTTTTAACTTAGGATGGGTCTTTTTATTTTTATTTTTTTATTTTATTTATTCATTTTTAGAGAGGACAGAGAGAGGGAGAGAGAGGAGAGAGAGACAGAGAGAGAGAGAAGGGGGAGGAAGCATCAACTCCCATATGTGCCTTGACCAGGCAAGCCCAGGGTTTCAAACCAGCGACCTCAGCATTTCCAGGTCGACGCTTTATCCACTGCGCCACCACAGGTCAGGCCACATCAGAAACTTTCAATAAATGATTATTGAATGAATGATGGAATGTGTTTGGGGAAGTAGCATAGAGTGCTATGGAAACATGGGGTAGGAGGCCCTATAACAGATTCTGGGAGAATCAGGAAACACTTCTAGGAGGAACATCATGATTGAAGATTTGGACATAGGAAGGAGTCCAAAATGTCAGATAAACCCTGGCCAGATAGCTCGATTGATTAGAGCATTGTCCTGAAGCATAGAGATTGCGGGTTTGATCCTTGGTCAGGGCACATACAGGAACAGATCAATGTTTCTGTCTCTCTCTCTCTTTTTCACTCAAATGAATTAATCAATAAACAAACAAACTAAAAACAAAATAAGGAATGAGTAGAGAAGTTAGATGACAACAAGGAAGAATAATGTCCCAGAAGTCTAAGGAAGAGCATGTTTATAATGAGTTTATAATGTTTATAGAGTATGTGGTCAGCCAGGTTGCATGCTGCTAAGAGGTCAATGAAGATAAGAACTAGACATATAGTAATAGTAAGTTACTGGGGACCTTGGAAAGATCAATTGCAGAGGTAAAAGCCAGACTGGATTGAGCTAAGAAGGCAGTTAAGGCCCAGGCATCCCCAAACTACGGCCTGCGGGCCGCACGTGGCCACCTGAAACCATTTATACAGCTCCCGCCGCACTTCTGGAAAGGAGCACCTCTTTCACTGGTGGTCAGTGAGAGGAGCACTGTATGTGGCGGCCCCCCAACGGTCTGAGGGACAGTGAACTGGCCCCCTGTGTAAAAAGTTTGGGGACCCTGAAACTTAAATATGTTATATGCTGAGAGGAGGAACCCTGGCATAGACATTAGAAGTTTAAGATGCAGACAGATGAAATAATGGGTAGAGCCAAATTTCTGAGGAGGTGGGAGTGGATGAGTTATGGACAGAAGGTAGAATGCTTTGTAACAGGATAGGAGAAAAGAGAAGGAATGAATGCAGATGATGATAATTCAGAGCTTTAGTGGCAGGGAAGTTGAGAAAGTTTTCTCTCCTCTTCCCCTAGTAGTGTTATGGAATTCCTTCTGGAAGTGATAACTAGAAAACAAATTTTGCCAATGGCTGTTCCATTTTGTTATGATTACAGTCATGCTATTTTCAGAGTTATGGTCTGAGGTTTGTCATGCACAATTATCAGATTACAAAACAGCTGTGAGCATTTGAGGCCAGAACTTGGTCTCCTCCCCTGTTTGCTGTGGAGCCTCACGCATTGTTAGTACTCAGTACGTGCCAGGTACTCAAATAATAAAGGCAAAGAGCTCTTGTGCTTATCCTTGGGCTTTGCAGCCTGCAAGCTCATGCTGAAGAGTAATTTTGATTCTCTGGCTCCAGCTGTGACCAAGCCACATGAAATTGTTTTCTGTCAGTTAGGAATTTGTAGGGAGTGTTCCATCTTCCCAATTGCTGAGACAGAGTTGTATGGATGAAGCAAGCAAAGGACACGGTTATTGACCAAACTTCAGTGTCACTGCTTTGTGTCTCACAACACTTTGTCCTACTAATAGAGTCACTGGATTCTGGTTTGTATGATGGGTTCATGTGCTCCATTTATCTCACTCCTAGGTTGAGAATCCCTAAAGTGGGACCAACTCAACTTTGGTTCTTCTTTAGCTACTATCCTAGTATCTGGTGCACAGTAAATGCTTAATAAATATTGGATGAATGAATAATGACTGAGTGAATTCATTGATGAGTCAATAAATGGATAATGAAAAGGTACATACTGCAATATTCTGAACACTAAATTTTCCTAGGCTTGCAGAGGAAGCAGTTCAGGCTTTCTTCATCCTAGTCAAAACAGCCTAATTCTGTTAATTAATGTGGAGATCTACTCCTGATGATAAGCTTATTTTCCTACTTTTATTTTTGCTTAACATCCATTTTCTCATGTTTATATTCCATGTGTCACATCTTACATCTCATATCTTGCTTTGGGACAAATTTGAATATAAATGGGTAAAAAAAATCTGCTGATTCCTGGACAGTTATGTGGTTCCAAGCCTCCATATCTTTATTAATGATCTTGTTCCCTCTGCCCAGAATGCCCAAGTCTTTCTTAATTCTCCTGCCCTTTATGGGCCTGGAAAACTCTAAGGCATGTATATATGAGTCAAGCTCTTTAAGTTTCAAAAAACAGAGGCTCATTTAAGTTACCTCAAGTAAAGGGTGGATGTGGATGAAGGGGAAAAGTGTATATGCTGGGGGTTGTGTGTGGGTATTATGAATACTTAGAGAGCCTAGAATTGGAATTGGAGAACTATTGGTTCTGAAATGGGATGTACTCCATATCTTTCATGGCCTCTCTACTTCTTTTAGCAAATATGTTTCATGCCCTATTTTTATTTCCCAACCAGCCAAGTTTTCTATGGTTTTTGATAAACACACTTTAGTCTGTTTGCAGATTATCAGAGCCACTCCAGCCTCTCTCTACCTCACAAGCATCTCCATCAACATCTCCATCCAACCACCAGCTCTCTCTGTAGTCCATTTCATGCTCTTGGAGAAGGAATCTTTTTTTTTTTTTTTTTTTTACATTTCTAAGGTTTATATCCAGTATGAGTTTGGTGTTTTTTTTTTGTTTTGTTTTGTTTTTGACAGAGACAGAGAGAGAGTCAGAGAAAGGGACAGACAGGGACAGACAGACAGGCAGGGAGAAAGATGCGAAGCATCCATTCTTCATTGTGGCACCTTAGTTGTTCATTGATTGCTTTCTCATGAGAAGGAATCTGATTGATGCCAGCTCATCTGTTTATGCTGTGCTGTATCCAGGAGGAACAAGATCCTATGGCTCTCCTAACAGGTAAAGCCGTGAGCAGGACAGATTTCCTTAGAAGAAAGTGTGATCTTTCCTTGGATCCTCTTGTACAAGGTATAACCTTTACTCCAACATAACTTATACATTGTTTCTGGTAAATCTCTTTCTCATACATTGTGCAGGAAGGGCCTCAGATTTTATTCCAGCCCAATGTCTACATTCAGGGCTATTTATATTACAAGAGGCTTTGTCCTTTACATAGCCTTTATTGTGGGGTATTTAAAAAAAAAAGCATGTTTCTGCAATAAATTTTAAAATGCAGCACATTTTATATATGACTTTTAAAGACCTTGACATATGGGACTTATATTCTGGCTGTGCAGGAACAATTCATATTGAATTTGCCCTTCCACTATAAACAACTCTAATCCTAGACACAATATATGAAGCAACTGTATTAAGCATTCCCTTCCAGCACTGATTCCCGAAGGAAGGGCAGCACCCAACATGAGTTATGTGTTTATCCTCACTTTCTGTCTGAGACAATTTTATATATATATATATATTTTAAGATTTTATTTATTCATTATAGAGAGGAGAGAGAGAGAGAGAGAGAGAGAGAGAGAGAGAGAGAGAGAGAAGGGGGAGGAGCAGGAAGCATCAACTCCCATATGTGCCTTGACCAGGCAAGCCCAGAGTTTTGAACTGGCAACCTCAGTGTTTCCAGGTTGACGCTTTATCCACTGCACCACCACAGGTCAGGCTATATATATATATATTTTTTAAGTGTTCAAACATGTTTATGTTAACTTGGTTTTTGTTTTTTTTAATAAATAAATTTTTATTAAATTTAATGGGGTGACATCAATAAATCAGGGTACATATATTCAAAGAAAACATGTCCAGGTTACCTTGTCATTCAATTATGTTGCATACCCATCACCCAAAGTCAGATTGTCCTTCGTCGCCTACTATCTAGTTTTCTTTGTGCCCCTCCCCTCCCCCTCCCCCTCTCCCTTTTCCCTTCCCCCCGCCCCCCATAACCACACTCTTGTCCATGACTCTTAGTCTCATTTTTATGTCCCACCAATGTATGGAATCCTGCAGTTCTTGTTTTTTTCTGATTTACTTATTTCACTCCGTGTAATGTGATCAAGATCCCACCATTTTGTTGTAAGTGATCCGATGTCATCATTTCTTATGGCTGAATAGTATACCATGGTGTATATGTGCCACATCTTCTTTATACAGTCTTTTTTTTTTTTACAGTGATTAAAGCCTTTAAGCAAACTCTTGGCCAATACAGCAAGAATCCATAAAAAAGTAGTGTCCTTAACATGTTCACCAAGTCCAAGTTGGCCCTAACACCATGCCAAATCCCTGAAAAATGCAACCCAACCCCAGTTCAGTCTGTTAGGAGCTGTCACAGGGAGCAGGAGTCCAGGAAAAGTCCACATCCAGGAAAAGTCTGCATGGTACTGGAATTGTTGTCACAATTCTATACTTTGCAGCTCACGTCCAAGTCCCAATGACTGCTGCTTCTATCTGGTAATGATTCAGGTAGACTGGAAAAGCCATATGGAGCATGTGTGGAGATGGAGCTTCTGTTCTCCTCTGCCTGGAGAGATGAGACCAGGTTGCTTTTCCCTAGAGCTCTGCGACTGTGGCTTGGTAAAGAGAACCTTGGGATACACTAAGCTGAGTGGCAAGGTAGATTCATAATAGAAGTTGGCAAAAGGGGGAAAGAGAGCTCTAAATTAGGAGTAGGTCCCAGCCTGAAATATGAGTGGGGCACTGAGGTAGGAGGAATAAAGGAAACACTATATATTAAACAAAGCAGCAGGAAATAGGACCATCAACACCCACAACAGAGATCTTCGAGGGAAGAATAAAAAACCTGACTATTCAGGCAAGACATAGTTAAGTGGCCCTTGTGCAAATGAGATCAGTTTACCTGCTTCTTGGAAGAAATATCCTAGGCTCATCCACAGTGTCGTAGATGGGGCCGACAGCCCTGGGCACCTTCAGCCTTCAGTGGCAAACCCCAGCATTCTGGGCAAGGTTAGGTCATAGATGGCTGGAGCAGGGCTGGAAGAGACTGAACCCTCTCTTAGAGGAGCGAGGGGGAAGCCTACCTTCCAGTGTTCCTGTTTCCTCATAACAGAGGCATGTAAGTCTGGCAGACTTTAGCTCAATGACCTTCCTTTCCAACTATTGAAGCAGGGCCCAGATGGCATCCTATGAGACCCCTTTGGGGCATTGGAGCCTTTAAGGGCGTATCCTAAAAGCTGGTAGTTCCCCTGATCTCTATTGGGCTTTTTCTGCCTCTTAGTATCTTAAAAGCCATGCTCAGAAGATCTTGCTGAAGGGTTTGAGGATCCCCATCTGCCTATATAACTGAGACAATTTTTTGATTGTGGTTCAGGAACATGGATCCAAAGGTGAACATGATGACACTAATGAGATAACCCAGATGTTGGAATTAGCAAACAGTGACTTTAAGGCAGCTGTTATAAATATATTTATAGACTTAAAGAAAATGTTGAGTTAATGGATGGGAAATCTAATCAGAAAAATTGAAACAATAAAAAATATATATTAGAAATGAATAATGTATTGTATGGGCCTAACAGCTAAATATGAAGGTGGATCTACTAAAATTATCCAATCTGAAGAACAGAGAGAAACAAGATTTAAAAACAAAAAAGGCCCTGCCTGACCTGTGGTGGTGCAGTGGATAAAGCATCAACCTGGAACACTGAAGTCACCAGTTCAAAGCCCTGGCTTCCATGGTCAAGGCACATATGGGAGTGGATGCTTCCTGCTCCAATCCCCCATTCTTTTTCTCTCTCTCTCTTCTCTCTAAAATGAATAAATAAAATCTTAAAAAAAAAAAAAAAAAAAGCCCTGGCCGGATAACTTGGTTGATTAAAGTGCCATCCCAAAGCATGGTGGTTGTTGGTTCAATCCACAGTCAAGGCATGTACAGAAACAGATCAATGTTCCTGTCTGTCTTTCTCCCTTCTTCTCTCTCTAAAATCAATAAATAAATGTTAAAAAAGAAAAAAAGAACTTTAGTGACCTGTGGCAATATGTCATATAAGTATTTGGAACATGTACATAGTTGCAGTACCAGAATGAAATAGAGAAGGGGAAAAAATACTTGAAGACATAATGGTCAAAATTTTTCAAAATTTGATGGAAAACATAGTATTAACAGAAGTTCAGTAAGCCCCAAGAAAAAGAAATACAAATAAAACCACACGTAGGTCCCTCATAGTCAAAATACTAAAAACCAAAGATAAAAATAAAATCTTGAAAATAGCTAGAGAAGCCTGGCCTGTGGTGGCATGGTGGATAAAGTGTCAATCTGGAATGCTGAGGTCACTGGTCTGAAACTGCCTTGCCTGTTCAAGGCACATATGACAAGCAACAAGCAAGCAATGAACAACTAAAATGAAGCAACTAAGAGTTGATAACTTCTCGCTCCCCCTCCCTCTCCTCTCTCTGTAAAATCAATAAATAAAATCTTAAAAAAGAAAGAAAGAGAAAGAGAAAATAGCCAAAGAAAAACGACACATTGCACACAGGGGAATAATTATATGATTATGGTTGACTTATCACTGTAAACAATGAAGGTCAGAAGACAATGGAATGACATGTTTAAAGCACTGAAAAAATTACTGTCAATCTAGAATTCTATATCTAGCAAAAATAACCCTAAAAAAAACCCACCAGGAGGGTAAAATAAATAGATGTTCAGATAAAGTAAAGCTGAGAGAATTTGTCATCAGTAGACCTTTACTACAAGAAGTATTAAATGAAATTCTTTAGGCTGAAGGAAAATAATACCTGATGGAAGCTCTATCTGTAGGAAGGACCAAAAAGTACTGGAAATAGTAAACATATGGCTAAAAATAAAAGACTAGCTTTTTTCTTGTTACTTAAAAGACATATGACTGATTAAAGCAAAAATAATACCATTGTAAGGTAGGGCATATACTGTACCTAGAAATAAAATGCGTGACAACAATAGGGCAAAGAGTAAGGTGGTGGTGGTAAATGGAATTAATATGTTGTAAGATTATTACATTGTGAAATAGAAAGTGGTATGATATTTATTTATTCTTAGTATACTATGGTAAGTTTAGGATGCATACTGTAAACCTTAGAGCAACCATTAAAAGGCACAGTTAAAAAGCCAGTAGAGAAAATAAAACACTAAAAACCTCAACACAAAATAAGGCAGAAGATGAACAGAGGAACAAAAGCATGTGGTAAAACAAAAAACAAAGAGCAACATGGTAAAGACCAATACTTTTAATTAAAAGGCAGAGTTTATCAGGTAAGGTAAGAAAAAAGCAAGACTCAACTATATGCTGCCTATAAGGAGATAGAGTTTAAATGTGAAGACATAGAAAGGGTGAAAATACAAGAGTGGAGCCTGACCAGGTGGTGGCACAGTGAATAAAGCATTGAACTGGGATGCAGATGGCCCAGGTTTGAAACTCCGAGATCATCAGCTTGAGTGCAGGCTCATCTGGTTTGAGCAAGGCTCACCAGCCTAAGCCCAAGGTTGCTGGCTTGAGCAATGGGTCACTCAGTCTGCTGTAGCCCCTCAGTCAAGGCACATATGAGAAAGCAATCAATGAGCAACTAAGGAGCTGCAACAAAGAGTTCATGCTTCTCATTTCTCTTCCTTCCTGTCTGTCTGTCCCTATCTGTCCCTCTCTCTGTCACTGTCACACACACACACAGAGTGGAAAAAATATATTGTGCAAATGTAAAGCATATGAAAGCGGTGTAATTATAGTATTATCAGAACTCAGTAGGCATCAAGACAAGAAGTATTCCCAAAAATAAATAAGGACATTTTATAATGATAAAGGGTCAATTTAAGATGAGAAATGTTCTATTAATAGAACTTCAAGCTATCTGAATAAAAATCTGACAGAACTATAGGGAGTAATAGAAAAATACACAGTGATGGTTGGTGATTTTTAACACTCTTTTCTCAGTAATTGAAAGGTAAAGATCTGTTAACCAGCTTGACCTACTTAACAGGTATATAACACTACCACCAAGAAATGTAGAATGAAAATTATACCCGAGAACTATAGAATGTTTATAAAAATAGACTATATACTAGGACATAAAATAAGTCTTAGTACATTTAAAAAGATTAAAACCTGAGAGATTTTAACTCAATTCAAACATCCCTCCATAAAAGAATCTCAGCATATTATGAATAGTTTGACCAAAATAGAATTAAATTAAAAATAAATAGCAGTATATTTTAAATACCCAAATATTTAGAAATTAAATAACATACTTCTAAATAATGCTTGTCAAAAAAGCACAAGGGGACTTACCTGTGGTGGCGCAATGGATAGAGTGCTGACCTGGAACACTAAGGTTGCCAGTTAGAAACCCTGGGCTTGCCTGGTCAAGGCACATATGGGAGTGGATACTTCCTGCTCCTATCACTTTCTCTCTCTCTCTCTCTCTCTCTCTCTGAAAAATGAATAAATAAAATCTTAAAAAAACTATGTAATAAAATACACAAGGGAATTTAAACCATTTTTAATTGAATGGTAATGAAAATATCACAAATTGTGAGGAGCTGCTAAAGTTGCACTAAATGAAAACGTATAGCTTTAAATGTCTATTTCAGAAAATAAGAAAGATTTAAAATCAATGTTCTAAGTTTCTACCTTAAGAAAATAGAAAAAGATGAGCGATTTAAAGCCAAAATAATAAAAGCAAGATATTTCATTAATTTCATTTACTTTATAATTTCATTTATTTTATTGTTTCATAGAAACAATGAGAGAAAAACAATAGAGAAAATGAACAAAGCCAGAAGTTGGTTCTTTGAAAAGATTAATAAAATTCATATAACCTATCAGGCCTTATCAAGATAAAAAAGAAAGCACAATAGCCAATATTAGGGATGAAAAATGAGATACCACTACAGATCCGCAGCTATTAAAAAGGATATTAAAAAATACTATCAACAACTTTATGGCAATAAATTTTAAAACTTAGATAGAATGAACAAATTGCTTAAAAACACGATTTTCCATAATTGATACAAGAGGAAATGGAAAATATGAAAACCCCATACCTATTAAAAGAGATTGAATTTATAATTTAAAACCTCTCCACAAAGAAACTACAGTCCCAAATGGTTTCATTGCATCTGATATGTTAGAAATAAATAGCACTAATATTACACAAAGTCTTACAGAAAATGGAGGAAAATTAAACAAGACTCACTCATTTGATGATGCCAAAAAAAAAAAAAACCCCAACTATTATATAAAAATCAAAGCTATTATAAAAAAAGAAAATGACAGGTCAATATTTCTCATGAAAGTAGATGCAAAAAAAATCAACAAAATATCAGCAACTCTGTTCCAGCAATATATAAAAAGAATAATATATCAGGCCAACTGAGGTTTATCCAAATACTGCAAAGTTAGCTGAACATTAAAAAAATTGTTCAAGCCTGACCAGGCAGTGGCGCAGTGGATAGAGTGTCAGACTGGGATGCGGAGGACCCAGGTTCGAGACCCCAAGGTCGCCAGCTTCAGCATGGGCTCATCTGTTTTGAGCAGAGCTCACCAGCTTGAACCCAAGGTCCCTGGCTCCAGCAAGGGGTTACTCAGTCTGCTGTAGCCCCATGGTCAAGGCACATATGAAAAAGCAATCAATGAGCAACTAAGGTGTCACAACAAAAAACTAATGATTGATGCTTCTCATCTCTCTTCGTTCCTGTCTGTCCCTCTCTCTCTCTCTCTCTGTCCTTGTAAAAAAAAAAAAATCATTCAAGGTACATCTTCATATTAACAGAAAAAAGGAGAAAAATCTTATGATGACATCTCAATAGATACAGAAAAAAATTTTGACAAAATTCAATATTAATTCACAAAAGATTAGTATAAGAGTTAAATAAGATGATAATGCTGAAAATGCTGTGTAAATGGAAAGTATTTTTATTGTCATCCCCCTGCTGTGACACCCTGAGATTTACAGGTCCCTTTCTGATAAGGGCTTCTTTGGTATCTAAACAGCACACTTTTCTTTATTTTTTTTCTCTTCTTTTTATTTTCTTTCTTTCTTTCTTTCTTTCTTTCTTTCTTTCTTTCTTTCTTTCTTTCTTTCTTTCTTTCTTTCTTTCTTTCTTCCTTTCTTTCCTTTCCTTCCTTTCTTCTTCTTCTTCTTCTTCTTCTTCTTCTTCTTCTTCTTCTTCTTCTTCTTCTTCTTCTTCTTCTTCCTCCTTTCTTTCTTTCTTTCTTTCTTTCTTTCTTTCTTTCTTTCTTTCTTTCTTTCTTTCTTTCTCTTTCTCTCTCTCTTTCTTTCTTTTGAGTGAGCAGAAATACTTTTATTAAAATTATCAAAAATATTTAGTTAATAGTAGAAATAATTATTAACTTTTTATTCCTGGGTATATATGTATTTGTTCAAAAATTACTTCACCCTCATTTGATGTCTTCCCACTTTAAACCATCAAAGCTATTTGTGGCTGAGCTCATTCAGTAGTCACTACATTTTCCAGCCTCCATTGCACTAAGATATGGTCCTATGAGTGAGTTCTTCTAATGGAATGTTAAAAAAAAATTATGTCTGCCACTTAGACCTGGTTCATAAAAATCTCCAACAAGCAGTCACCCGTGCTCCCTCTCCATCTTTCAGCTGGAAGTAGGTCAGGATGGCAGCTTTCAAAGTGAGGGCTAAAGATGGAGTCAGATAGAAAAAGCCCAGGTCCCAGAATTACCACTTGGAGGACTGCCTGCCAATAAGGAACATGGATTTTGGTTTTTAAACGGGCTGGTTTTAGAGTCAATTTACATTTGGATGGCTTTTAAAACTTTATTGAATTTATTGAAGTGACATTGGTTAATAGAAATATATAGGTTTCAAGAGTACAATTCTAGAATATGTCTTCTGTATATTGTGTGTTCACCACCTCAAGTTAAATCTCCTTTCATCACTATTTATCCCCCATTCACTCTTTTCCGCCCCTCTTTCCTTCTGTTAATCACCATACTGTTGTCTGTGTCTGAGGGTTTTTTTAAATCCCTCTACCCCCTCCCCTCTGACAGGTGTCAATCTGTTCTCTGCATCTATGAGTCTGTTTCTATTTTGTTTATTATTTTATTTTGTTCATTAGATTCCACATATAAATGAAATCATATGGTATTTCTCTTTCTCTGACTGGCTTATTTCACTTAGCATAATTCTAATCTCCAGGTCCATCATATTTTTGCAAAAGGTAAGATTTCCTTTTCTATGGCTGAGCAGTATCCCATTGTGTAAAATGTAACGTAGCTTCTTTATCCATTCATTTACTGATGGGAACTTGGACTGCTTCCAAATCTAGGCTATTGTAAATAATGCTGCAATGAATATAGGAGTGCATATATTTTCTTTCCTTTTTTATCTTTAACATCTGGTTTTTAAAAATACTTTATTTACTGATTTTACAGAGAGAGGAAGGAGGCAACAAGGAGTATCAACTCATAGTTACTGCACTTTAGTTGTTCATTAATTTTTTGTCGTATGTGCCTTTGACCGGGCAAGCCCAGGGTTTTGAACTGGTGACCTCAGCATTCTGGGTTGACGCTTTATTCACTGCGCCACCACAAGTCAGGCATATTCTTCTGAATCAGCGTTTTCGGTTTCTTCAGATATATTCCCAGAAGTAGAATTGCTAGGTCATAAGGCAGTACCATTTTTACTTTTTTGAGGTGACTCCATATTGCTTTCCACAGTGGCTACACCAACCTGCATTCCCATCAACAGTGCATGAGGGTTTCATTTTCTCCACATCCTCGCTAACACTTGCTGTTTTTTGATTTATAGGTGATAGTCATTGACAAGTGTGAGATGATATTTCATTATGGGATTTTTTTGTGTGTGTGTGTGACAGAGACAGAAGTGAATTTAATGGCGGGTGCACCAGGCAAGCACCCTGGACCTCGACTTCTGAAGGGCCCTGCAAAACCCCAACTTTACACTTTTTTCTAATGTAAGGGGCCCAATATTTCCTTCTGTGCCCGGGGCCCCAACTGATGTTAATCCGCCTCTGGACAGAGAGAGAGGGACAGATAGGGACAGACAGACAGGAATGGAGAGAGATGAGAAGCATCAGTTCTTCGTTGTGGCTCTTTTAGTTATTTATTGACTGCTTTCTTGTATGTGTCTTGACTGGGGTGCTACAGCAAAGTGAATGACCCCTTGCTCAATCCAGTGACCTTGGAATCAAGCCAGCAAACTTGGGCTTCAAGCCAGCGACCTTTGGGCTCAAGCCAGTGACTTTTGGGCTCAAACCAGCAACCATGAGGTCATGTCTATGATCCCACGCTCAAGCCAGCGACCCCACGCTCTAACTGGCAACCTTGGAGCTTGGAACCTGGGTCCTCTGCATCCCAGTTTGATGCTCTATCCACTGAGCCACTGCCTGGTCAGGCTCATTATGGGATTTTTTATTATTATTTATTGGTTGTTTTTTTTAGAGAGACAGAGAAAGGAAGGGAGAGAGAGAGAGAGAAAGAAGCACTTATTTGTTCTACTTAGTTGTACATTCATCAGTTGCTTCATATATGTGCCCTGCAACCTTGGTGTTTCAGAACCAAGGTTGTTCCAATTGACCCGCAAGGGTCTCTCATTGTGAATTTAATTTATATTTCTCTGATTAGTGACATTGAGTATCTTTTCATGTTTGTTGGCCACCTGTATGCCCTCTTTGGAGAAGTGTCTATTCAGGTTCTTTGCTCTTTTTTTTTTTTTGAGAGAGAGAGAGAGGCAAGGAGAGACAGGAATATCAAGCTGCTCCTGTATGTGCCCTGATGGGGAATTGAACTGGCAACCTCCACGCTCTGGGACAACATTTTAACCAACCAAGCTATCTGGCCAGGGCTTAATTTTTAAAAAAATATATTGATTTTTCCCCCCCAAAGAGACAAAGAGAGGAAGGGAGAGAGAAGGGAGGGGGAAGGGAAACATTAATATGTTGTTCCACTCAGTTGAGCATTCATTGGTTGCTTCCCATGTGTACCCTGACTGGGGATTGAACCTGTAACCTTGTCATTTTGGACAATGCTCTTAACTGATCTAAATGGCCAGGGCCCCATATATATATTTTTAAGATTTTATTTATTGATTTTAGAGAGAGAAAAAGGGGGAGAGGAGTGAGAAGCATCAACTTGTAGTAGTTGCTTCTTGTATGTGCCTTAACTGGTTAAGCCTGGGGTTTCAAACCAGTGACCTCAGTGTTCCGGGCTGATGCCATATCCACTGTGCCATCACAGGTCAGGCTCTTTTGCCCATTTTTTAATTAGATTATTTGTTTTCTTGGTGTTAAGTTTTTTAGAAATTTTGGATATCAATCCCTTGTCAGATGTATCATCAGCAAATATGTTCTCCCGTTCAGTGAGTTGTTTTTTTCATTTTGTTAATGGTTTGCTTTGCTGTGCAAAATCTTTTTAGTTTGATGTAGTCCCATTTGTTTATATATTTTTTTGTTTCCCTTGCCAGAGGAGATATGTCAGAAAATATATTGCTATGAGAAATGTCAGAGATTTTATTGCTTATGTTTTCTTCTAGGAATTTTCTGGTTTTGATTCTAACATTTAAGTCTTTAATCCATTTTGAGTTTATTATTGTGTTATGGTGTAAGAAGATGGTCTATTTTCGTTGTTGTGGTTTTTTTGTGCACATATCTGCCCAATTTTCCCAACATCACTTATTGAATAGACTATCTTTACTCCATTGTATATTTTTGCCTCCTTTGTCAAATGTTAATTGACCATAAAGATATGGGTTTATTTCTGGGCTCTCTATTCTGTTCTATTGATCTATATGTCTGTTTTTATGCCCATACCATGCTGTTTTGATTACTGTGGACTTGCAGTAATAGTTTGAAAACAAGTAGTGTGATTCCTTCTACTTTTTCTTTCTCAAGATATCTGTGGCTATTGGGGGTCTTTTGTGGTTTCATATAAATTTTTGGAGTATTTGTTCTAGTTCTGTGAAATAGACCATAGATATCTTGATTGGCCTGACCAGGTGGTGGTGCAGTGGATAGAGCATCAACCTGGGATGTTGAAGACCTAAGTTCAAAACCCCAAGGTTGCTGGCTTGAGCATAGGATTATAGACATGACCCCATGGTCATTGGCTTGAGCCCAAAGATTGCTGGCTTGAAGCCTAAGGTCACCAGCTTGAGACCAAGGCTGCTGGCTTGAATAAGAGGTTACTGTCTCAGCTGGAGCTCCCCGATCAAGGCACATATGAGAAGCAATCAGTGAACAAAGAGTGCCACAACTACGAGTTTATGATTCTCATCTCTCTCCCTTCCTGTCTGTCTCTGTATCTGCCTTTCTGTCTCTCACTAAAAAATATATAGAGGGATAGAGATTGATTGATTGAATTGCATTAAATCTATAAATTGCTTTG